>NC_058082.1:413115221-413468685 GCF_014858855.1 Bufo gargarizans | reverse complement strand
GCACAATAGCTCCAAGGCAGCAGTTCCTTTGTAAGCGCTTCTTTGATCCGGACCAATATAACAAATTTTATAGTTTGTGGTTGTCCGGTTTTAGTCAGCTCCAATATCCTCCACGCCAGACGCGTTTCGAAGGTTTTCTTCCTTCTTCCTCAGTGGCTGCATTGGAACTGACTTACTAGCCGACTTTTTATAGCGGTTTCCTTCCAGCAGAGGCTTGCACAAATCCCAAAATGGAACCAGAAAGATCTGGATTCCGCATGTATATTTGCTATGTGGTGCATCATTGATGTAGTTCATCTGCGATTTTATATGCGCACATGCGTTTTTTTTATGGCGAATAATTTTGGGTTCAGCAGAAACCATTCACAGGTTCGATATATGTTATAACTAGTTGCATTCTCCTTTTGCATAATTAAATGTCACAAAACATTTTGGGAAATAGTGACCACAAAGTAATAACCTTCCAATTATCATTCAAAAGAGCGTTTCTACAGGGAGGAACAAAAATACCAAACTTCAAAAAAGCTAAATTTAGCCAACTAAGAGAGGCCATAGGCCAAACTAACTGGGACAAAGTCCTCAAAAATAAAAATACAGCCACAAAATGGGATATCTTTAAAAACATCCTAAAATCTCATTGTGAGAGGTACATACCGTATGGTAATAAAAGGTTAAGGAATAAAAAGAAACCAATGTGGATAAATAGAACTGTAACGAAAGCAATAAATGACAAAAAGAAAGCATATCATTCACTGAAACAGGAGGGGAGCACGGAAGCACTGAAAAACTATAAGGAAAAAAATAGAACATGTAAAAAACAAATAAAAGCGGCCAAACTAGAGACCGAGAGATTAATTGCCAAAGAGAGTAAAACTAACCCTAAAATATTCTTCAATTATATAAATGTTAAAAAGTATAAATCTGAAGGTGTCGGCCCTTTAAAGAGTAATGAGGGGGAAGTCGCAGAGAGCGATGAGGAGAAAGCAAAGCTGTTAAATATTTTTTTCTCCAATGTATTCACTGAGGAAAATAAATTGTCAGATGACATGCAGAATGCAAAAAT
The DNA here is from genome assembly GCF_014858855.1 of Bufo gargarizans. Lineage (NCBI taxonomy): Eukaryota > Metazoa > Chordata > Amphibia > Anura > Bufonidae > Bufo > Bufo gargarizans. Next base: position 413,467,622 of record NC_058082.1, on the reverse strand, counting down.
AAATGCCCCATTAAAAGTGTCCTGTCTGACCCAGGAAGAAGTACATCAGCGACTTAAAAAGATTAAAATAGACAAATCGCCAGGACCGGATGACATACACCCCCGTATCCTAAAGGAATTAAGTAATGTCATAGCCAGACCCTTATTTCTGATATTTGCACACTCTATACTGACGGGGAATGTCCCACAGGATTGGCGCATGGCATATGTGGTGCCAATATTCAAAAAGGGGCCAAAAACAGACCCTGGAAACTATAGACCGGTAAGTTTAACATCTGTTGTGGGTAAACTGTTTGAAGGTTTTCTGAGAGATGCTATATTAGAGCATCTCAACAGAAATAAGCAAATAACGCCATATCAGCATGGCTTCGTGAGGGATCGGTCATGTCAGACTAATTTAATCAGTTTCTATGAGGAGGTAAGTTCTAGACTTGACAGCGGCGAATCAATGGATGTCGTATATCTGGACTTCTCCAAAGCATTTGACACTGTACCACATAAAAAGTTAGTATATAAAATGAGAATGCTCGGACTGGGAGAAAACATCTGTATGTGGGTAAGTAACTGGCTCAGTGATAGAAAACAGAGGGTGGTTATTAACGGTACACACTCAGATTGGGTCACTGTCACTAGTGGGGTACCTCAGGGGTCAGTATTGGGCCCTATTCTCTTCAATATATTTATTAATGATCTTGTAGAAGGCTTGCATAGTAAAGTATCAATTTTCGCAGATGACACTAAACTGTGTAAAGTAATTTACACTGATGAGGACAGTATACTACTACAGAGGGATCTGGATAGACTGGAGGCTTGGGCAGATAAGTGGCAGATGGGGTTTAACACTGATAAATGTAAAGTTATGCACATGGGAAGGAAAAATGCAAGTCAACCGTACATACTAAATGGTAAAACACTCGGTAACACTGACATGGAAAAGGATCTAGGAATTTTAATAAACAGCAAACTAAGCTGCAAAAACCAGTGTCAGGCAGCTGCTGCCAAGGCCAACAAGATAATGGGTTGCATCAGAAGGGGCATAGATTCCCGTGATAAGAACATAGTCCTACCACTTTACAAATCGCTAGTCAGACCACACATGGAGTACTGTGTACAGTTCTGGGCTCCTGTAAACAAGGCAGACATAGCAGAGCTGGAGAAGGTCCAGAGGAGGGCAACTAAAGTAATAACTGGAATGGGGCAACTACAGTACCCTGAAAGATTATCAAAATTAGAGTTATTCACTTTAGAAAAAAGACGACTGAGGGGAGATCTAATTAATATGTATAAATATATCAAGGGTCAGTACAGAGATCTATCCCATCAGCTATTTATCCCCAGGACTGTGACTGTGACGAGGGGACATCCTCTGCGTCTAGAGGAAAGAAGGTTTGTACACAAACATAGAAAAGGATTCTTTACAGTAAGAGCAGTGAGACTCTGGAACTCTCTGCCTGAGGAGGTGGTGATGGTGAGTACAATAAAGGAATTCAAGAGGGGCCTGGACGTATTTCTGGAGCTTAATAATATTACAGGCTATAGCTACTAGAGAGGGGTCTTCCTCTGGATCAACTTGCGGGATAACAGGCCGAACTGGATGGACAAATGTCTTTTTTCGGCCTTATGTACTATGTTACTATGTAAAACTTCATTGTATATCTCTTAATTTCAGCCTCATAGATATACTATCAACTATAGTTAATATCTAGAAAGCTTATATCTATAATCATACCTTATCTACATATCTTATCTATGGACATATCTGTCAGTAAAAAATAAAAAAATTAAGAATGTATAAAAATATAACAAATATTTAATTTATAATTCCAATGGTTTAAAATGATATTAAATCCCTTGGGCATCTTATGTATCTGAACTTTAAAAAAAGAAATACAAATAATATAAATAATAGGTGGCATATCATTAAATGGCTGGGCTAACCTAGCATGAATCTAAACAGCCTTTTGAATCCACTGGGGGACATTGACCACGAAGGTTCGGGCAGAGTGCTCTCGCTGGGTATAGATGACATGAGGGTGGGGGCCCACAGCGCAGGAAGGGTCATGGTGCTGGTAAACAGCCAAACCAGTACCCTCCGTGAGCCGCAGGCGCCCACCCCTCTATAGAAACCCGAAGATTTCTAATTCGGCATTAAGCCCTGCCGGGGCCAAACTGCCGAATTCGAAGATTCTTCTTGACTCCGCCCTAGACATTCGGGCAATGTGATTACCCCCCCTCCAGTGTCGTTCTATCTGTTCAAAAGCTGCAAAGGTAAGATTCCTAGGGTCTTGATTGTGACTAAGTTTAAAATGTCTAGATAGCACATGTTTGTCATAGCCTTTCTTAATATTATTAATATGTTCTGCTATTCTGCTTTTCAGAGGTCTTTTGGTCCTACCAATATATTGTTTTGCACATGGACATTCTATAATATAAATAACGTTAGAACTATTACATGTGAGGAGATCTTTTATTTCAACCGAAAAATTGTTTTGTGTAGTTTTTTTCGCAAAGGATGTGCTTTTACAGTTTTTGTAGCACCCGCATCTATGGAACCCACTTCTTTTCAACCATTTGTTAATGGACCCGGTATCTTTTAGCTGGTTTTTAATAGATGGCGCTAATTTCAAACCCAAATTGGGGGCCTTAGTATATACTATCTCCGGTATTAGTGGGACCAGAGGACCTATAGTCTTGTCCTTCTGGATTAGGTGCCAATGATTTTTAATACTCTGCTCAATTTTCTTACGTTGTATATTGTAAGGTAGTATTATGCGAAACTTGTTATCATCAACAGTCATGTCGGCTTTTTTCTGTTTGGCCTCAAAGAACTTCTTCCTATCCATCTTCCTAACTCTTTGTAGGGCACAGTCAACCACTGTCTCTGGATATTCTTTAGCTAGAAATTTTGCTTTCATACAGACAGCAACAGATTTTGCTCCCCACAGACAGCAAAAGAAACTAGACCCAAAAGAAAGATACAGAGATCCCAAAGAAAAAAGAGGAACATACAACAGACACAGATTCAGAAGCCATAGTGAACCTGAGCTCAGTCGTCTTGACGGAGTCTCAGACGAGACTACTGGGCAAGGGACTTAAATTTGCGCCTACAGTGAGACTGAATAAATTTGATACGTATGTGGGGATAGAGAAATTTGTGAGGAAACTCTGTCTGAAAAACATTTTTTGAGAAATCCGATATTAACTAAGGCAGATAATTGTGAGGATAGTGAGGTTAAACATACACTTTTGAAACCAAAATCAAAAAAATTCCCAAGACAAGAGATTAGTGCAGATATAGCCACCTTTAGTCGTAATATAGAGACGGATCTGAGAAAGTTGTCGGACAGACAGATGAGGAAAACTAATATGAATATACAAGAGATTAAAGCTATAAAGGAATTGCAAAAATTAAATGACCTTACAATTCGCCCCGCCGATAAAGGCGGAGCAATTGTTCTCCTAGAAACCAGCAAATATAATGCAGAATGTATGAGACAACTTGCAGACACAACAACTTATAAAAGACTAAAGAAAGATCCAATAGAAGAATTCTCAGAACTATTGAAGCAATACTGTAATAGAGGATTTGAGGACGGACTACTTTCCAAACAGGAATCCGACTTTATCTTGGGGACACAGCAGAGGCTACCCGCCTTCTATTGTCTACCAAAGATACATAAAAGCATGACGGATCCACCAGGCCGTCCCATCATCTCTGGTATAGAGTCCTTGACATTCAATTTGTCCCAATATATTGACCAACTTATACAACCAACAGTTAAGAAAATTCCAGCATATCTTAGAGACACCACCCAGATTGTCCAAATCTTAGAGAATCTCAAGGTGGAGCCGCATTGGCTGATTGGGACTTTGGATGTTCAATCGCTCTATACCGTGATCGATCATCAACAGGCAGTAAAACGATCATCAACAGGGCATCAATAGTATGAAATCACAACTAAGGAATTTTGGTAATCTAAAGGAGAGACAAATTGATTTTCTGGCTGAGGGTGTGAGATATATACTCACACACAATTATTTCTATTTTGAGGGGGCTTATTACCTACAGATTCGGGGCACTGCCATGGGCACCATATTCGCCCCCAGCTATGCCAATCTGTTTATGGCACAGTGGGAACAAGAAACCATCTTACCCAGGCTGGGGTCGGATCTGGTGCTATGGCAGCGTTACATCGATGATGTTATATTCATCTGGCAGGGAGACATGTCCAGCCTCCACATATTCTTAGAAGAGATCAATAAGAATGAATATAATCTCATATTTTCATCCAATATCAACCAGGACTATACAGAGTTCCTGGATATACGGATCACTACCCAAATAAATCAATATATCTGCACTACGTTTCAGAAAGAGGTAGCCAAGAATAGCTTTATTCTCTTTTCCAGCTGCCATTTACCATCTTGGCTACTAAACATCCCAACTGGCCAGTTCCGCAGAATTAAAAGGAATTGTACCAGTCCAGCTGGATTTGAGGAGGAGGCTACCAGTATGAAAGCAAAATTTCTAGCTAAAGAATATCCAGAGACAGTGGTTGACTGTGCCCTACAAAGAGTTAGGAAGATGGATAGGAAGAAGTTCTTTGAGGCCAAACAGAAAAAAGCCGACATGACTGTTGATGATAACAAGTTTCGCATAATACTACCTTACAATATACAACGTAAGAAAATTGAGCAGAGTATTAAAAATCATTGGCACCTAATCCAGAAGGACAAGACTATAGGTCCTCTGGTCCCACTAATACCGGAGATAGTATATACGAAGGCCCCCAATTTGGGTTTGAAATTAGCGCCATTTATTAAAAATCTGCTAAATGATACCGGGTCCATTAACAAATGGTTGAAAAGAAGTGGGTTCCATAGATGCGGGTGCTGCAAAAACTGTAAAAGCACGTCCTTTGCGAAAAAAACTACACAAAACAATTTTTCGGTTGAAATAAAAGATCTCCTCACATGTAATAGTTCTAACGTTATTTATATTATAGAATGTCCATGTGCAAAACAATATATTGGTAGGACCAAAAGACCTCTGAAAACCAGAATAGCAGAACATATTAATAATATTAAGAAAGGCTATGACAAACATGTGCTATCTAGACATTTTAAACTTAGTCACAATCAAGACCCTAGGAATCTTACCTTTGCAGCTTTTGAACAGATAGAACGACACTGGAGGGTGGGTAATCACATTGCCCGAATGTCTAGGGCGGAGTCAAGAAGAATCTTCGAATTCGGCAGTTTGGCCCCGGCAGGGCTTAATGCCGAATTAGAAATCTTCGGGTTTCTATAGAGGGGTGGGCGCCTGCGGCTCACGGAGGGTACTGGTTTGGCTGTTTACCAGCACCATGACCCTTCCTGCGCTGTGGGCCCCCACCCTCATGTCATCTATACCCAGCGAGAGCACTCTGCCCAAACCTTCGTGGTCAATGTCCCCCAGTGGATTCAAAAGGCTGTTTAGATTCATGCTAGGTTTTACATCGGAGTTAGCCCAGCCATTTAATGATATGCCACCTATTATTTATATTATTTGTATTTCTTTTTTTAAAGTTCAGATACATAAGATGCCCAAGGGATTTAATATCATTTTAAACCATTGGAATTATAAATTAAATATTTGTTATATTTTTATACATTCTTAATTTTTTTATTTTTTACTGACAGATACGTCCATAGATAAGATATGTAGATAAGGTATGATTATAGATATAAGCTTTCTAGATATTAACTATAGTTGATAGTATATCTATGAGGCTGAAATTAAGATATATACAATGAAGTTTTGTGACATTTAATTATGCAAAAGGAGAATGCAACTAGTTATAACATATATCGAACCTGTGAATGGTTTCTGCTGAACCCAAAATTATTCGCCATAAAAAAACCGCATGTGCGCATATAAAATCGCAGATGAACTACATCAATGATGCACCACATAGCGAATATACTTGCGGAATCCAGATCTTTCTGGTTCCATTTTGGGATTTGTGCAAGCCTCTGCTGGAAGGAAACCGCTATAAAAAGTCGGCTAGTAAGTCAGTTCCAATGCAGCCACTGAGGAAGAAGGAAGAAAACCTTCGAAACGCGTCTGGCGTGGAGGATATTGGAGCTGACTAAAACCGGACAACCACAAACTATAAAATTTGTTATATTGGTCCGGATCAAAGAAGCGCTTACAAAGGAACTGCTGCCTTGGAGCTATTGTGCAGCTACCTAAGGGAGTGATCAAATTGCAGGTGGAACATCTATTCCAATCAAGCCAACACAGCCTGCATTCACAGCACAGCACAGCCAGCTCTTGGAGTGAGGACTGAAGATCTAAAGAATATCAGACCGGATCCTGCAGGCCTCCCAAGCGGCAGTAAGACTCCTTTATCCTGCTATCTACATTACGTGGGACGCCACGGTAGACGGCAGGACTCACTGAAAGTAAGTCATTATCAATACTGCTACATTTATACTGACTGTTGCAACATTATCCTGTTACACTGAGACATACCAGACCTTGGATAGTCTCTGCTGAAACCTGGTGGACTTTAACCCCGTGCTATACCATAAGAACTGTGTGGATTTAATACTATAAATCTTCTGCCATCTTAAAGCTTCCAGAGACACTTGTGGATTGCACAAAGCTGTGTGAGGATCGAACTTTGCTGGTCTCCAATCACTATTATATTATATATTTTTGTGAATGTACACTTTTCACTGATTTTTGCACTGCGCTATATACCCTGACTAGGGTATTTACATTCACGTTTTTCTTTATTCCTTATTATCTATTTTTTGTTTCACATTACATTTATTTATTTCTTTGGGGACTAACTCGGTATTCGGTCTTCACCACTGTTGTAGCTGATCCACTACACACAGGCAGTTGGAACAGATCTAGGTTCCACACATGGTTTTACATCTGGCAGGTCTACCAGATCTCCTGACCTTCTTACCTTATCAGCTATTTCAGCGGATTGAAGTCTCTCTATATTGTCAATCCTTATAAATATATAAAAATCTATTTTATCTTTTTAATTGCAATTTTATATCAATTATATTATAATTTTAGATAGGGCATAAAATATTTATGTACTGCTATTAACCTCTATGAATGTTGATTATTGTCATTAATAAATTAGTGTCACTTAACTAACTGTGTGGTCCAGATATAAGAGTGCCCATGCTTTTTATACTACAATTGTTTTTTCTGGTGGTCGGGGTACGACATCTGACTGGTGCACCTTGCCATCCTGAATCAGGGGTGAGCCGTCCTTTTCTCTATTCTAATAATTATATAAATCACAGAAAAATAGTCACTGACTAGCTAGTCATACAAGCAGATATTAAAAGCTGAGACTTTTGCCAATATATTCCTGTCAGGAACATATCGGAGCCCATCATGCACCACGTCATGGTCTCAGCATGGCAAGGGTCCTACCACTACGCTAACTATGGTGTGAACACAGTCTGAAGGTGATGAAATCCAGCTCACAGCCAAGCTTCCACACAACCGCATAGCAGGACAACTAATGCAATGTGAATAAAGCAAGACTGTAAGCCACACCCTGGAGTTTGAGCAGTTCCCCCATATTTGCCACTATATTTCTGTGATTTTGTAATATAATTGCAGTTGCCTGCCAGCGTGTGTCAGGCCCACAAAGTGTACACTGCCAGTGCCCACCACTCATATCTGGTTGCACAGTACTTTGCAGATAAAAAAGCAATACAATTTTTTCTCTGTAATATGATTGCAGTTGCCTGCCAATGTGTGTCAGGTCCACAGCACTGGTGGCACAGTACCTTGCAGATAAAAAAGCAATACCATTTTTTATCTATAATATAATTGCAGTTGCCTGCCAGTGTGTGTCAGGCCCACAGAGTGTATTGTGCCCAATGCCAGTGCCCACCACTCATATCTGGTGGCACAGTACCTTGCGGATAAAAAAGCAATACAATTTTTCTCTGTAATATGATTGCAGTTGACTGCCAGTGTGTTTCAGGCCTACAGAGTGTACACTGCCCACTACTCATATTTGGTGGTACAGTACCTTACAGATAAAAAAGCAATACATGTTTTTCCTCTGTAATACAATTGCAGTTGCCTGCCAGTGTGTGTCGGGCCCAAAAAGTGTACTGTACACTGCACACTGCCCACCATTCATATCTGGTGGCACAGTACCTTGCAGTTAAAAAAAAAGCAATACCATTTTTTCTCTGTAATATAATTGCAGTTGCCTGCCAGTGTGTGTCAGGCCCACAGAGTGTATTGTGCCCACTGCCAGTGCCCTCCACTCATATCTGGTGGCACAGTACCTTGCAGATAAAAAAGCAATACATTTTTTTCTCTGCAATATGATTGCAGTTGCCTGCCAGTGTGTGTCAGGCCAACAGAGTGTACTGTGCCCACTGCCCACCACCACTCATATCGGGTGGCACAGTACCTTGCATGCATAGTACAATTAATCTAAAAAAAAGTGACAGTCAGAGGCAGGCCACCCCGCAGGGGCCGTCGTGGTAGTGGTGCTGTGATTTCCTTTGGCCCTAGAATAATGCCCAATGTTCAGTGGCCACGTATCCTTAACTCGAAAAGTTCTGAGGACATAGTTGACTGGCTAACACAGGACACCGAATCTCGGAACCTTGACGCACAATCCTCCTCTAGCTCAGCTTCGGGCACCTCTCAAGTTACCACTCGCCCGCCCGCCGCCACCACCAACACTAGCACCACAGCCACTTCACTTGATCTGTCAGAGGAGTTATTTACACATCAGTTGGAAGAAATTAGTGATGCGCAACCATTATTGCCAGAGGTCGTAGATAACAGGGATATGTCTCAGTCAGGCAGCATTACACACATGGATGTACGGCATGATGATGATGTTGTACCCGTGCTGCTTCCTTTGCTGACTTGTCAGATACAAGTGAAGCGGTTGATGATGACGATGTGTCTGTGGATGTCACGTGGTTGCCCGCTCGAAGAGAAAAAGAACAGGGGGAAAGTTCAGATGGGGAGACAGAGAGGAGGAGGAGACGAGTTGGAAGCAGGGGGAGGTCGTAGCAAGGAGCTAGTGGCACAGTCAGACAGCATGTATCGGCACCCGGGGTCAGCGAGACAGCATGCCAATCAACGCATGCTGTTGCCTCCACCAGAATTCCATCAGTGCAAAGCTCAGCAGTGTGGCAATTTTTTTCTGTGTCTGCCTCTGATAACAGCAATGCCGTTTGCAACCTGTGCTAAAAGAAACTGAGTCGTGGGAAGTCCAACACCCACCTAGGTACAACTGCTTTTGTGAAGGCACATGATCTCACATCACAAACCCCTGTGGGATCAACACATGATGAGTACAAGCAGCACACAAGCTCAAAGCCACCATCCTCCTCCTGGTCCAGCATCTTCAGCAAAGTCAACCACTGCTGTTCTCCTTGCCCCCTCTCAATCACCCGCCACTCACCTTCAGCAGTTCCTGCTCATCTGCCCAGTTAGATGTCTGTCAAGGAAATGTTTGAGCGTAAGAAGCCAATGTCACAGAGTCACCCCCTTGCCCGGCATCTGACAGCTGGCTTGTCGGAACTCTTAGCCCGCCAACTTTTACCATACAAGTTGGTGGAGTCTGAGGCCTTCAAAAAAATTGTAGCTATTGGGACACCGTAGTGGAAGGTACCCGGCCGAATTTTTTTTTCACAAAAAGCAATCTCCAACCTGTACTCTATTGTGGAAAAGGAAGTCATGGCATGTCTGGCCCACAGTGTTGGGGCAAGGGTCCATCTGACCACTGATACCTGGTCTGCAAAGCATGGTCAGGGCAGTGATATCACGTACACTGCGCATTGGGTAAACCTGCTGACGTCTGCCAAGCATGGACTGCGTGGCTCTGCAGAGGAGTTGGTGACACTGCCACGACTTGCAGGCAGGCCTGCTGCCACCTCCTTCTATTCCATCCTCTTCGCTAACCTCCTCGGCTGAGTCCTCTTCCCCTGCTGTGTCTTGCTCCACATCAACTGCACCCCCCCAGCTCCCCAGGGGCTATTCCACATCCCGGATACGACAGTGTCACGCTGTCTTGGGGTTGACTTGCCTGAAAGCACAGAGTCACACCGGACCAGCACTCCTGTCCTCCCTGAACGCACAGGTGGATCAGTGGCTGACTCCGCACCAACTGGAGATCAGCAAAGTGGTGTGTGACAACCAAAGCAATTTGTTGGTGGCATTGAATTTGGGCACATGTGCCGTGCATGGCACATGTGTTGAATCTGATCGTACAACGCTTTGTGCATAAATACCCAGGCTTACAGGATGTCCTCAAGCAGGCCAGGAAGGTGTGTGGCCATTTCAGGCGTTCATACACGGCCATGGCGCACTTTTCTGATCCAGCGGCGAAACATGCCAGTGAGGCGCTTGATTTGCGACAGCCCGACACGTTGGAATTCAACACTCCTAATGTTCGACCGCCTGCTCCAACAAGAAAATGCCATCAACGAGTATTTGTATGACCGGGGTGCTAGGACAGCCTCTGCAGAGCTGGGTATTTTTTTGCTATGTTACTGGACGCTCTTGCACAATGCCTGTAGGCTCATGCGTCCTTTTGAGGAGGTGACAAACCTAGTCAGTCGCACCAAAGGCACCATCAGCGACATCATCCCATTTGTTTTCTTCCTGGAGCGTGCCCTGCGAAGAGTGCTGGATCAGGCCGTAGATGAGCATGAAGAGGAAGAGTTTTGGTCACCATCACCACCAGAAACAGCCTTGTCAGCATTGCTTGCTGGACCTGCGGCAACGCTGGAAGAGGAGTTTGAGGAAGAAGAGTCAAAAGAGGAATGTGGCTTTGAGGAGGAGGAAGACCAACCACAGCAGGCATCCCAGGGTGCTTGTTGTCACCTATCTGGTACCCATGGTGTTGTACATGGCTGGGTGGAAGAACAGACCTTCAATGAGATCAGTGAGGACGAGGAACGGGACATTTGTAGCTTAGCATCCAACCTTGTGCAAATGGGGTCTTTCATGCTGTCATGACTGTTGAGGGACCCTCGTATAAATAGGCTGAAGGAGAACGACCTGTACTGGGTGGCCATGCTACTAGACCCCCGGTATAAGCAGAAAGTGGTTGAAATGTTACCGGAAGTCGGAAAGGATGCAGTAGTTCCAAAACAAGTTAAAAAGTATGCTTTACACAGCGTATAAGGGGGATGTCACAGCAAAACGGGAATCTAACGGGAAGAGGTGAAAATAATCCTCCTCCTACCACGACCACGCCGGCAAGGACAGGACGCTTTAAAGACATGTTGTTGATGGAGGACATGCAGAGCTTTTTAAGTCCTACGCATCGCCACAGCCCTTCGGGGTCCACCCTCATAGAACGACTCGACCGAAAGGTAGCAGACTACCTCGCCTTAACTGCAGATATCGACACTGAGGAGCGATGAACCACTTGACTACTGGGTGTGCAGGCTTGACCTGTGGCCTGAGCTATCCCAATTTGCGATAGACCTTATGGCCTGCTCCGCTTCAAGTGTCCTGTCAGAAAGGACCTTCAGTGCAGCAGGAGGTATTGTCACTGATAAGAGAAGTTGCCTAGGTCAAAAAAGTCTAGATTACCATCTCCTTTATTAAGATGAATGAGGCATGGATCCCGAAGGGACTGACAGTGGGCGATACATTTGACTAAAAAAGGCCTGATGAGATGCCTTGGGCTAAAAGTGGTCCACACACTGCTGTATTTAATCTCTGCATGCCAGATGACTTGCGTGACTTCTCCGCCACCAGCTAGGGTTCAAGCCTCAATGTTTTAGTGCACATTCTGCCTAGAAAACATCAACAATACCTAATTTTTCAAGCATGTGTACATGCCAAATTTTTCTGGCCTCTGGTGCTGCACTGTGGCTGCAAAAATAAAACAAAAAAAGGCACATACATGTGTCAATTCCCCTTCGTGATAGTTACCTTGTTGTGGTGAAGGGGCTTGCGTATCACAATGAAGCGATCATCTCTATGAGTGTGTTGGCAATGGCAATGTTGGCACACCCCAGATAAGGTCGTTGCTTCATTGTGAACAGACCAAAAGCGATCGGCTGGATAAATTTGCATAGAAAAACCATTAATTTTCTTATTGATCATCTAAGGTGATTATTAAAGCCAACAATAGGCCGACACTGCAGAATCATTGTTTTCTGGGTCACTTAACTGTCACTGAACTACCTCAGCACAACCATAGACTTTGAAAAACCGCCATTGCCTGCAATCTCCCAAACGTGCGCACGAGCACAGTCATCACTACACCAAGATTGACGTATAGAGGAATAAAATTTATCATGAGTGTGTCAACTATTGACAACTCTATGCGGTTGTCTAAAATCTGTTCGATACACGTCCACTGATAGGGGACGTAACAGGGATTAAACTGATAAGAATAGTACTACGTAACATGCCACTCAGATCGGGTAGCACAGTACATTGCATGGCACAGATTAACCTGCTCCCGACCACCTAACGCAGGGATGCGTCTCGCGGGCGGCCGGGTTATTCCTCCTGGACGCATCGATGCGTCATCTTGCCGGACACGTAATGACGCACATATCCGGCCCGCACATGCGCAGTGCGTGTTGGCAAAAGTTGCAGAAGGATTTCGTCACCAGCCTGACAGCCAATGATCAGCGCTGGCAGGTTGGTGGCTTTTAAAATGACGAACCACCAGCCATATAACACATTATATTTATAAATATAATGTGTTAAATGGCTTCTGTGCTCTCTGCTGGGTCCTTTTTGTCGGTTGGTCCCAGCAGAGAGCACAGATCACTGTGAGTACACCAAGCACAACATATTTAGCCCCAGATCACCCCCCATCACCCCAATTAACCCCTTGTTCCCCCCTGTCAATCACTAGTGAAAGGGAAAAAAGTGATCAGTGTAAACTGTCACTTTTTTTTTCACCAGTATTGACTGTTAGGGTTAGGTTAGAGTAGGCCAGTTTGGTAGGTAGTTAGCTTCAGTTAGCGCCCAGCCCACCACACCACAGTCACTGATTCGCTGATTAGCGTATCGCTAATAAGAATTTGTACTTTATAGTATCTGTAAGTGATCAGAACTGATCACAGTCAGATCTATAATAGTATTAGTGTCACCTTAGCTCGCCCTTCACCCAAAACGCAGTGTTTGCCCAATCAGGCCTGATCGGTCGCCCACACGTGCGTTCACCCACGCCCGCTCTTCCGCAGTGACAACATTTTTTAAAAAATGTATTTATTTTTTATCACTGCACAATCAGTTTTGATATTTTTTATCAATTGCAGCAGCTTCCTGTACTTCACTAGCCTCCCATTTGTAAGTCAGGCTTGCTTTTTTTTCTTGGGTAGTCTCAGGGAATACCCCCTAAATTTAGTTGACCAAATAGCAAGGAAGGGGTATTCTTCTGAAGAGGCCTACAGGCTTCTGACCCAGTCGGATGAGGAATGGGAACCCTCATCTGACGAATCCAGCGGGTCAGAATACGAACCTGTAGAAAGCAGTGGCAGTCTGACCAAAAGTTCGGACGATGAGGTTGAGGTCCCTGAAACCACCAGGCGTACCCAGCCCCGTGTTGCTAGACCACAGGTTGCGCAGGATCCGCTTCAAAGGCAGCAGAGTGGGGCTGGTGCTGTCGGATTACATGGTGAGGCATACACCAGCAGCGCAGCCCATCCTGGACATAGTACCAGCATTGCCATAGAACATGGTGAAGTGGCGAGGACCAGAAGGGCAGTTGAAGCTGGTACGGTGGCACGTGCATCAGTTCCCCCGTCGCAGCCACCGCACAGACAGGCCCGTAGAGCCCCTAGAGTCCCTGCGGTGCTGGCAAACCCTGATTAGCATCCCCCATCTTCAGCCCCACCAGTAGTTCCCCCTTTCACCGCCCAGTCTGGAGTTCGGGTTCTAACTTTTGTTCTTATTATGTTGTTGACTGTATGAGAAGCAATACCTATACCCTCCGGTTGGAACCAGCATAGGTATATACCCACTCTACTTGTATCTGTAATTTGACTGATCAAATTTGAATGTATACCTATCACATGGATACCTGTAATTAACTGATAAAAATAATAAAAATTATTAATAAAATTATTAATAAAAAAAAAAAGAAAGAAACAAACAAACAAACCGGTATGCCACTCAATTTATAGCCGCCAACCTGGGAAGCTTTTATGCCCAGTTTTCAAACTTAAGACTTTTCTGGGCCTTCTCCTCAACATAGGCCTGAAAAAATAAAAACTTCCATGAACTCACTATGCCCATCAGCGAATACCTTAGGGTGTCTACTTTCCGAAATGGGTCATTTGTGGGGTGTTTCTACTGTCTGGGCATTGTAGAACCTCAGGAAACATGACAGGTGCTCAGAAAGTCAAAGTGCATAAATTAATTTTTTTGCACCATAGTTTGTAAACGCTATAACTTTTACCCAAACTAATAAATATAGACTTATTGCATTTTTTTTTTATCAAAGACATGTAGAATAAATTTAGAGAAAAATGTATATAGAAATTTAGTTTTATTTGAAAAATTTTACAACAGAAAGTGAAAAATTTAATTTTTTTTGCAAAAATTTAGTTCAATTTTTATTAATATCAAATAAAGTAAAAATGTCAGCAGCAATGAAGTACCACCAAATGAAAGCTCTATTAGTGAGAAGAAAAGGAGGTAAAATTCATTTGGGTGGTAAGTTGTATGACTGAGCAATAAACTGTGAAATTAGTGTAGTGCAGAATTGGTCATTAAGGGTGTTTAAGCTAGGGGGGCTGAGGTGGTTAAAGGAAATCTGTCACCAGGATAATCACTATTGAAGTAAAGCCATAGCCTAATAGCACTTAGTACCTTATTTCCAGATGTGCCTTTGTTCCAGCAATGGATGTTTTTTATCCTCTGAAAATCCAACTTATTTGGTATGCAAATGAGCCAGTAAGGTGCCCAGAGGGGCATTACTCTTGCAGGAAGGAGCCCAAGCACCCCTCCTGCCACAAAGTGTCAAGCCATAACTCTGTCCCCCTTTTCCCTGCTCCCAGCATGGGGGTGTGCTTGGGCACTAGCAAGAGGCGTGCCTAAGCTTCTTCCTGCAAGAGTGATTCTCCTCTGGGCACCTTACTGGCTCATTTGTGTACCAAATAAACTGGATTTACAGGAGATAGAAAACATCTATTGCTGAAACAAAGGCACATCTAGAAATAAGGTACTAAGTGCTATTAGGCTATGGCTTTACTTCAATACTGATTATCCTAGTGATAGATTTCCTTTAAGGGTAAATGCACATGTTCAGGATTTATGTGTGGACAACCCGCACGAAAATACACAGTTGTTTGCAGGGAAAGTAAATCGAGAAAATCCAGTCTCGAAAAATAAAATAAATTGACATGCTGCTGATTTTAAAATCCACACCGTAGGTCAAAATCTGCCCCGAAAAAAATTGCATACTGTGCCTGAGAATTTCATATTCTCATAGAATACAATGTACATGACCTACGGTGCGGAACTGTTTAATTCAAAGACTTTGTTGTTGCTGCTATACTGCGTCTGCTAACCTGCCTACCAGAGCGAATCCCCACAGTGCACAGCAGGCTTCAGAGTGGAAGGAGCACCATGTGGCTTTAGGAGAACGGATTTAGCTGGAATGGTAATTGGGAGTTATGTTGCATGTGAAGACACCCAGAGGTGGCCCTACAGTGGAAACCCCCAAAATGTGACCCGATTCTGGAAACTACACCCCTCAAGGAATATTTCACGGTGTGTAGTGAGCACATTGACCCATCAGCGTTTCACAGAATAAGGCCTCATGCACACGTCCGTTGTTTGGGTCCGCATCTGAGCCGCCATTTTAGCTGCTTGGATGCGGACCCATTTACTTCAATGGGGCTGCAAAAGGAGTGCTGTCCGCATCCGTGGCTCCGTTCTGCGGCCCCGTTAAAAAAATATAACATGTTCTATTCTTGTCCACGCTTTGCGGACAAGAATAGGCATTTATATTGCTGGCAAAGTTGCTTTACACACACACATTTTTCACTTTCACAAGGGGTAACAGGACAAAATGCACCCCACATTTTGTTCCCCATTTCCCCCGAATATGCCAGCACCCCATATGTGCTCAAAAAATGATGTATAAGCACACAGCAGGTTTCAGAGTGGAAGGAGTAGCACATCTCCTTAGGAGAGCGGATTTAGCTGAAATGGTAATTGGGAGCTATGTCGCATGTGAAGAAACCTCCAAAAAGTAACCCCATTCCGGAAACGACACCCCTCAAGGAATATTTTAAGATGTGTAGTGAGCACTTTGACCCATCGGGCGTTTCACAGAATTAGGAAACGCTTGGCTGTGAAAATGAAAATTTTTATTTTTTTCCAGAAAAAGTTGCTTTACACCCACATTTTTACTTTCACAAGGGGTAACAGGACAAAATGCAGCCAAAATTTTTTCCCCAGAGTTTTGTCTGAGCGGGTATTTAGTGCTGCTGGTGGCATTATAACAGATAAGCGTATCCGCCTGTCAACTGAAAATGCGGACAAGGCCTTGATTGCCCCAGACTTCTCGACTCCTCCAGAGGAAAGTGGATGAACAAAGGCACTTTAAATGTGTTGTTTAATGTACTGAATACACTGTTTTCCCATGCATCCCTTCCACCACAAAATAGGTTATATTGTTAAATATTCCTTTTCTCATCCTCCTCCATAATATTCCTTCCATAATATCAACATTTTTATTTGATGCATATAAAGCCCTCGCATATAATATTTTACAGGATATGCTCACCTGCAGGCCCTCACCTAAAATCTTTTACAGGGACAGCTCACCTGCAGGCCCTTACCTACAGTCTTTTACAGGGTCAGCTCACCTGATAACGACAGCGAAGTCTTGCCTGTTGGTAATCTGGTACACATGGCTGAATTCATGTTAGGCAGTCTTTCTCACGACTCGCACGTTATATGTATTTTAGACAACACGGATTACTAGTTGTTCACCCTTCTCGACCCCCGCTACAAAGAACTTCTCATCTATCATTCCTCTGGTGGAGAGGACAAGCAAAACGGTGCTATAGCAGAAGGTCCTTGTTGAAAAATGGCTCCAAAGTTGATAGGGCAGACATCTGAATGGATCGGCGCCATCACGGGGAAATGCGATCGCCTAGAATTTATCTAGAGTTAACAAAGCGGCAGCAGGCCCTCACCTACAAGTCCAGTCTCAGTAGCCCAGAGTCTGGTCAACACAATCCTCACCATGATGGCACACTGGGTGAACGTTGTGGAGGCCAGGAGCAAGTTGGCTGCTGGCACCAGACTTGCCCTCCAAAAGATCCTTGTTAACGGAAAGTGTACTCATTCAAATAACAGGGCCGCTTAGGAGTGCTGTATTGTTATTTATCGTCAATAACTCCCCGAGTCGGGAGTGGGTAATTGCCGTGTGCCTGCTGCCTTCCTTGGATGCTTGTGCTTTAATAACTTGACCCACCCTCTCTGGGTGGTTCACAATTAGGAAAAAAAAGGGGCAAGGCAACAACAGCCAATCAGATTACAGCCATTGACCTCCCTTGGATGTGGTAGCCCTTTCTCAGGCTCCCTCTCCGGCATCGAACCCTGATTTCCCATTACCTGTGATCACCATGGTAGGCGCAGAAAAGAACATCAAAAGTTAACAGGGCAGACATCCGAAAAGGATTGTCGCTGTCACGGGGACGTACAATCGCCTAGAGCACAGCTGTGTGACCCTAGACACCCCAGGGATGCTGCAGCTTGCCCCCCTTCCCCCCCACAGCTTTTTTGGGGGCGCAAGGAGTTTTATTTTATTTTTTCTGCATACGCTGACTGCGGCCGGGACTTTTACTGTCCGGCCACTGTTAGCGCATCGCACACCCCACCGCTGATCAACTTTGGACGGTTGATCAGCGATTTTGAATTTTTATATTTTTATTTTCAAATTTTTTGCCCTTTTTCTAGTTAGTTTTTTTGGGGGGGTCTGTTAGGTTTAGGGTAAGTTCGCGAACACCCGTGCCCCCACACACACGCACCCCAAATAAAGTTTATCACGCACGCACATACATACACACGCACACATACACACTCCCCTATGGCCCGCCGGATGTTCTCGGCCGAGGAGGCATACGCCCAGCTTGCCTCCGACTCCGAGAGTCCCAGTGAGGACGAGGATGACCCCACTTTCCTTTTGCAGTAATAACAGTATTTGTAGAGCAGCACAAAATGGACCTTCTGGCCTGTCTGGAATGCACTAGCTGTGAAGGGACAGCCAATCCAACGCCGTCCCATAGACATGAATGGTTCACAGAAGATATCACAGCAGCATGTCCAGTGTGAATTTTATTGGGGACCAGAGTGCACACACACAAGTACGCCGTTTTGGCTATGCAGTAGCCTTTCTCAAGTATACTAGTACAAAATCAATCAAGCATATAAATAGCAGAGGCGGCCCCCCACATGTGACAACATATAACCAATGACCACATACTATCAAAGACACCTGTGTGGTAGTTAAAATGATCACTGCTACCAATAGAGGTACTGCTCTACCAATCAAAAGTACCTGATGTTAATTTAATCGGTTCCAGCTGCATTCTCATGTTGTCCATACCTGTCAGCATCTCCCTGGGTGTGTTGCGCATGTCCGTGACGTCATCGCTTCGATGTGGAGGCGGAACAACTTCGCCTCATACAGCAAAAAAGCTGTATCCAACTGTGAACTAGCATTGTATGTAGACCAATGAAAATCAGTATTCTCGGTCACATGTCTGATGCATCATCGATCATGTGACGGTCACCTGACCAGCAACAGGTCCTGGAACGCCACAGAAGATAAAAATACACAAGATCATAACTGTCCAGTGGTGTTGCGAGGGGGGTGCGGGGGGTGCGGGCCGCACCGGGTGACACCAGTCTGATGGGGTGTCACCCGCCGGCCGCCGGAGTTCTCCTTAACCAACTAACTTTAGGCAGGGCCAGCGCTTCCATAGAGGCAGGGGGAGGGGGGGGCGCTCTCTCCCTCCCCCTGTGCTGCTGCTGCCGCTGCCTCCGCCAATGAGAAGAGGGCTGGGAGGAGGAGGGGAGGGGCTGTGGCCACTGCGCCACCAATGAAGAAAACTGACCTGTAATACAAATACAGGAGGCGGGTGCCGGAATGAAATAGCCGGCACCCGATCTCTATGACAGGGAGCGGCACCTGAGGAGTTAACTGCCACTGCTCGCAGCCCCCTATCATAGAGGTCGGGTGCCGGCTATTTCACTCCGGCACCCGCCTCCTGTATTTGTATTAACATTGAGTGCGCCCCCCCCCCCAGTATAATAAACATTGGTGGCGCAGTGGGAAGTGCCAATGAGGGTTAAAAAAAGAAATAAAAAATGAACTCACCTCCTCCAATTGATCCCGTAGCTGCCGGTCTCCTGTTCTATCTTCAGGACCTGTGGTGACATCACTGAGCTAATCACATGGTCCATTACCATGGTGATGGATCATATGATGTACCATGTGATGACCAGAGTGATGTCACCACAGGTCCTTTCACAGGTCCTGAAGATAGAACAGGAGACCGGCAGCTGCGCGATCAATTGGAGGAGGTGAGCTAATTTTTATTTATTTTTTTAACCCTCATTGGCACTTCCCACTGCGCCACCAATGTTTATTATACTGGGAGGGGGCCGCACTCAATGTATATTATACTGGGGGGGGGCGCTTTCAATGTATATTATATCTTGGGGGGGTGGCCGCACTCAATGTTTATTATACTGGGGGGGGGGGCCTGTCAATGTATATTATACTGGGGGGGGGGGCGCTCTCAATGTTTGATATACTGGGGGGGGGCGCTCTCAATGTATATTATACTGGGGGGGTGGCCGCACTCAATGTTTATTATACTGGGGGGGGGGGCGCTCTCAATGTATATTATACTGGGGGGGTGGCCGCACTCAATGTTTATTATACTGGGGGGGGGCGCTCTCAATGTATATTATACTGGTGGGGGCGCTCTCAATGTTTGATATACTGGGGGGGGCGCTCTCAATGTATATTATACTGGGGGGGGCGCACTCAATGTTTATTATACTGGGGGGGGGCGCTCTCAATGTATATTATACTGGGGGGGCCGCACTCAATGTTTATTATACTGGGGGGGGGGGCGCTCTCAATGTATATTATACTGGGGGGGCGCTCTCAATGTATATTAATATGGGGGGGGCGCTCTCAATGTTTGATATACTGGGGGGGGGCGCTCTCAATGTTTCATATACTGGGGGGGCGCTCTCAATGTTTATTATACTGGGGGGCGCTCTCAATGTATATTATACTGGGGGGGCGCTCTCAATGTTTATTATACTGGGGGGGGCACTCTCAATGTATATTATACTGGGGGGGCGCTCTCAATGTTTATTATACTGGGGGGGGCACTCTCAATGTTTGATATACTGGGGGGGCGCTCTCAATGTATATTATACTGGGGGGGGCGCTCTCAATGTTTATTATACTGGGGGGCGCTCTCAATGTATATTATACTGGGGGGGCGCTCTCAATGTTTATTATACTGGGGGGCGCTCTCAATGTATATTATACTGGGGGGGCGCTCTCAATGTTTCATATACTGGGGGGGCGCTCTCAATGTTTCATATACTGGGGGGGCGCTCTCAATGTTTATTATACTGGGGGGGGCGCTCTCAATGTTTGATATACTGGGGGGGGCGCTCTCAATGTATATTATACTGGGGGGGCCGCACTCAATGTTTATTATACTGGGGGGGCGCTCTCAATGTATATTATACTGGGGGGGGCGCTCTCAATGTATATTAATATGGGGGGGGCGCTCTCAATGTTTGATATACTGGGGGGGGGCGCTCTCAATGTTTCATATACTGGGGGGGCGCTCTCAATGTTTATTATACTGGGGGGCGCTCTCAATGTATATTATACTGGGGGGGCGCTCTCAATGTTTATTATACTGGGGGGGGGGGGCACTCTCAATGTTTGATATACTGGGGGGGGCGCTCTCAATGTTTATTATACTGGGGGGGCGCTCTCAATGTTTATTATACTGGGGGGGGGCACTCTCAATGTATATTATACTGGGGGGGCGCTCTCAATGTTTATTATACTGGGGGGGGGCACTCTCAATGTTTGATATACTGGGGGGGCGCTCTCAATGTATATTATACTGGGGGGGCGCTCTCAATGTTTATTATACTGGGGGGCGCTCTCAATGTATATTATACTGGGGGGGCGCTCTCAATGTTTATTATACTGGGGGGCGCTCTCAATGTATATTATACTGGGGGGGGCGCTCTCAATGTTTCATATACTGGGGGGGCGCTCTCAATGTTTCATATACTGGGGGGGCGCTCTCAATGTTTATTATACTGGGGGGGCGCTCTCAATGTTTATTATACTGGGGGGGCGCTCTCAATGTTTCATATACTGGGGGGGCGCTCTCAATGTTTATTATACTGGGGGGGCGCTCTCAATGTTTATTATACTGGGGGGGCGCTCTCAATGTTTATTATACTGGGGGGGCGCTCTCAATGTTTCATATACTGGGGGGCACTCTCAATGTTTATTATACTGGGGGGGCGCTCTCAATGTTTATTATATTGACCTTCTACTAAGCATTCTGTATTCAGAATGCTATTATTTTCCCTTATAACCATGTTATAAGGGAAAATAACACAGTGAATAGACTTTCATCTTAGCAACCAAGCGTGAAAATCGCACCGCATCCGCACTTGCTTGCGGATACAATGCGATTTTCACGCAGCCCCATTAACTTCTATGGGGCCTGCGTTGCATGAAAACGCACATTATAGAGCATGCTGCGATTTTCACGCAGCGCACAAGTGATGCGTGAAAATCACCGCTCATCTGCACAGCCCCATAGAAGTGAGAGGGTCCGGATTCAGTGCGGGTGCAATGCGTTCACCTCACGCATTGCACCCGCGCAGAAATCTCACCCATGTGAAAGGGGCCTAAGGGTGAATAGGACAAGGGTTCCAGCCCCTAAGGGGGCTAATAGTAAGTGAAAATAAAACACAAACACTAAGGCTACTTTCACACTTGCGGCAGTGTGATCCGGCGGGCAGTTCCGTTGTCAGAACTGCCTGCCAGATCCGCCGATCTTGATGTGACTGAAAGCATTTATGAGATGCATCCGGATGTGGATCCATCTCACAAATGCATTGCAAGAATGAATCCATGTCTCCGCTTGTCATGCAGACAGACGGATCCACCTTGTATCTTTTTACCGGCATGCGCAGACCGGAAGGACGGATCCTGCATTCCGGTATTTTGAATGCCGGATCTGGCACTAATACGTTCCTATGGGAAAAAATGCCAGATCCGGCATTCAGGCAAGTCTTCAGTTTTTTTCGCCGGAGATAAAACCGTAGCATGCTGCGGTTTTCTCTTTTGCCTGATCAGTCAAAATGACTGAACTGAAGACATCCTGATGCATCCTGGACGGATTACTCTCCATTCAGAATGCATGGGGATATGCCTGATCAGTTCTTTTCCGGTATTGAGCCCCTGTGACGGAACTCTATGCCGAAAAAGAAAACCGCTAGTGTGAAAGTACTCTAAAATATTACGTTTAAATCCCCCCTTTCCCAATTTTACATATAAAAAATATATACAATAAAGATATTACATAGCGTTGCGTCCGAAAAGTCCAAACTATTAAATTATTAAAAAATGTCTCCTATGCGGTGAGCATTCGCCATTTTTTTGTCACCTTGTCACCCCAAAAAATAGGATAGGACTGTTCTATTATGGGCCGAACGTTCCATAAAATGCGAAATGCACGTGGCTTTTTTGCTTGGTATCGAGTATCGCAATACTTTTTTATGGTGATGAAAGCGAATCATAATTTTGGTATTGTCACGATACCAAAATTTTCATTCGATTTTGATTTGGCGACTAAAAATGTAATTTGGCTCCTAAATTTTTCAGTTCAGGAGCCAATGGCTACTAGGTATTTTTTTTTGTCTGGAGCCCTGCTATCAGAGGCCGGCGCAGGCGTACACAGCGCGGGACACAGGCCGGAAGAGGCTGCATCGCATCGCTGCCAAAAGAGGTAAGTGTTTTTTTCCTTTTTTTTTTTCTTCTGTACAATACTGATGGCTAGTGGCACATGATAGGGGGGGCCCTATGGCTAGTGGCACATGATAGGGGGGGCGCCTATGGCTACTGGCACATGATAGGTGGGCCTATGTCTACTGGCACATGATAGGGGGGCCCTATGGCTACTGGCGCATGATAGAGGGGCCCTATGGCTACTGGCACATGATAGAGGGGCCCTATGGCTACTGGCACATGATAGGGGGGCCCTATGGCTACTGGCACATGATAGGGGGGCCCTATGGCTACTGGCACATGATAGGGGGCCCTATGGCTACTGGCACATGATAGAGGGGCCCTATGGCTACTGGCACATGATAGGGGGGGCGCCTATGGCTACTGGCACATGTTGATGGGGGGCTTAGGCTACTGGCACATGATTAAGGGGCATCTATGAGGGCACATTTCACTGGCACATTATTGGGGGACATCTATGGGGGCACTTCTTACTGGCACTATAGGGGCATCTACTGAGGCCACAAAGAACGGTTATTTTATATGGGGGCTCTGTATAGGGGCATTTTATACTGGGACACATTGTGTTGGGTACTATGGGGAAGGGGGGAGAGGACTACTACGGGGCACTGAGAAGAGGTATTTTATGCTTACAAATTATGGGGGACACTGAGGGCATCTACTGGCGCACTATATATCGGGCATTTTATACTGGTACATTATGGGGGCACTAGGGGGGAGAGGAGCACTATGGGGGCATTTACTGGGGGCACTATATAGGGGTATTTTATACTGGCACATTATGGAGGCACTATGGGGACATTAGCTCAACTGGGGACATTACAGGGGGGTATTTTTTGCACTGACACATTATAAGGAGAATTATTTCTACTGGGGGAAGGCATTATGGTGGGCTTTATTACTTCCCCATGGTATGACCCCCTAGTAGCAGCACCAGCCTCTCCCTGCTCTGCTATTCCTCTGCCCCTTCTCCAGATACTTATTATGAAATCTTTCTCATTAGGATAAAACACATCATCAGCTCCGCCGAGCCCCCGGCCAAGTGTGGAAGTGGCGTCCGAGATCCCCAAGGGCCAAGCCAAGTAATTGTAAGTTTTCATATGAAATATTTTTGTTATATACATATAGCCTACACTGTCAGGTGTCACCCAGGGGGGGTGACACCATTTTCTACCGCACCGGGTGACACCAGCCCTAGCAACAGCCACAGTAACTATCAACCACAATAATTATATATATATATATATATATATATATACATAGACAGTATGATAATGGTGCAAATATATTGCATATATAATCTGGCCAGGTCTACACACAGCAGCGGCAACACAACAATGTCACCAGACCCCCATATATCAAAAACCTGACCGAGCCATATATCTCTGATACATGATATGGACAACAGAGAGCTATATATAGAGAACAATCTATAAAAAATGAGCATTAAAGTCTATTATGGAGCATGCAATCACATAAAAGGTGTGAATAATTTGCTAATTGTACAAAAGTGAATATGGGGGTATATTGCATACAGATGTATATATATAAACCTTAAAATCCCAGTAAAAACAAGATACACTGAAAAAGACATTGAGATGTAAGGAAGAGTGTTTGTCTACATTGTTAGCATTAAACTCTATGTTTAGTCCCTGGGGTTGGAGAGCTTCTAAGGTGAAAATCCATTTCAGCTCTTTATTCTTTAACATGCATTCCCTGTCACCTCCTCTCTTGGGAATCGGTACCGAATCGATGACCCAGAATCTCAGTTGGCTGACAGAGTGTCCACAATCAGCAAAATGTTTTGCCACTGGCTAGTCTAATTTTTTTTTCCCTATGGTGCTTTTGTGTTTGTTGATACGTTCCCTCACCGTCATGGTCGTCTCGCCCACATAGATTAAACTGCATGGGCAGACGATCATGTAGACGACGTACTTGCATCGACATGTAAAGTACTCTCTGATGTTGAATTTCTTACCACTATATGGGTGGAAAAAGGTATTACCTTTCAGCATATTGCCACAATTGCAGCATCCCAGACAAGGGAAATTACCCATCTGTCTGGGTTTCAAAAATGTCTGCCCACCTTTATTGACTTAACATATATCTGGCTGGATCAACTTGTTATGTAAATTGGTTCCACGTTTGGATGCCATCAATGGTGGTTTGTCAAATTCACTGATTGAAGGAAGACCACTGTATAGGATATTCCAGTCCTTTCTCAAGATCTAAGCAATATCCCCACTGTGGTGGCCATAGGTGGATACAAACGGGATACGTCCCATGTTTTTATTCCTAGAGGGAACCTGAACAGTGGACACCCTGTCAGCCAAGGAGATCCGGGCCCTCGATTTGTGTAACAGTCTGGAAACATATCATCTATAGAATTGAATAATGATCAGATCAATGTCCTTGCACATGGATTTTCCTTTTGTCTTATAGCTGATACTGATTGGTTCGAGTTAGAACTTGACCTACAGCGTTTTTTTAGGTGTCTCAGATTGAAGGCATTTTTTGACAATAGGGTCCACAGTGCGGTTATGTCTAGCTGTGAAGCTGCTGAATTGTCCTTGGCCAAATTTGAGCTGAGCAACAAGAGCAGCTTCATGTCGCCACACACTAACCACATTGTGGAGTCTTATATCCAAATTGTTACCAAACATATTAGAAACCTGCAGGAATGTACTCAGCAGTGACATTTTTGTCCTCATCTGTCACATAATGAGAGATTGGCCCTTAAGAAATTAATGTCAAATAGAGACATCACCATCAAACCAGCCGGCAAGGGGGAAGCTGTGGTGATCATGGACACGGATGATTACATTAAGGAGATACGTAGACAGCTGAGTGATGGGGAGGTCTATGTTGAACTACAACATGATCCCAAATGGGAGATAGCCAGAGAGGTGGCGAATATTGTCGATACGGCAGCTGCATGTGGTATCATTGATTCAGAACTATGTCAGTTCCTCAAGATGCCTTTCCCCATCACTCCGCTTATCTACGTTCTCCCTAAAATTCATAAACAGCTGATAGATCGCCCAGGCAGACCCATTGTGTAGGGCAGGGGATCCATTTTTAGCAACATTACTATATTTCTTGATAAATTACTCCATGTCCATGCTACCTCAGCTCCGTCCTATGTCAGGGATACGGGACATTTTTTAACTAAACTTGGTAGCATCTGGTAAGTTTTGATGTGGTGTCTCTATACACGTCTATCAAATGTTGTCGATGTGGCCCTGGCCGGCACGGGACTCACTGGTGATGCACGCCGCTTTGTCCGCGACCTCCTTGAGTTGGTCATAAAGAGGAATTATTTCCTCTTTGGCAACACCTTTTACCAACAGTCACGCAGTGTTGCCATGGGGTCCAACATGGCACCAACTTATGCCAACATGTTCATGGCGGAGGTCAAGGACAAATTGGTTTATGTGTCCAAATATCGCCAGTGGGTCCTGTGCTGGTGGCGCTACATCAACAACATTTTTATGATTTGGAGTGGTTCAATGGAGGATTTGAATGAGTTTCATCAACACCTCAATCATGGGGTACCCGGGCTGCAATTCACTGTGACTCGGCCGAGGAGTTGCAGTTTCTTGACGTCAGGGTATACCTAGAAGAAGGTCAACTAAAAACAGATCTGTATAAAAAGCCTACAGATAGGAATAATTTATTAAGATATGACAGTAACCACCCACGTCGCATGCTGGACTCCTTACCGTGGAGCCAGATGCTTCGTGTGAGACGTGTGGTGACATTTTTGAAACCCAGACAGATGGGTAATTTCCCTTGTCTGGGATGCTGCAATTGTGGCAATATGCTGAAAGGTAATACCTTTTTCCACCCATATAGTGGTAAGAAATTCAGCATCAGAGAGTACTTTACATGTCGATGCAAGTACGTTGTCTACATGATCGTCTGCCCATGAAGTTTAATCTATGTGGGTGAGACGACCATGGAGGTGAGGGAATGTATCAACAAACACAAAAGCACCATAAGGAAAAAAAATGTTAGACTAGCCAGTGGCAAAACATTTTGCCGATTGTGGACACTGTCAGCCAACTGAGATTCTGGGTCATCGATTCGGTACCGATTCCCAAGAGAGGTGACAGGGAATGCATGTTAAAGAAAAAAGAGCTGAAATGGATTCACCTTAGAAGCTCTCCAACCCCAGGGACTGAACATATAGTTTAATGCTTACAATGTAGACAGATAAAACACTCTTCCTTACATGTCAATGTCTTTTTCAGTGTATCTTGTTTTTACTGGGATTTTAAGGTTTATATATACACATCTGTATGCAATATACCCCCATATTCACTTTTGTACAATTAGCAAACTATTCACACCTTTTATGTGATTGCATGCTCCATAATAGACTTTAATGCAAATTTTTTATAGATTGTTCTCTATATATAGCTCTCTGTTGTCCATATCATGTATCAGATATATGGCTCGGTTAGGTTTTTGATATATGGGGGTCTGGTGACATTGTTGTGTTGCCGCTGCTGTGTGTAGACCTGGCCAGATTATATATGCAATATATTTGCACCATTATCATACTGTCTATATATATTATTGTGGTTGATAGTTATGATCTTTTATATTTTTATATTCTGTGGCGTTCAGGTGACCGTCACATGATCGATGATGCATCAGACATGTGACTGAGAATACTGATTTTCATTGGTCTACATGCGATGCTTGTTCACAGTTGGATACAGCTTTTTTGCTGTATGAGGCAACATCGTTCCGCCTCCACATCGACGTGATGACGTCACGGACATGCGCAACACGCCCAGGGAGACGCCGACAGGTATGGACAACATGAGAATGCAGCTGGAACCGATTTAATTAACATCAGGTACTTTTGATTGGTAGAGCAGTACCTCTATTGGTAGCAGTGATCATTTTAACTAACACACAGGTGTCTTTGATTTGATTGATAGTATGTTATGTGGTCATTGGTTATATTTGTCACATGTGGGGAGCCACTATGCTATTTATATGCTTGATTGATTTTGTACCAGTATACTTGAGAAAGGCTACTGCATAGTCGAAACATCGTACTTCTGTGTGCACTTTGGTCCCCAATAAAAGTCTCACTGGACATGCTGCTGTGATACCCACTTTCCTTTTGTCATCCGCATCCTCCTCATCATCTAGTGATGATGATGAGCTCCCAAGTCGGCAGAGACGCCGCCAGGCGGAGCAAGGGGACCGCCATGCTAGTGACCCTGTGGCCCACCCTAGGATGAGCAGCCGGAGCCCCCTGCCGGTGAACTTGCATGGTATACCCCAGAACGTTTTGAGCCTGTGATTCCACAGTGGGCTTCACTGAATACAACTTTTTTAGTTTTTTTTCAGTGACCACTTTGTAAATGGTGGAGCAAACAAACCTGTACGCCCAACAGTTTGTTGCTCAACACCCAGGCTCCTTTTTTGCGAGGCACGGTGGCTGGACTCCGGTCAGTGCAGCCGAGATGAGGATGTTTTGGGGCCTCATGCTGCACATGGGCCTAGTCAAGATACCTAGTGTCAGGCATTACTGGAGTGGGGACGTCCTCTACCAGACCCCACTTTACAGTACCGCCATGACACGCTCCCGGTTTGAGGCCATATGGAAATGTCTGCATTATTCAGATAATGCAGCATGTCCCCCCCAAGGTGATCCTGCCTATGACCGCCTGTACAAGCCTATGTACCTGGGAGGGAGGTCGCGGTTGATGAGTCTCTCATTGCTTTCAACGGGAGACTCATTTTCCGCCAGTATGTTCCCTCTAAGCGGGCGAGGTATAGCGTGGAGCTGTACAAACTTTGTGAGAGTACCTCAGGGTACACTTACAAGTTTTGTGTGTACGAGGGGCGAAATTCCAGTATCTAACCCCCAGAATGTTCCCCCACTCTGGGTGTTAGAGGGGATACTTGTGTGGGACCTTATGCACCCACTGCTAGATAAGGGTTACCACCTGTACGTGGATAACTTTTATACTAGTATCCCCTTGTTCCAGTCCCTCGCCACCAGATCCACGTCCGCTTGTGGGACCGTGCGGAAAAATCAACGCGGCCTCCCTACCCACCCCCTCCAGGTATCTATCTTCAGGGGTGCGACCCGTGCCCTTACCAGTGGAAACCTGTTGCTGGTCAGATATAAGGACAAGAGGGATGTCCTTGTACTGTCCACAATTCATGGTAACGATATCACCCCTGTCCCTGTGCGAGGTACCGCGGCAACGGTCCTCAAGCCCGATTGTATCGTCAACTACAATCGGTATATGGGAGGAGTTGATATCTCTGATCAAGTCCTCAAGCCATATAATGCCATGCGCAAAACCCGGGCATGGTACAAAAAAGTTGCGGTCTACTTGGTACAGGTTGCCTTGTACAACTCTTTTGTGCTGTCCTGGAGCGCTGGCAACACAGGGACATTCCTTCAGTTCTATGAGGCAGTCCTCAAGGACCTGATCTTTTCTGACCGGGAAAGAGCAGGCCGGAGTACCTCAGGAACTGGAGGCGCACGGATTGTCCCTGGCCAACACTTTCCAGGTGTGGAAAGAAGGGACGGACCCAAAAAAAGGTGCAGAGTGTGTCACAGGAGCGGGATACGGAAGGACACCACTACTCAGTGTGACACGTGCCCTGATAATCTGGGCCTCTGCATTATTGGTTGCTTCAGGGAGTACCACACTTCCATGGAATACTAAATTTATATCCCAATTTAGCCACTGACAATCGGATAAAAAACTGGTTCTCAGACTTGACACTAAAACTAATTTTTTAGTATTTTTTTATTGTTATTTTGTAATACTAAAATAAATAGTAGACATTAGGTATTGCCGTTTCCGTAAGAATCTGCTCTATAAAAATACCCCCAAACCCTCAGATGAACACAGTAAAAAAGAAAATATAAAAACGGTGCAAAAAAGGTATATTTTTGTCACCTTACATCACAAAAATTGTAACAGCAAGCGAACAAAGTCATATGCCCCCCAAAATAGTGCCAATAAAACCGTCCTTTCATCCCGCAAAAAATTTGCCCCATCATAAGATAATTGGCGTCCGTAAGAATCTGCTCTGCAAAAATAAACGGTCAAGTGATGAACACGGTCAAAAAATGAAATAAAAACGGTGCCAAAAAAGCTATTTTTTCAATTTTAATCTTTTTTTTTTCCAGTACCAAAGCAAGGGTTAACAGCCAAACAAAACGTCATATTTATTTCCCTGATTCTGCAGTCTACAGAAACACCACATATGTGGTCGTAAACTGCTGTATGACCAAATGGCAGGGCGCAGAAGGAAAGGAACGCCGTATGGTTTCTGGAAGGCAGATTTTGATTGCCTTTTTTTTGGCACCATGTCCCATTTGAACCCCCCCTGATGCACCCCTAGAGTAGAAACTCCATAAAAGCGACCCCATCTAAGAAACTACACCCCTCAAGGTATTAAAAACTGATTTTACAAACTTTATTAACCCTTGAGGTGTTCCTCAACAGTTTATGGCCAATGGAGATGACATTTCAGAATTTATATTTTTGGTAACCTTGGTAACAAAAATGTAATATAGATAAACAAAAAATCATATGTACCCTAGAAATAGTCCCAACAAAACTGTCACCTTATCCCGTAGTTTCAAAATGGGGTTACTTTTATTGAGTTTCTACTCTAGGGGTACATCAGGGGGGCTTCAAATGGGACATGGTATAAATAAACCAGTCCAGCAAAGTCTGCCTTCCAAAAACCACACGGCACACCTTTCCCTCTACGCCCTACTGTGTG
This sequence comes from Bufo gargarizans, assembly GCF_014858855.1. NCBI lineage: Eukaryota > Metazoa > Chordata > Amphibia > Anura > Bufonidae > Bufo > Bufo gargarizans. The sequence continues at coordinate 413,436,750 of NC_058082.1, read as the reverse complement.
CCCGTACAGTAGTTTACGGCCACATATGGGGTGTTTCTGCAAACGACAGAATCGGGGCAATAAATATAGCATTCTGTTTGGCTGTTAACCCTTGATTTCTTACTGGAAAAAATGGATTAAAATGGAAAATTAGCCCAAAAATTTTAATTAATTTTAATGAAATTTTAATTCTCAAATTTCATCTCCATTTGCCAATAACTCTTGTGCAACACCTAAAGGGTTAACAAAGTTTGTAAAATCATTTTTGAATACCTTGAGAGGTGTCGTTTCTTAGATGGGGGTCACTTTTATGGAGTTTCTACTCTAGGGGTGCATCAGGGGGGCTTCAAATGGGACATGGTGTAAATAAACCAGTCCAGCAAAATCTGCCTTCCAAAAAACACACAGCGCACCTTTCCCTCTACGCCCTACCGTGTGCCCGTACAGTAGTTTACGGCCACATATGGGGTGTTTCTGCAAACTACTGAATCGGGGCAATAAATATAGCAACGTTTTTATAGCAAAGTTTTTGAAAAATTCTGAAAAAAATCAAGATTTTCTTCTAAACGTCTTAGCCTTGTAAAGTCCCCAAAAACGAAAATGTCATTCCCAAAATTATCCAAACATGAAGTAGACATATGGGGAATGTAAAGTAATAACTATTTTTGTAGGTATTACTATGTATTATAGAAGTAGAGAAATAGAAACTTGTAAATTTGGTATTTTTTGTAAATTTGGTATTTTTTTATAAATAAAAATGATTTTTTTTTTAACTTAATTTTACCAGTGTCATGAAGTACAATATGTGACGAAAAATCAATCTCAAAACGGCCTGGATTAGTTTAAGCATTTTAAATTTATCACCACTTAAAGTGACACTGGTCAGATTTGCAAAAAATGGCATGTTCCTTAAGGTGAAATATGGCTGTGTCCTTAAGGATTTAATCCTCGTGTTCTCCCTTTGACTTCCATTATACTCGGGTGCTGGGTAGAGCACCTGAGCATCCCGAGGTGTTCGGCCAGAGCACCCAAGCACTTTGGTGCTCGTTCATCGCTAGTTATAAAACTAAATATTAGTTAAGGAAAAGCAAAATCTTCAAACATTTTTCAGTTTATATAGTGAATGTTTGAGTTTGTAAATAAGAAAACAAACACTGCTATTTCTTTTACATTTTAATATTCACTTTTCTTAATTTTTTTAGAGGAACACAAATTTGATATATTTTTCTTCATTTTTTGATTAGAAATAGAATGTGAAGTGTTCCCAATGCATTTGTGTGTATGGAAATAAAAGCTATTAGAAGGATTTTGAGCTTTATTCACTTTTTTAAACACACTGCTATTATTTTGAACACAACTGCATGTCGCAGGTGAAGACACCGTGAGGTGGCCCTACAGTGGAAACTCCCAAAAAGTGACCTCATTCCGGAAACTACACCCCTCAAGGAATATTTCAAGGTGTGTTGTGAGCACTTTGACCCTTCGGCGTTTCACATAATTAGGAAATGCTTGGCTGTGAAAATGAAAAATTATTTTTTTTTCCAGAAAAAGTTGCTTTACATCCACATTTTTCACTTTCACAAGGAGTAACAGAACCAAATGCACCCCACATTTTGTTCCCCATTTCCCCCAAATACGCCAACACCCCACATGTGCTCAAAAACTGCTGCATGGGTGCACAACAGGCTTCAGAGTGGAAGGAGCAGCATATGGCGTTAGGAGAGTGGATTTAGCTGGAATGGTAATAGGGAACTAAATCATATGTGAAGACACCCTGAGGTGGCCCTACAGTGGAAACCCCCCAAAAGTGACCACATTTCGGAACTACAACCCTCAAGGAATATTTCAATGTGTGTAGTGAGCACTTTGACCCATCGGGCGTTTCAGAGAATTAGGAAACGCTTGGCTGTGAGAGCGGATTTAGCTGGAATGGTAATTGGTAGCTTTGTCGCATGTGAAGACACCCTGAGGTGGCCCTACAGCAGAAACCTCAAAAAGTGACCCCATTCCAGAGACTACACCACTCTAGGAATATTTTAAGGTGTGTAGTGAGCACTTTGACCCATCAGACGTTTCAGAGAATTAGGAAAATGAAAAATTTCAATTTTTTTCAGAAAAAAGTTGCTTTACACCTACATTTTTCACTTTCACACGGAGTAACAGGACAAAATGCACCCCAAATTTTGTTCCCCATATCCCCCGTATACGCCAACACCCCATATGTGCTCAAAAACTGACGTATAGATACTGTAGGAAGGCGCAAGGGTCCTTTGTTAACGGAAGGTATGTGTCACCAAGTTTATTGGCCTTGGTGATGTAAGAGATGGTATTTTTAGGTATCAGTGGCAGATAATGCTGACTGACACTTGGTTATTTTAGTATGGCTGTATAGTTGACCCGGGACTGCTCTTACTGTGGGTAGCCAAAGTGATGGATGGGTGACTACTCCCCACGTTCCTGGACGGGACTTCAGAGGAGTAATCCACTCACAGCTGACAGCTGAGCTCTGCCAGTCTCTGTGTTGGGACCTGAGAGTTTGGGCCTGGATTAATTCCTGCTACCTTGTTGGTGTGAAAGCAGGTGGATTCTGCTTTGTCCAAGGACTTCTTCTTTACTGCATGGTATGAACAAACACCAAAATCACAAAGTGACTGTTTTCCTTGAAACTGACATTTTATTTTGTCATTTACTAAGGCCTCATGCACACGACCGTTGTGTGCATCCGCGTCCGTTCCGTCATTTTTCACAGTTTAGCGGAGGTCCCATTAATTTCTATGGAGCTGTGAAAAAAAACTGATAGTCCTCCGTTTTTTCTCCGCGTCCGTGATCCGTGATTCCAGTCCGTCAAAAAAATATAACCTGTCCTATTCTTGTCAGTGGAAAACATTCAAGTCAATGGGTCCATCAAAAAAAACGTATGCACAACTGGTATGTCATCCGTGTCTGTTTTTTTTCTACAAGACCTTGGTGCAATAAAATTACACTTTTCATTAACCTTCCTTTTTTTCCCCCTGTCAGACAAAAAAAAAAGGAAGACACAAGGAAACACCACTGAAGCAAATCACTGACAGTGAAAAAACACTGTCGTGTGCATGAGGCCTAAATGTGTGAATAAACACTGAACTGTTTAATTCAAAGACTTTGTTGTTGCCTCTTTACTGCATCTGCTAACATGCCTACCAGGGAGAATCCCAACAGTTCACAGCAGGCTTCAGAGTGGAAGGAGGCAAGGAGCACCATATGGTGTTGGGAGAGCAGATTTAGCTGGAATGGTAATTGGGAGCTATGTCTCATGTAAAGACACTTTGAGGTGGCCCTACAGTGAAAACCCCCAAAAAAGTGACCCCATTCCGGAAACTACACCCCTCAAGTAATGTTTCAAGGTGTGGTGTGAGCACTTTGACCGTTTGGGCGTTTCCCAGAATTGGGAAACGCTTGGCTGTGAAAATGAAAAATTAAAATTTTTCCAGAAAAAGTTTTACTGTCACGAGGGTGTCAAGAGCCACGTCTGACTCTGTTATACCCGGGGTCAGGAAGTCGCAGCGGGTGGCTGCGCACTCTATGTCTAAAGATCACGCTGTTTCTTAATGATAGTTTTCTGTGTTTGCCTTACTATCCTTTTTGTCTCACTCAGGGATCTGTAGCTTCTCCTCCTCAGCTGTTTCTTGTCTGTTACTCCCAATCTCCTTATATTCTCCTCTCTCACTTCTCTGGTTGCCAGATATAGAGCTTCCTGCCTGGACTTCTATACTGACCCACTGGAGCTGCGAATCCTGGTTGTTGTTTCAGAGTGCTACCCTACAGATCCCTGTTGGGCTTTTTGTTGTCTTCTGTTGTCGCCCACCTGGGATTATATGTTGTCTGTATTGTCTGTCCTCCCCTTGGTTTTTTCCTTTAGAGTTAGTGGTGCGGACTAGTGTTCCCACCACCCTATTCACTATCTAGGGCTCATCTTAGGGAAAGCCAGGGTTTTAGGCACGTGATCGGCGTACAGGTGAAGAACCCGTCTAGGGACGTCAGGGCAGTCAGGTGCCAGCCTCAAGGTGAGATAGGGGTCACCACCTTTCCCTCTCCCTTGGAGAGAGCCTTCCCTTTTCCCTCCCTTTGTGTCACGTATGTGATAGGCACGCCGGTCGTGATATTATATCTGGCCCTTATTTTTTGGGAAGAAAAAAAAAAAATATATATATTTTTTTTTTCTCTCTCTATTTAGAAACCAGTATGGATCCTATTGCTGCTTTGGCAAAACAACTTCAAGGCCTGTCTTTGGAGGTGGCAGGATTGAAGGCGTCGGTCCTCCAGCAACAGTAGCAAATGCAGCAGACCGCAAGCCCAGCGGTTGCTATGGGTAACCAGGTTGTTGCAGAACCCCCGGTTGTTCTTCCTGACAGTTTTTCTGGGGGAAGGGACAAGTTTGTGACGTTCCGAGAGGCCTGTAAATTATATTTTAAGCTGCGCCCTTACTCCTCTGGTAATGAAGAACAGCGGGTGGGGATTGTTATTTCCCGGCTTCAGGGGGACCTGCAATCCTGGGCGTTCTCTTTACCCCCTGGTTCCCAGGCTCTCCGGTCAGTGGATTAATTTTTTGGGGCCTTGGGTCTCATATATGATGACTCTGACCGAGTCGCCCTGGCTGAGTTGAAGTTACGGAGACTTCTACAGGGAGATCGGCCAGCAGAGGAATATTGCTCAGAGTTCCGTAGGTGGGCTACGGATACTCAGTGGAACGACCCGGCTCTCAGGAGTCAGTTCTGCTCTGCGTTATCCGAAAGGGATAAGGATGCGCTTGCGCTGTATGAGACTCCCCTTTCCCTTGATGCTGTTATGTCCCTCTCCATCAGAATAGATAGAATCTTAGGGAGAGATTGAAAATTCCTGAGCAATTGGTAACCTCTCCCAAGCAGCAGTTAGTCTGACCTAGACTAGCCAATGCAGCTAGGAGGAACTACTCGTCAGGTCCATCCTCCTGAGGCTCGCCGTAGGCGTGGGGCTTGTTTTTCTGTGGGGAAAGGGGTCATTTCATTAATGTCTGTCCTTCCCTTCTCAAAACAAAAGACCGGCGGAACCACTAACCCCAGGCGGTGCGGAGGATGTCAGCCGGGGGGTATACGTTTCCTCCATACGAACATCTCAATTTGTGTTGCCAGCGGTTATTGTTTTTGGTGTTAAGACAGAGACTATTTCTTTCTTTTTAGACAGTGGAGCAGGGGTAAATTTGATTGATGCCCATTTTGCCCGCACTATGGGTTTGTCTCTGTACGCTGCAGAGACCTACTCCCAAATTCGCTATTGATTCTGCTCCTCTGTCTCAGAGAAACCTCACTCACATTGTCCATAACTTACACCTTCGGGTAGGGGATCACCATAATGAGTGTCTTTCATGTTACGTTCTGTAGGGCCTTCCCTCTCCTGTGGTATTGGGTCTTCCCTGGTTGGTAGCGCACAATCCTGTGGTGGATTGGCAGGCCAGGGAGATTTTGGAGTGGAGTGAGCATTGCAGAGAAAATTGCTTAAATAGCAATTGCTTAGTCGCCTCCATAGCTACCCTACCTACATTTATTTCGGACTTTGAGGATGTTTTTTCTGAAAAGGGTTGTCAGAAGTTACCACCTCACCGTCCTTATGATTGCCCGGTTAACCTGATTCCTGGTGCAAAATTACCCAAGACCAGGTTATATAATCTTTCGGGTCCCGAGAGACAAGCCATGAAAGATTATATCTCCGAGAGTCTGGCTAAGGGACACATCAGACCCTCTTCTTCACCCGTGGCTGCAGGGTTTTTCTTTGTTAAAAAGAAAGATGGGGGCCTGCGTCCTTGCCTAGATTTCCGCGAGCTAAATCAGATAACCATCCGAGACCCATACCCTCTTCCTCTCATTCCTGACCTTTTTAATCAGATTGCGGGTGCTAAGTGGTTCTCCAAACTTGATCTTAGGGGGGCCTACAATCTGATTCGTATCAAGGAAGGGGATGAGTGGAAGACAACTTTTAACACCCCTGAGGGGCATTATGAAAATTTAGTCATGCCTTTCGGTCTGACCAATGCTCCTGCTGTCTTCCAACATTTCGTTAATGATATTTTTAGTCATCTTATCGGCAGGTTTGTGGTGATATACCTAGATATCTTAATTTATTCGGCTGATCTGAAAACACATGAAGTACATGTCAGACAGGTACTGCAGGTCCTACGAACTAATAAATTATATGCAAAAATTGAAAAGTGTGTCTTCGCCGTTCAGGAAATACAGTTCCTAGGATATCTATTATTTGCTTCAGGTTTCCGTATGGATCCTAGGAAGGTCCAGGCAATTTTAGATTGGGATCTTCCTGAGAACCTTAAAGCTCTACAACGTTTTTTGGGTTTCGCAAATTTCTATAGAAAGTTCATTAAAAATTATTCAGTGATCGTCAAACCCCTTACTGACATGACTAGGAAGGGGACTGATTTTTCTAAATGGTCTGACACCGCTAAAATTGCATTTTCCTCTCTAAAAGAGAGATTTACTTCGGCACCTGTTCTAATTCAACCCGATGTCTCCCAGCCTTTTATTGTTGAAGTAGATGCGTCAAAGGTGGGAGTGGGGGCTGTACTGTCTCAGGGTCCGTCTCCTGGCAAATGGCGTCCTTGCGCTTTCTTTTCCCAAAAATTATCTACAGCTGAGAAAAACTATGATATTGGAAATAGGGAACTATTAGCGATTAAACTAGCGTTTGAAGAATGGCGTCACTTCTTAGAGGGAGCAATGCACCCCGTCACGGTGATTACGGATCACAAAAACCTTCTGTACCTCGAATCGGCTAAGCGTCTCACCCCTAGACAAGCTAGTTGGTCGCTATTTTTTACCAGGTTTAACTTTGTCATCACCTATCGTCCTGGGGCAAAAAATACCAAGGCAGATGCATTATCTCGTAGTTTCCCTGGAGGGGGTAATGTTAGTGATCCGGTACCCATTTTACAAAGAGGAGTGGTTGTCTCTGCTATACACTCTGTTCTGGAGGGGAAGGTGTTAGAGGCCCAGGGGGACGCCCCGGCCTCTTGCCCCTCAGAGAAATTGTTTGTACCGTTAAACCTGCATCTCGAATTATTAAAGGAACATCATAATTCGGCACTTGCTGGGCAACCGGGTAGTAAAGCAACCTTGGAGCTATTGTCTCGTAGTTTTTGGTGGCCAAGGTTGCGTCAGGATGTAATGGATTTTGTGTCTACTTGTTCTACTTGTGCACGCGCGAAAGTCTCTCATACACGTCCTGCAGGGTCTTTATTGCCACTTGTCATTCCCAATAGGCCATGGACACATCTGTCAATGGATTTCATTACTGACTTACCTTTGTCTGCAGGTAAAACATTTATCTTGGTTGTAATAGACAGGTTTAGCAAAATGGTACACTTCATTGCCTTACCCGCACTTCCTAATGCTAAGACTCTTGCTCAGGTGTTCATCAGTGAAATCGTGAAGCTTCACGGGGTCCCTTCTGATGTGGTTTCGGATCGGGGAACCCAATTTATTTCTAAGTTTTGGAAAGCTTTTTGTTCCCGTTTGGGGGTACACTTATCTTTTTCCTCAGCTTTCCATCCTCAGTCGAATGGACAGACTGAGCATACCAACCAAAACCTTGAGACATATCTAAGGTGTTTTGTGTCTGAAAATCAAGAGGTGTGGTCATCATATTTACCGTTAGCCGAGTTTGCCATAAATAATTGCTGTCAGGAATCCACTGGCAAGTCACCATTTCTTGGTGCATATGGTTTTCATCCCCAATTCTGTACTTTCAAAGAGGGGGGGTCTTCTGGGGTTCCCGAAGAGGAACGGTTTTCTTCATCTCTTTCATCTGTATGGCAGAAGGTGCAAGCTAACTTGAAAAATATGGGAGGTAAATATAAATGCATGGCTGATAAGAAACGGTCGCCAGGTCCGGACCTAGGAGTGAATGACTATGTGGATATCTACTAGGAATATTAAGTGGAAGGTTCCCTCTTGGAAATTGGGTCCTAGGTTCATTGGTCCTTACAAAATAGTAGCAGTCATTAACCCCGTGGCTTTTCGCCTGGAGCTACCTCAGACTTTTAAGATCCATAACGTCTTCCATAAGTCGTTACTCAAGAAGTATGTTCCACCTCTAGAACCATCACCACTGCCACCCCCTCCTGTTATTGTAGGTGGTAATCTGGAGTTTCAAATATCCAAAATTGTTGATTCTCGTCTGGTCCGCCACTCTCTTCATTATCTGGTGCATTGGAGGGGTTACGGCCCCGAGGAAAGAATGTGGGTTCCAGCGTCAGAGGTAAACGCCAACTGGTTAGTTCAGGCTTTCCATGCCTCTCATCCTGAGAGACCTGGTCCTGAGTGTCCGGAGACCCTCGTAGAAAGGGCGGTACTGTCACGAGGGTGTCAAGAGCCATGTCTGACTATTGAATATGCACACTGCACTGCCCACTGTGTCACTGCTTGAGAAAGATCCCATTGAGCGGATCGAAACGTTGCTTGTCTGGTGAATAAAGCCTTTTTTCTACTTTTTTACTACTTGGATGTGCTGTGGAATTTCTTTATTTTTATACTTTGGAGGTGGATTGCCCCCACAGCCGCTGGCACTCCGACTGTACCCTACAGATAGTTGTGCTGCCTACACTTCTCTACATATATGTATATATATTAGGAAAAAATAACCAGCAGCACCACCAAGCCAAAAACACTGTACAGAAGGGTGCACTGCCCGAGTATGCTAACTGGTGCTTACCCACTGATACGGATTTCTTTATTCCGTATCAGTGGGTAAGCACCGGTTACCATACTCGGGCAGTGCACCCTTTTTTACTGTGTTTTTGGCCTGGTGGTGCTGCTGGTTATTTTTTCCTAATAATTCATGTGATTGGCTTAGCACACCAGTAGAGTTTTTTTCTACTATCATTTTTCATTTTTTACTACATTAACATTTCGCAAGATGATACACCCGGTGGTTGCGTCTTCACACAAGAGGATGAGGAACGCATAATCAATGGCATACAGGGAGATACTGCATTTCTCACTAATCCATCTCTAAAAGAACTTAGAAGAAAATACGAAAATTTGTCTAAACGGACATTATCTTTGAAACTGCATATGACTACTTTGGGGCACTATTACAGGGAGCACCCCAATTTATTTTCTAATAGTGATCCATTTTGTAAACGGTTTGAGGCTTTATCCAACAAATACTCTATGGACTTTATTCTGTTGAATATTGAGTTTTTACAGTAGGAAGTTGCTACGTTGACAAGTGATATGGTGCAGATTGAATTACAGCAACGGGCACTTATGACTGAGGATCAGATCACACAAATCAATGATACTACAAATATACAGCTCCAACAACTACAATTGGAATTGGAGGATGGCAAGAGAATCAAATGGGCCCGGGATATTGAGGATTACAAAAAAGGTGACATCTACAGTTGGCAACCTGGGAACTTCGCATTCACCAACGCAAGGGCTAATAACAAAAGAAACAGGAAAAATGTTCAATTATATAAAGGAGAAATGGAGCCTTATTTAGGGAACAAAATGGACTCAAATTCAACAAAAAGAAGCGAACCAGGAGAGGCGGCCGCAGATACAGAAGGTACCGCAAAAAACGCGCAACATGAAAACACGGACACAGCACCAAAAAACTAAGAAGTAGCAGTCATCAATTTATCTTCTAAAATCTTGACCCCTGCACAGGTAACTGTTTTGTCCAAGGGACTATCTTTTTGTCCCAATACACAAGTGAACTGGCAGGATGTGGAGCCTGATCTTAGTAACTTTTTTCGTTCCCTTAAGTTAAAGGTATGGTTCCAGGGAATAAGTGGTTAACAGATAAGAAGATCTAGTGAGTTCAATTGCAAGATGTTTAATTTGTCTAACATGAACCAGCCATTGAGGCCTATATCTCGGCAGTTAAAGCAGAGATTGGGGCGCTGAAGTCCCTTCCGCAGTCGGGGGGCTTCAGGTATCCCAATCTCACTGAAACAGAAGTGTATGCATTAAATGAGCTTAAAAGGGATAGTGATCTGACGGTAAAACCCGCCAATAAAGGCGGTGCTGTTGTGGTGATGGACACTGTTAAATATATAAAAGAGATTCTAAGGCAGTTGAGTGACAATAAAGTATATAATCCATTATCGCATGATCCAAAATTCCATATTACACGAATGATTGATGAATGTGTTTCTGGGGCCCTGAGGGCAGGTATTATAGGGCTTAAAGAATACTTGTTGGTATCTCACCCTATCACGCCGGTAATTTATGTATTACCAAAAGTCCACAAAACAATGGTGGACCCATCAGGGCGCCCTATTGTTTCGGGCACGGACTCAGTGTTTGGCCACGTGGCAATCTTCCTTGATAAGGTGCTGCGTGTCTTTTCTACTGGTGGTCGGTCCTATATTAGAGACACTTCAGATTTTTTAACTAAGTTGAGCCAAGTGAATTTGGATGCTACTAGATCAACTATTCTGGTCTCTTTTGATGTCATATCCTTATACACTTCGATTGACCATACAAAAGGTATTTCTGCAGTTAAAAGCATGTTGGATATGTCATCATTGACACCTGAAGCTTGCTCTTTTATCATCGCGTTACTCACGATTGTACTGGAAAAGAATTACTTTCTGTTTCAGGACACGTATTATGTCCAGAAGTGGGGCGTGGCGATGGGGTCCAATGTGGCCCCAACCTATGCCAACATATACATGCGCCAGTTTGAGGAGGGTGTCGTCTATGACTCCCACCATGCCCAGTATATACTGGGGTGGTGGAGGTATATAGACAACATCTTCCTCATCTGGGCTGGGACCGAACAAGAACTGCAGGACTTCCACAGATATCTGAATGGGGTGGACGATGAACTACAGTTCATGGTCACTTATTCGGATACTGCCGTTCAGTTTTTGGACACTAATGTAATGGTGTCCAATGGGGTTTTATTTATTTCTAAGGGCTAGGAGGATTGTGGCAGCTAAGGATACCTTTGAAAAAACTGTTGACGGTATGATTACCAAGTTTAAACAACGAGGGTACCCCAATACACTGCTTGAAGCACAAAAGTTGAAAGCACTGGTGGTGGATAGGGATACCCTGTTGCAGGGCAAGAAAGAGAAAAAAAAACATAATCAAATTACCTTTGTGTCCACCTATTCAGAGCAGAGTAGTGCTATTAATAAAATACTGAAGAACATTGGGCAATACTAAGATGTTGCCGACGACGGTACCAGGAATTTGAGGCTATTACCGCTATGTGCCTACCGTAGGTGCAAAAACATTAGGAGATCAGCTGGTGAGAGCTGATGTGGTACCCAAGTCAGTCACCAGACAGACAACGTTGGCACCATTGGGAACTGGATGTTTTCCATGTCTCCATTGTGTCAACTGTCGTGTAATATGTAGGTCGAGGGTATTCACACACCCTGGCACAGGACAGATATATCCCATCAAGTTTCATTTGACGTGTGATTCCTCATACGTTATATATATATTTTATCATGCCCATGTCAACTTCTTTATGTGGGAGAGACCTCCACCGATCTAAAGACCAGATTGAATAACCACCGTTACACTATTAGAAAGGGACGCACAGATCTTCCAGTACCTAGGCATTTTGGCTTGAAGAAGCACAGTGAAAAAGATCTCAGGTGCTGGATTATCGATCAGGTGCATATGCCACGGAGAGGTGGTGATCGGGTATCCCTACTCAAAAAAAGGGAAATGTATTGGATACAGACCCTAAATAGTCTACACCCCAATGGACTGAATATTGACTATAGATATGTCGGTGGGTTATGAGTAGGTTGGTTTGCCCTAGTATGCTTTGATTGTATGTGAAGTAATTCACTTGCAGTAGACGGATTCATTGGTAGGGATATATATTTTAAGAAATAGTAATCAAACAATGTGAAATAAACCACAGCACTTTTCTATATATAGTGTTTTGACTATGCATCACTTTTAATTTTTATTATTTTTCATTTCCAGGTACACTTACACTTTTGGAGAAGGTATCTTGTAAAATTGATGGACCTGGACAGTGGATGAGAGACCTACGTATAAAAAAAAAAACACATATTGTTTTCTTGTGAATACTGTTTTCTTGTGATTCTTGCATATGTCCCGAGGGCGCACAACGGAGAATCGTTCTTTACTTTGTCCCCGCCCCCCCTTTTTTTCCCCCCATTTTTAGATAGGGTGAATGTATGTCTGGATTCGTCACTGCAGACCTATAATTAGGTATTGTTCTGATACATATAATGAGGAGAATCCCTCTTAGTCACGTATTTGGGCAGGTCTGGGACCCATAGTGCTGATGGCACTGACGTGCCCACAGAACTTGGGTAACGATCGGAATTGAGCCTCCTACTTTGAAAAGGTGGAGACTCTTCCAACCTGCCGATATATGGGATTGACCCTGTGTGACATAATGTGGAACAAAAAACGTCAGTCTATACAAAAATATATGTTAACAATATGGCAATGCTCCCTTATCTAATATGGTGGTGTGTATATTGGGGACTGTTGCGCATGCGCCCCGTTCTTTGACAGATGCACAGGATGCCGTGGGTTAACACAGAGTGCACCGCTTACGTCACTGACATGTGACCTTGCGACGCACGTGCGTACCATGGCAGGCGCTTGAGTATGACGCAGTAGCCTATCGGGACATGCGCAAATGAATTACAAGGACGCGCTGTACAGCGCAATGGTTTACGTGGTCGCTAGCACTATACCAGGTATCAATTAACTGGTTCCCTCCCCCCCACACATGTGTATTATTATGATCGATGTGATTATCACGTTTTGTTTAATACAGCTGAGAATAATCATAGATTTTGATTTATATGTAATTTTGATGCACTATGCACTTTATGTATTTACCGCACATGTCACTTTTTATTTATCATATTAAATTGACAATTAACATTTTTTGTTGATATTTTTGGAAGTGTCAATTAAGTAGAAGCACTAATTGTTATGATTGGTACACCTTGATATGTAACCTGTTCACTTCTTATCAATGCTTGAGAAAGGCTCATATGTGAGCCGAAACGTCGCTTGTTCCACCTCATGGGTGAATAAATCCTTTTTCACGGAAGATCTTTTTTGGAGTGCAGTCCGATTTCTTTATTATATATATATATATATATATATATACACACACACACACACACACACAAACCGGATTCCCAAAAAGTTAGGACACTAAACAAATTGTGAATAAAAACTGAATGCAATGATGTGGAGATGGCAAATGTCAATATTTTATTTGTAATAGAACGTAGATGACAGCTCAAACGTTTAATCGGAGTAAAAAATAAGTTGATTCAAATTTTCACGGTGTCAGCAAATTCCAAAAACGTTGGGACAAATAGCAATAAGAGGCTGGAAAAAGTAAATTTGAGCATAACGAAGAGCTGGAAGACCAATTAACACTAATTAGGTCAATTGGCAACATGATTGGGTATAAAAAGAGCTTCTCAGAGTGGCAGTGTCTCGCAGAAGCCAAGATGGGTAGAGGATCACCAATTCCCACAATGTTGCGCAGAAAGATAGTGGAGCAATATCATAAAGGTGTTACCCAGCGAAAAATTGCAAAGACTTTGCATCTATCATCATCAACTGTGCATAACATCATCCGAAGATTCAGAGAATCTGGAACAATCTCTGTGCATAAGGGTCAAGGCCGTAAAACCATACTGGATGCCCATGATCTCCGGGCCCTTAAACGACACTGCACCACAAACAGGAATGCTACTGTAAAGGAAATCACAGAATGGGCTCAGTAATACTTCCAGAAACCATTGTCAGTGAACACAATCCACCGTGCCATCCGCCGTTGCCAGCTGAAACTCTACAGTGCAAAGAAGAAGCCATTTCTAAGCAAGATCCACAAGCTCAGGCATTTTCACTGGGCCAGAGATCATTTAAAATGGAGTGTGGCAGAATGGAAGACTGTTCTGTGGTCAGACGAGTCACGATTCAAAGTTCTTTTTGGAAATCTGGGACGCCATGTCATCCGGACCAAACAGGACAAGGACAACCCAAGTTGTTATCAACGCTCAGTTCAGAAGCCTGCATCTCTGATGGTATGGGGTTGCATGAGTGCGTGTGGCATGGGCAGCTTGCATGTCTGGAAAGGCACCATCAATGCAGAAAAATATATTCAGGTTCTAGAACAACATATGCTCCCATCCAGACGTCATCTCTTTGAGGTAAGACCCTGCATTTTTCAACAAGATAATCCCAGACCACATTCTGCATCAAACACAACATCATGGCTGCGTAGGAGAAGGATCCGGGTACCGAAATGGCAGTCCAGGTCTTTCACCTATAGAGAACATTTGGCGCATCATAAAGAGGAAGGTGCAACAAAGAAGGCCCAAGACGATTGAACAGTTAGAGGCCTGTATTAGACAAGAATGGGAGAGCATTCCTATTTATAAACTTGAGCAACTGGTCTCCTCGGTCTTCAGATGTCTGTTGAGTGTTGTAAGAAGAAGGGGAGATGCCACACAGTGGTGAAAATGGCCTTGTCCCAACTTTTTGGGGATTTGTTGACACAATGAAATTCTGATTCAACATATTTTTCCCTTAAAATGGTACATTTTCTGAGTTTAATGTACCATTTGGTCTTTATATAACCCAACATAAAATGGAGGTCCCACCAAGATTGAGTTAATTCTTTGAATATTTGTGCAAATAGTAAAATGTTCCATACTTTTCTTTGCTAACCAGATTATTCACAGATCTGTGTATAACTTTGTTGCAAGAAAATAAGTGCAGCTGGTAGTGACACTGGTAGTGATGATACAACAGGAGATAGTCTATCTAGACAAGATAAGTTAATCCATAACGTTGTGGAATGTGTCAATTCACATTTAAATTTGGATCATGATGTGGCTGCATGGATAAGTGAGCTACCGTTTTTTTTTTCCGTTTTGCGGTCCGTTTTTTGCGTTCCGTATACAGTCCGTATACGGAACCATTCATTTCAATGGGTCCGCAAAAAAACGGAATGTGTTCCGTATGCATTCCATTTCCGTATTTCCGTTTTTCCGTTCCGTTGAAAGATAGAACATGTCCTATTATTGCCCGCAAATCACGGTCCGTGGCTCCATTCAAGTCAATGGGTCCGCAAAAAAACGGAATGCATACGGAAGGCATCCGTATGTCATCCGTTTTTTGCGGATCCGTCACTAACAAATGCTAGGCCCAGCCCACTGTGGCCATGTGTTTCTTGTTGCCAAACTTTTGCTGAGCACAAGTGCAGGTGCTGAAACCGGTTTGAACCTGTCTGGCTTGGCTGCAAACCAACAGAAAAGATGGATGTTGGAAAGCTTCTGGCCCTGATCCAAGAGCGCCCCCAGCTCTGGGACACCCGATGTGATCAATATCATGATAAAATGTTGAAGGAGCGTGGCTGGGATGAGGTCACCCAGGAGATGTTGGCCCGAGAGTGGGAGAAGGGCAATTCTGCCAAACGCAGAAAGTTAGGTAAGGTAATAGTATGTATTAAGTTTCAAACAATCTGTTTTAATCACCGTCCTTGTATGCGTTATTAGTAATCTTTTGGGTGACTACGGATATATTTGAATGCATTGTAAAATGCACATGTAAATGATTGATGCAATAACAGTTTTTTCCATCTATAAAAGCAACCTTTTTTTCTGTATGGAATGAAAAGGCTTTATTGCTGGTCACTTAGTGATTGATGACAGCAGCCTTGACCACTGTGGTATGTCCTGCTGTAGGGATAGTATAATTTCCATCATGGCCTGCTGTAAGCCGGTAGCTATATTATGTCTGGACATGCTTTGAGTTGTAGATTCTTAATAAACAGCAGTATATCTGCATATATTTAGTCCCTGTATGTAAACATAAAACACTTTTTAAACATTTTCAAATCCTTGTCACGTGTCCGTGGTGACACCAACCCTGCGAGACATCAGTAGTGCACATGCTTGGTTAGTATTGTGAAAACGTGCGACGCGATCATTTGGCTGGTAACAGTATAGCTTGGATACATCCGCTATTGTACCTGTACTGTGCAAGCATGGTAACTGCAGATGGGTTGGATGGTTTTATTGTAACCATTGAGACAATAACAGTATGACGCTAGATAAAAAAGTGTGGGTAACAGATTATGGCGTCATTTATTTTAAACAACAGATATTATAAAAACTGTTTTTATGAATGTCCCATACTTTAATAAATGATACCGAACGACTTTTGGCCTAAAGCCCTTTATATTCAAATGCATTGTTAATATATGTTTTAGTATTTTGTCTTTTCTATGTGCCGTTATCATTGCGTATCTATATAATAATCCTATTGAAAGGTTGTTATGTCATGTTTCTACAGTCCAACGTGTGAAGACTCGCTGGCAGTCCTGCCGAGACCAGTACCGGCGGGAACGCGTGCAGGGCCTTGGACATAGTGGCGAGGGTGGGCGGCGAAAGAAGCCCTATATATACACCCAGCAACTGCACTTTTTGAGGCCAGTGCTGGATGTGAGGACGTGAGTATATTTATATTTTGTCATGTTTGTAATTTCTACTGTACACAAACAATTAAACCTATCTTCTGGCTTAGATTTTAGTTATAAATTTATAACATACGAGAAAATAATGTATTTTATAAAGTGGTTTTTCCCATCCTAGACAATGGGGGCATATCGCAAGGATATGCCCCCATTGTCTGATATGCGTGGGTCCCCCCCGCTGGGACCCGCACCTATATCGATAAAAGGATCGGGGAGCGCTGGGAATGCAGGAGCCCTGATTTCATGGCCACCGTCTACCACCAAGCGCTAATCCCCTCCTCTCCCATATAGAAGTTGAATGGGAGTGTGCCGCCCATGTGCGCCTCATGCTCCCATTCATTTCTATGGGGCAGACGGCAATAGCTGAGCCAGCGCACACACATAGAAATGAATGGAGGGTGGCTGCGCATGTGCAGTGTGATGTCGTTCAATTTCAGGGCTCTGTTCTCTGGATAGGTCTAGGTCCCAGCATTGGGACCACACACCTATAAGACAATGCCCCCATTGTTTGAGATGGGAAAATACCTGTTTATTAAAAGGCTATGCAGAAACTTTACCTGGTTTGCACATGGCTGGTACACTTTGGTATGTGTAAAGTACTATACTGCCCTTGTCCACACCATGCTACACTATAATATTACCATCTTGCATTGCTAAAATACTGACATGACCTGCACAAATAGAAGACATTCTTTAAACAGCTGAGAAGTGTGCTAAGGAGCATCTATAAGTGTCGGGCCATTTGGCAGGTGGTCACAATTTTTCTCAGAGGAAAGGCACTGTCTACCATATTGTTGACAAGGACAGTAAATCACTGGCAGTACCAAAACAGAGCTTGACGTATGCAAATTAGCATCTGACTATTGGAAACCGTGTACCAATACATGTTCAAATTATATAATGTCTTTATCCTCCACTAAACATTAATGGCCCATATAACAGTAGTGCATACACATTATATATAGTAGGAATAGTCTATATAAAAGGTCAAGGGGACAGCTAGCCATGAGTGGTGGTGCTAAGACTGCTGACTAGCGGATGCTCTCTGTGGCTGAGAGTGCTGGGAATATGTTTTATAATTATTAGACACTTCATATATGCACATGGTTTGTTTCAAATTATCTCTCTTTCCACAGCACTGTTGACAGCCTGGAGCCACAGAGGGAAACTGGCAACACCAGCAGTGAGTCGGACCAGGCAGCGTATGGCCAGGACTCCCCTCGTCCTGGGGAGCAGGAGGTGGAACCTGTCCAGCAGCTTCCAGATGAAGAGAGGGAGGAGTCCTCAGCTCTGGAAGGACCATCTAGACCCCTCGAATCCAGTCCACAGCCCTGAAGGAGACAGACACGCAGGAGAAGGGTGGCCCCTCCGAACCCTGATTCTGCCGCAAATACTCAGGCACAGGTACAGACTCAGGTGCTTGAGTATTTGCGGCAGAGACATTTAGAAGGGAGTGAGGAGAGGATGCTAAGCGGGCTTGCTCATCTTTTTAAAGAGCTGCCCGCTTATAAGCAAACCCTCTTTGTGGATGTAATGACATCAGTGTTCACAATATTCAAAACGCCTTTAGATCCACATGAGGTTGTGTGTTGTGTGGATAACCTCAAAAACCGAGCTTTCAGGTTATGCCCACAACCACAACCAGGGCACAGCATGGTCCCTCAACATGCTAGGCCCAGCTCAGCTTCCCAGACCCTTTTTTCCCAGGAGCAGCCATTTAGGCCCCAACAAAGTTTACTTGGCCCAGTCACCTACCCACCCCAAAGTCATGTGGCTGCCCCTCATCACCAGGGCCAAGGTCCTTTTACCCAGGAACTTTTCAACCTATAATTTGTTTGTGTTATTATTTCTACATTTTGTTGTTTTAAAAAGATGCATGGAAAGCCATATTTTTGTTGGTTATGTTTTAATTACCAAAAAAAATTCTAAAAAACCTTTGATGTGTCGACTTTTATTCAATCATTCACTAATAATCTCTAAGGTTAGACTTAGAGGGTTATTGTAGTACAACAAAAATAATATTTGGATCACTAACATGTTATCATTGAACTTGATTGACAACATAGAGAATTTTGTGTAATGGGCCTACATTTTAACCCCAGCCCACAAGCCCACGTCAAGGGTCCTCTTCGTCTTGTGAGTCCCTACACTATCTACATAGAACACCCCCCCCCCCAAATAACTAAAAAAAATCACTTGAAAACAAAAAATACTACGATGACCAGAGTCCAGACACTTCATAGTCTGCCATGAACTACGTCCATCTGCCACGGCAATGCTCCCTCAGAACTTGAAAAATATTGCTCATAGAGAGCCCGAACTGCAAGCCCTGCTGTTCCAGGTCGTCCATGTAGGGTCTGGTCCATCACTCCAGATGATGAAGAAGTACCAGGTGCAAATTCATCAACTTCTGATGGAGCATCATGAATCCTGACGAAGTTATGCAGGATCATTCATGCTTTAATAACCAGGGTGGCATTGTCCGGCGACATCTGTATGGATGACAGTAATACTCTCCATTTGTGTGAGAGTATTCCAAATGCACATTCAACATACCGACGTGCTCGACTCAGCCGATAGTTAAATATACGTCTGCTGTCATCCAGGTTGCGTCTGGCGAAAGGCCGCATGACATGTGGTGACAAAGCAAACCCTTCATCAGCCACAATAACAAATGGAGCCGGTGGTCCCGCAGAACCTGGCAGCAATCTGGGCTCTGGTAGGGCAAGCTGGTTGGCTCGAAGTCTCTCACACATTCTAGAAGTACTGAAAATGCGCGCATCTGCAGTGCTCCCATAGGCCCCAATATCCACAATGATAAACTTGTATGTACTGTCAGCCAAGGCCATTAGCACAACCGAAAAATACTGTTTATAATTGTAGTACCGGGACCCTGAGTGAGGAGGCTTCTTAACACGTATGTGTTTGCCATCCAGTGCCCCAATACAGTTAGGAAAATGAGCATTGACATGAAAACCCTCAGCAATTCGGATCCAATCCTCAGTCTTGGGCTCTGGCATCACCGCTTCCCGAAGTCGCTGCCAAATCAAATCACTGGTTTGACTAACGATCCCAGAAATTGTTGAGACTCCCAGCAGGAACTCATAATGCAGAGATGAAAATGAATTCCCAGTTGCCAAAAATCTGAAAGACACAATCCAAAAAAGCGTCATGCAACACACATAATATACTGTAACTCCCCACATTTGACATTTATTATCGTTAGATGCACATGATCACATTGCATCTACACTATCACATAAATTTTAAAATAATTATAAATATACATACCTCAACGTGACAATGAGCCGTTCCTCAGGAGAAATGCAGCGCCTCAGATGTGTGTCCTGGTAGGTGAGGCCAGGGCGCAGAGACGCTAACAAGTCAAAGCTGCTCACAGACATACGACAATACCCATAAAATTTCTCGGGATGCTGTCGCAGGTCCATGTACAGCGTGTGAAAATGACCCTTCCTGCGCCGCTGAGAGACAATTGGGTGAACCCAATGCCTCCTCCTCGGTTCCACGTTCACCATAGTAGGCTGATGTCCGTGTTCCTGAGAAATCAGCCAGCACAAGAGAACCATTTCCTCCTCAGCCATGATGCAACAGAAAATTGTAGCCAGAAACCAATGTCTGCCAAACACAGGATTCCAAGTACGCTCTCAATGCTGCACAAAGCTGAAGCTAATGGAGTCACAACGATCACATGACCAAGTTAAATAGGGGGAGTGAAAAAGGGGATGTGTTCTAAATGATGATGTCACTTTTTTTGGCTTCCGTTTTTGATCCGTGAAAAACGGATCGTATACGGGAACCATACGGAAACCATACTGAAAGGTTTTTGCGGACATACGGAACGGAAACGGAGACACAACGGAACCAAAAAACGGAACAACGGATCCGTTTAAAACGGACCGAAAAACACTGAAATCAACATACTGTAGTGTGAAAGAGGCCTTATCTTGATGTGCTTAAAAATACCAACAGTAAATACCAACACCTCTTAAAGATGTTGGCATCAATTCTGTATGCATTATTAGGTCAGCATTTTCTCAGAGAGTAGACATGTGCATATAACAAAAATGCAAGCATATGTACAGTGGATATTAAAAGTCTACACACCCCTGTTAAAATGTCAGGTTTCTGTGCTGTAAAAAAAAAATGAGACAAAGATAAATAATTTCAGAACTTTTTCTACCTTTAATGTGACCTATAAACTGTACCACTCTATTGAAAAACAAACTGAAATATTTTAGGTGGAGGGAAGAAAACAAAAAACCTACAATAATGTGGGGATGCATCTGTGTTCAGAATTAAGCAATCACATTCAAAATCATGTTGAATAGGAGTCAGCATACACCTTCCATCATTTAAGGTGCCTCTTATTAACCCCAAATAAAATTCAGCTGCTCTAATTGGTCTTTCCTGAAATTTTCTTAGTCACATCCCACAGCAAAAGCCATAGTCCACAGAGAGCTTCCAAAGCATCAGAGGGATCTCATTGTTAAAAGGTATCAGTCAGGAGAAGGGTACAACAGAATTTCCAAGGCATTAGATATACCATGGAACACAGTGAAGACAGTCATCATCAAGTGGAGAAAAACAGTGACATTACCAAGAACTGGACATCCCTCCAAAATTGATGAAAAGATGAGAAGAAAACTGGTCTGGGAGGCTATCAAGAGGCCTACAGCAACATTAAAAGGGAACCTGTCACCGGGATTTTGTGTATAGATATGAGGACATGGGTTGCTAGATGGCAGCTAGCACATCCGTAATACCCAGTCCCCATAGCTCTGTGTGTTTTTATTGTGTAAAAAAAAAAAAAAGATTTGATACATATGCAAAATTCCTGTCCCTGACTCATCTCACATACAGGACTCATCTCAGGTTAATTTGCATATGTATCAAATAGTTGTTTTTTTTAAACAATAAAAGCACACAGAGCTATGGGGACTGGGTATTGTGGATGTGCTAGCGACGATCTAGCAACCCATGTCCTCAGCTCTATACTGTCACGGATGGTGTTGCAGAAAACTAGAAGACACAAATGAAGATCCGACTGACTTGATCCAAAACTAAGGAACAAGAGGATAAGCCCTGTAACAGCCCTAGCACTCTCACTTACTGCTCAGCCTATGCAAAAATCTCTATGGTAGATAATTGCATACCCTCGTTCCTCGACTGTATGACATCTGAACACCCTAATAATAGTGAGGGGACATGACCACCGGCTCCCTACACTAAATACAGAGGGAGTCAGGATCACCTAGGATCAAGACCACAGGAAAACAGAAATAAAGGAACAGACTTATCTTGTGGATGCAGCAGTAGCAGCTTCTAGCATCAGCACAGTCCAGGAAGTTGTATAAACCGCAAGGTGAGGCAGTATGGGGAGGAGATATATAGGGAGGCAATCACTGCTAATAGATGACAGCTGGGAGAGGGAGGAGAGATGTCAAAACAAAAGAAGATCATGCAGGAGGCACTGAAGGACGTCTATCAGAACTCCTCAAAGATCTGGTGGTGATAGTACCCCTCCATCTACGAGTGGACTCAGGACACTCAGAGCCCACCTTCTCAGGATGGGACCTATGGAATGTCCTGAGAAGACGAGTGGCCTTAATGTCCGCCACTGGAACCCACATCCTCTCCTCAGGACCATTACCCTCCCAATGAACGAGGTACTGAAGAGAACCACGGACAATACGAGAGTCCACAATCCTAGAGACCTGAAATTCAAGATTACCATCAACCATAATCGAAGGAGGAGGCAAAGAGGAAGGTACAGTGCGTTGGACATAAGGTTTTAATAGGGACTTGTGAAAAACATTATTGATCTTCCAAGTCTGAGGAAGATCAAGACGGTAGGCAACGGGATTGATGACGGACAAGATTTTGTAAGGCCCAATAAACTTAGGACCCAACTTCCAGGAGGGAACCTTCAATTTGATATTTTTAGTAGACAACCATACCAGATCACCAACATTCAGGTCCGGACCAGGCACACATCTCTTATCCGACACACGCTTATATCTCTCACTCATGCTCTTTAGATTATCCTGAATCTTTTGCCAAATAGATTACAAAGATGAGGAGAATCTCTCATCAGGTAAACCAGAAGCCCCCTCTCCAGAGAATGTCCCAAACTGCGGATGAAACCCATATGCACCAAAAAATGGCGACTTATCAGAGGACTCCTGACGACAGTTATTTAAAGCAAACTAAGCA
The DNA here is from genome assembly GCF_014858855.1 of Bufo gargarizans. NCBI lineage: Eukaryota > Metazoa > Chordata > Amphibia > Anura > Bufonidae > Bufo > Bufo gargarizans. The sequence goes on along the minus strand of NC_058082.1, from coordinate 413,413,989 downwards.
AGGGAGAGAAAAGAACACCAATCCTCCTGATTCTCCGCCACAAAACAACGCAGATATGTCTCCAGATTCTGATTGACGCGCTCTGTCTGGCCATTTGACTGCAGGTGGAAAGCAGAAAAGAATGACAACCGAACCCCCAAGCGAAAACAGAAGGCCTTCCAGAATGTGGAAACAAACTGCGTGCCCCTATCAGAGACTATGTCTGAAGGGATACCATGCAGTTTGACAATGTGATCAATAAATGGCTGCACCAGCGTTTTAGCATTGGGCAAGCCAGGAAAAGGAACTAAATGTGCCATTTTGCTAAAACAGTCCACCACCACCAGAATCACAGTCTTCCCCGAGGAACGAGGCAGGTCCGTGATGAAATCCATGGACAGATGTGTCCAAGGACGGGAAGGAATGGGTAACGGAAGGAGAGGACCCGATGGCCGTAAATGAGAGACTTTGGCATGAGCGCAGGTCTCGCAGGCTGCCACAAAACCCTCAACCGACTTACGAAGAGCCAGCCACCAGAATCTCCGAGCAATGAGATCCACTGTGGCTCTACCCCCCGGGTGCCCAGCAAGGACAGTATCATGATGCTCCTTAAAAACATTGTGTCGCAAAGCAAGAGGCACAAACAACCTCCCAGGAGGACATAGATCAGGAGCCTCTGCCTGGGCTGCCAGAACCTCTGCCTCTAATTCAGGATAAAGAGCAGACACAACCACCCCTTCAAAGTTCCCCCCTCCCGGAAAACAATGTGACAGGGCAGCCGCCTTCACATTCTTAACCCCAGGGTGGAACGTGACAACAAAATTAAACCTTGAAAAAAACAAAGACCATCTGGCCTGTCTCGGGTTCAGACGCTTGGCTGACTCCAAGTAGGCCAGATTCTTATGGTCGGTAAACACGGTAATAGGGTGTCTGGCTCCCTATAGCCAATGGCACCATTCCTCAAAAGCTAACTTGATGGCCAACAACTCCCTATCTCCCACATTGTAATTTCTCTCTGCGGAGGAGAGTTTCTTCGAGAAAAAGGCACACGGTCGCCATTTGGCAGGAGAGGGACCCTGAGACAAGACCGCACCCACACCCACCTCAGAAGCGTCCACCTCAACAATGAAGGGTAGAGAGACATCAGGTTGTACCAAGATGGGAGCAGAAGCAAAACTCTCCTTGATCCCAGAAAAGGCCTTACGCGCCTCTACCGACCAGGAGGAAAAATCTACCCCCTTTCTAGTCATATCAGTGAGTGGTTTAACAGAGGAATAATTCAAAATTAAATTCCTGCAATAATTGGCAAAACCCAAAAAGCGCATCAGCGCCTTCTGATTCTCAGGAAGCTCCCACTCAAGCACAGCGTGGACCTTCTTGGGGTCCATGCGAAAACCAGAAGCGAAGAGAAGAAACCCCAGAAAATGAATTTCTTGAACCGCAAACACACATTTTTCCAGTTTAGCGTACAATTTATTCTCCTATAGAATGAGCATAACCTGACGTAGGTGGTCCTGATGAGTTTTGAAATCAGGAGAAAAAAAACAAAATGTCATCTAGATACACTAGTACAAATTTCCCCATTAAATGATAAAAAAAAAAAAATGCTGTTCACAAAATGCTGAAAGATGGCTGGAGCATTCATCAAACCAAAAGGCATAACCAAATTCTCAAAATGGCACTCAGGGGTATTGAAGGCAGTCTTCCATTTGTCTCCTTCTCTGACCCTGACCAGGTTGTATGCCCCTCTTAGATCCAACTTGGAAAAAACTTTAGCCCCAACAATCTGGTTAAACAGGTCCGGGATCAGAGGAAGCGGATAAGGGTCACGAATTGTGATACTGTTCAGCTCCCTGAAATCCAGACATGGTCTTAAAGAACCATCTTTTTTCTTAACAAAGAAAGAAAAAAACTGCGGCAACAAGTGACTTCGAAGGTTGTATGTGTCCGTTTCTCTGGCTCTCAGAGATATAAGCACGCATAGCAACCCTTTCAGGTTGGGAGAGATTGTATAAATGAGATTTAGGCAGCTTGGCATCTGGGATAAGATTAATAGGGCAATTGTACTCCCTGTGAGGGGACAGCTCCTGAACACCACTTTCTGAAAACACATCCGAAAATTCAGAGATAAAAGATGGTACAGTCTTAGTAGAAACCTCTGAAAAAGATGTTGAGATGCAATTCTCTCTGCAAAAGTCACTCCAACCATTTATTTACCTCGCTTGCCAATCAATGGTGGGGTTATGTTTAGTGAGTCAGGGTAGCCCCAATACTAGAGGAGTAGGTAACCCACTTAGGACAAAACATGACACATCCTCAACATGAGTATCACTCACAATCAAACAGGATATTGTGAACTATACCTTTAACGATTTTTGAGAAAGCGGAGCCGAATCAATAGCAAAAACAGGTATGTCCTTTCCCAAAGTGCATACCTGGAAACCACGTGTTATAGCAAATTGATTATCAATTAGATTGACAGCTGCTCCACTATCTACCAGACAAAGACTGTTTTTGCTCTCTACCGCCACCCTGGAAAGTAGGACAAAACATGAACTACAAGCAAACGGAAAACCTTCAATTTCCGCATCAACCTTGCCAATAGTAACAAATGGAACGTTTTTAGAGGACTTTTTCTTTTTGTTACTTTATTACTCTCAAAAAACTTCCTGAATCTCCTAGAGGGACAAACATTTGCCAAATGATTTATACCTCCACAACAGAAACAAACCCTCCTCTGAGAGCTGAATCCTCTGTTGTTAGAGGCAAGCAAACCCAGCTGCATGGGCTCCTGCTCAGAGGTGAATGAGAGAGACTGAGACCCCTGCGCACTGAATGAGACCACAGGAAGGAGTGATCTCTCTCTAAGACGCCTGTCAATATGAACGGCTTGAGACATGGCACACTCCAAGGAGGTAGGTCTCTCATGAAAGGCAAATGCATCTTTCAATCCCTCTGAAATCCCTGAGCAGCGAGATGATGAACCCCACCCTCTGCTCCTCATCACCAGAGGAATGGGGAAGTAGGTGAAAATGGAGTTTGCAAGCCTCTCTAAAACAAACAAAATTCTCACTACCTTAGGCTCTGAACAAATTCCATGAACGCAAGCTGAACCGGTCACCTGAAACTGAGATACAGTTTACGGAAATCTGCTACCTCCAATGAAAGACCCTGCATGCGTTCAGTCAAAAATGAAACCGGATCCATGCTTGAGACGGTTTAGGCGGTTTATAATGTCACTGATGGTGTTGCAGAAAACTAGAAGACACAAATGAAGAGCCGACTGACTTGATCCAAAACCAAGGAACAAGAGGGTAAGCCCTGTAACAGCCCTAGCACTGTCCCTTACTGCTCAGCCTATGCAAAAATCTCTATGGTAGATAATTGCATACCCTCGTTCCTCGACTGTATGACACCTGAACACCCTATAATAGTGAGGGGACACGACCACCGGCTCCCTACACTAAATACAGAGGGAGTCAGGGTCACCTAGGATCAAGACCACAGGAAAACAGGAATAAAGGAACAGACTTATCTTGTGGATGCAGCAGTAGCAGCTTCTAGCATCAGCACAGTCCAGGAAGTTGTATAAACCGCAGGGTGAAGCAGTATGGGGAGGAGATATATAGGGAGGCAATCACTGCTAATAGATGACAGCTGGGAGAGGGAGGAGAGATGTCAAAACAAAAGCAAAACAAAAGAAGATCATGCAGGAGGTACTGAAGGACGTCTATCAGAACTTCTCAAAGATCTGGTGGTGACATATACACAAAATCCCGGTAACAGGTTCCCTTTAAATGAGCTGCAGGAATATCTGGCAAGTACTCGCTCTGTGGTACATTTGACAATAATCTCCCATATCCTTCATATGTCTGGGCTATGGGGTAGAGTGGCTGGACAAAAGCCTTTTCTTGCGAAGAAAAACATCCAAGCCAGGCTACATTTTGCAAAAACACATCTGAAGTCTCCCAAAAGCATGTGGGAAAAGGTCTTATGTAGAGTTGGTATATGTGGCGAAAAAAGGGGCAAAGGCGCTCATAGGATAGTATGAAATAAAGGGGTGAAACAAACACGAAGGGTGCCAATAGATGTGCTCACCTTTGTGTTGTGCAACAAAGGCACGACACTCGTTAGATCGCTGGGTCGGTGCTGCCGGTATCTCTCAGTCCTCATAGGTGGAGAGGCCATATTCTCCAGAGGAGTGATTAGCAATTTGGGGATTTATACCAAGACAGTACACAACTGTGATACCTCTTGGTGCAAACACGACTCCAGTAGGAATTATTACGATTTTTTTTTTAATTTGTTGAAAAGTGTGGAGTGACAACGTGTTTCGGAGTGGATGTACTCCTTTTTCAAGTCTAAAAAACAACATAATGTATATAATCTATATAAACTGATATAATATTTGTTAAAAAAATATAGCATGTAGCGTTAAAATGATTTTAAGTGAGAATAAATTAATTAGTTAAATATAAATAAAATTGATATACAGACGTGGACAAAATTGTTGGTACCCTTTGGTCAATGAAAGAAAAAGTCACAATGGTCACAGAAATAACTTTAATCTGACAAAAGTAATAATAAATTAAAATTCTATAAATGTTAACCAATGAAAGTCAGACATTGTTTTTCAACCATGCTTCAACAGAATTATGTAAAAAAATAAACTCATGAAACAGGCATGGACAAAAATGATGGTACCCCTAGAAAACACAGAACATAATGTGACCAAAGGGACATGTTAATTCAAGGTGTGTCCACTAATTAGCATCACAGGTGTCTACAACCTTGTAATCAGCCATTGGGCCTATATATATGGCTCCAGGTAATCACTGTGTTGTTTGGTAATATGGTGTGTACCACACTCGACATGGACCAGAGGAAGCAAAGGAAAGAGCTGTCTCAAGAGATCAGAAAGAAAATTATAGACAAGCATGTTAAAGGTAAAGGCTATAAGACCATCTCCAAGCAACTAGATGTTCCTGTGAGTACAGTTGCACATATTATTCATAAGTTTAAGATCCATGGGACTGTAGCCAACCTCCCTGGACGTGGCCGCAGGAGGAAAATTGATGACAAATCTAAGAGACGGATAATCCGAATGGTAACAAAAGAGCCTAGAAAGACTTCTAAAGAGATTCAAGGTGAACTTCATGCTCAAGGAACATCAGTGTCAGATCGCACCATCCGTCGTTGTTTGAGCCAAAGTGGACTACATGGGAGACGACCAAGGAGGACACCATTGTTGAAAACGAATCATAAAAAAGCAAGACTGGAATATGCCAAACTACATGTTGACAAGCCACAAAGCTTCTGGGAGAATGTCCTGTGGACAGATGAGACAAAAATCGAAGTTTTTGCCAAGGCACATCAGCTGTATGTTCACAGACGAAAAAATGAAGCATATCAAGAAAAGAACACTGTCCCTACTGTGAAACATGGAGGAGGCTCTGTTATGTTCTGGGGCTGCTTTGCTGCGTCTGGCACAGGGTGTCTTGAATCTGTGCAGGGTACAATGAAATCTCAAGACTATCAAGGAATTCTAGAGAGAAATGTACTAGCCAGTGTCAGAAAGCTTGGTCTCAGTCGCAGGTCATGGGTCTTGCAACAGGACAATGACCCAAAACACACCGCTAAAAACACCCAAGAATGGCTAAGAGGAAAAAATTGGACTATTCTAAAGTGGCCTTCTATGAGCCCTGACCTCAATCCTATTGAGCATCTTTGGAAGGAGCTGAAACATGCAGTCTGGAAAAGGCACCCTTCAAACCGGACACAACTGGAGCAGTTTGCTCATGAGGAGTGGGCCAAAATACCTGCTGAGAGGTGCAGATGTCTCATTGACAGTTACAGGAAGCGTTTGATTGCAGTGATTGCCTCAAAAGGTTGCGCAACAAAATATTAAGTTAGGGGTACCATCATTTTTGTCCATGCCTGTTTCATGAGTTTATTTTTTTACATAATTCTGTTGAAGCATGGTTGAAAAACAATGTCTGACTTTCATTGGTTAACATTTATAGAATTTTAATTTATTATTACTTTTGTCAGATTAAAGTTATTTCTGTGACCATTGTGACTTTTTCTTTCATTGACCAAAGGGTACCAACAATTTTGTCCACGTCTGTACTAGTACGGATATAGTAGTACCAAGGGCATAACAGACAAAGGTTGATCAATGAGAATCAGTGAAATGGATGAATGAAAGCATGGCTTGAATCCATTTTAGCTGGATAAAAATATACATCTATATAAAATGCATGAAATACATAAAATGTCATAGGCGTACAATATATAGGTCGACTATAAAGTCCTCCTTGGAATATTAGTTATATGAGTCGCTGAGTGGTAAATATCAAAGTTGGTGTGGTTGTGTGTGTGTGTGGGGGGGGGGGGGGGAGTTGGCAGCTAAAGGAGTGGTGGAAGGTACAGGGTAGGCAAGCTATTGGAACGGTCCTACATTACAAAAGAGGAAACAGTGGGAGGGGGATTGGTATGGTTACCTTTTGGGTCCGTGCTAATGCAGATAGTGTAGCTTCTCACATATGGATGGTCCAAGTTGTAGGGATAATTTGGATGAGTTAAAAATAATAGTATGGATGTGATCATAAAAGAAGCTGGTTAGGCGGGTGACAAGTAGCTATTTGACATGCAACTACTTTTTGTTTGGGGATCATTTTTACCTCCAGAGGAAGGGGACCGCCATGGGGTCCAACGTGGCCCCTACTTATGCCAACATGGCGGTCACCTTCCTCGAGGAGACTTACATCTATGTATCGCCCCACTTCCGACATGTTCTGAGGTGGTGGCGATACATAGATGATATTTTTTTGATTTGGATGGGATCAGAGGATACGCTCATGGAATTTTTCCATTTTTTGAATACCATTGATTCTGACATTAAATTTACGTTGGAACACTCACGCGACCAAATACATTTTTTGGACACTGTTGTGACCCTGGACAATCATGTGCTATCGACGGGCCTATATTCTAAGCCCACCGATCGCAACACATTGTTAAGTTACAACAGTGCACATCCTAGGGCTATGGTCAAATCCCTTCCCCTGAGCCAATTTTACCGCGCAAAACGTATAGTAAGCAATAATGATGAATTAGAGGGGACACTAAAACGCATGACACAGTCTTTTATAGACAGAGATTATCCTATAGCCCTATTGGATCAACACCTCACTACTATTTAAGAAAAATCACGGAGCGATCTTCTTACTAAGAGAAATGGGGATACTAATAAAGAGATGAAGAGAATTCCTCTAGTTACTGTGTACACAGAGGACAATTCACATGTTCGACAAATTGTTTTGAAACACTGGTCAGTCTTGAAAAGTGGACATGGGGGGATTGAAGAGTTTCTTCTTCCTCCCCTCATGTCGTACAAGAGAGCTAGGAACCTCAAAGATAAATTAGTCCACACGGACATAGGCACACAAAAAGAGTCTGGCCAGACTTTTTTGCGTACTCCCAAATTGGGAAGTTTCCCATGCTTAACCACCTCCCGACCGCCGTACGCGTATATGCGTCCGGGAGGTGGTTGCTTTACTCCTCCTGGACGCATATACGCGTCTTCTCGCGAGACGCGAGATTTCCTGTGAACGCGCGCGCACAGGCGCGCGCGCTCACAGGAACAGAAGGTAAGCGAGTTGATCTCCAGCCTGCCAGCGGCGATCGCTCGCTGGCAGGCTGGAGATCCGAATTTTTTAACCCCTAACAGGTATATTAGACGCTGTTTTCATAATAGCGTCTAATATACCTCCTACCTGGTCCTCTGGTGGTCCCTTTTGTTAGGATCGACCACCAGAGGACTCAGGTAGGTCAGTACAGTCCCACCAAACACTACAATACACCCCCCCCCCCCCGTCACTTATTAACCCCTTATAAACCCCTGATCACCCCATATAAACTCCCTGATCACCCCCCTGTCATTGATCACCGCCCTGTCATTGATCACCGCCCTGTCAGGCTCCGTTCAGACGTCCGCATGATTTTTACGGATCCGATCCATGTATCCATGGATCCGTAAAAATCATGCGGACGTCTGAATGGAGCCTTACAGGGGGGTGATCAATGACAGGCGGGTGATCACCCATATACACTCCCTGATCACCCCCTGTCATTGATCACCGCCCTGTCAGGCTCCATTCAGACGTCCGCATGATTTTTACGGATCCGATCCATGTATCCATGGATCCGTAAAAATCATGCGGACGTCTGAATGGAGCCTTACAGGGGGGTGATCAATGACAGGCGGGTGATCACCCATATACACTCCCTGATCACCCCCTGTTATTGATCACCACCCTGTCAGGCTCCATTCAGACGTCCGCATTATTTTTACGGATCCGATCCATGTATCCATGGATCCGTAAAAATCATGCGGATGTCTGAATGGAGCCTTACAGGGGGGGTGATCAGTGACAGGGGGGTGATCACCCTGATTACCCTGATCACCCGCCTGTCATTGATAACCCCCCTGTCAGGCTCCATTCAGACGTCCGCATGATTTTTACGGATCCGATCCATGTATCCATGGATCCGTAAAAATCATGCGGACGTCTGAATGGAGCCTTACAGGGGGGGTGATCAGTGACAGGGGGGTGATCACCCTGATTACCCTGATCACCCCCTGTCATTGATAACCCCCCTGTAAGGCTCCATTCAGACGTCCGCATGCGTTCTGTGGATCCGATCCATGTATCCATGGATCCGTAAAAAATCATGCGGATGTCTGAATGGAGCCTTACAGGGGGGGTGATCAGTGACAGGGGGGTGATCACCCTGATTACCCTGATCACCCCCTGTCATTGATAACCCCCCTGTAAGGCTCCATTCAGACGTCCGCATGCGTTCTGTGGATCCGATCCATGTATCCATGGATCCGTAAAAAATCATGCGGATGTCTGAATGGAGCCTTACAGGGGGGGTGATCAGTGACAGGGGGGTGATCACCCTGATTACCCTGATCACCCCCTGTCATTGATAACCCCCCTGTAAGGCTCCATTCAGACGTCCGCATGCGTTCTGTGGATCCGATCCATGTATCCATGGATCCGTAAAAAATCATGCGGATGTCTGAATGGAGCCTTACAGGGGGGGTGATCAGTGACAGGGGGGTGATCACCCTGATTACCCTGATCACCCCCTGTCATTGATAACCCCCCTGTAAGGCTCCATTCAGACGTCCGCATGCGTTCTGTGGATCCGATCCATGTATCCATGGATCCGTAAAAAATCATGCGGATGTCTGAATGGAGCCTTACAGGGGGGGTGATCAGTGACAGGGGGGTGATCACCCTGATTACCCTGATCACCCCCTGTCATTGATAACCCCCCTGTAAGGCTCCATTCAGACGTCCGCATGCGTTCTGTGGATCCGATCCATGTATCCATGGATCCGTAAAAAATCATGCGGATGTCTGAATGGAGCCTTACAGGGGGGGTGATCAGTGACAGGGGGGTGATCACCCTGATTACCCTGATCACCCCCTGTCATTGATAACCCCCCTGTAAGGCTCCATTCAGACGTCCGCATGCGTTCTGTGGATCCGATCCATGTATCCATGGATCCGTAAAAATCATGCGGACGTCTGAATGGAGCCTTACAGGGGGGGTGATCAATGACAGGGGGGTGATCAGGGAGTCTATATGGGTGATCACCCCCCTGTCATTGATCACCCCCTGTCATTGATCACTCCCCCCCTGGTAAGGCTCCATTCAGCCATTTTTTTTGGCACAAGTTAGCGGACATTTTTTGTTTGTTTTTGTTTTTTCTTACAAAGTCTCATATTCCACTAACTTGTGTCAAAAAATAAAATCTCACATGGACGCACCATACCCCTCACGGAATCCAAATGCGTAAACATTTTTAGACATTTATATTCCAGACTTCTCACGCTTTAGGGCCCCTAAAAAGCCAGGGCAGTATAAATACCCCACATGTGACCCCATTTCGGAAAGAAGACACCCCAAGGTATTCCGTGAGGGGCATATTGAGTCCATGAAAGATTGAAATTTTTGTCCTAAGTTAGCGGAAAGTGAGACTTTGTGAGAAAAAAAACAAAAAGAATCAATATCCGCTAACTTATGCAAAAAAAAAAAAATTCTAGGAACTCGCCAGGCCCCTCATTGAATACCTTGGGGTGTCTTCTTTCCAAAGTGGGGTCACTTGTGGGGTATTTATACTGCCCTGGCTTTTTAGGGGCCCGAAAGTGTGAGAAGAAGTCTGGGATCCAAATGTCTAAAAATGCCCTCCTAAAAGGAATTTGGGCCCCTTTGCGCATCTAGGCTGCAAAAAAGTGTCACACATGTGGTATCGCCGTACTCAGGAGAAGTTGGGGAATGTGTTTTGGGGTGTCATTTTACATATACCCATGCTGGGTGAGAAAAATATCTTGGTCAAATGCCAAAAATGGGAAAAGTTGTCTTTTGCCAAGATATTTCTCTCACCCAGCATGGGTATATGTAAAATGACCCCCCAAAACACATTGCCCAACTTCTCCTGAGTACGGCGATACCAGATGTGTGACACTTTTTTGCAGCCAAGGTGGGCAAAGGGGCACCTTTCGGATTTCGCAGGCCATTTTTTACACATTTTGATTTCAAGGTACTTCTTACACATTTGGGCCCCTAAATTGCCAGGGCAGTATAACTACGCCACAAGTGACCCCATTTTGGAAAGAAGACACCCCAAGGTATTCCGTGGGGGGCACGGCGAGTTCCTAGAATTTTTTATTTTTTGTCACAATTTAGCGGAAAATGATGATTTTTCTTTTTTTTTCTTTTTTCCTTACAAAGTCTCATATTCCACTAACTTGCGACAAAAAATAAAAAATTCTAGGAACTCGCCATGCCCCTCACGGAATACCTTGGGGTGTCTTCTTTCCAAAATGGGGTCACTTGTGGCATAGTTATACTGCCCTGGCAATTTAGGGGCCCAAATGTGTGAGAAGAACTTTGCAATCAAAATGTGTAAAAAATGCCCTGCAAAATCCGAAAGGTGCACTTTGGTGCACCTTGGCAGCAAAAAAGTGTGACACATCTGGTATCGCCGTACTCAGGAGAAGTTGGGGAATGTGTTTTGGGGTGTCATTTTACATATACCCATGCTGGGTGAGAAAAATATCTTGGTCAAATGCCAACTTTGTATAAAAAAATTGGAAAAGTTGTCTTTTGCCAAGATATTTCTCTCACCCAGCATGGGTATATGTAAAATGACACCCCAAAACACATTCCCCAACTTCTCCTGAGTACGGCGATACCAGATGTGTGACACTTTTTTGATGCCAAGGTGGGCAAAGGGGCACATATTCCAAAGTGCACCTTTCGGATTTCACCGGTCATTTTTTACAGATTTTGATTGCAAAGTACTTCTCACACATATGGGCCCCTAAATTGCCAGGGCAGTATAACTACGCCACAAGTGACCCCATTTTGGAAAGAAGACACCCCAAGGTATTCCGTGAGGGGCATGGCGAGTTCCTAGAATTTTTTATTTTTTGTCGCAAGTTAGTGGAATATGAGACTTTGTAAGGAAAAAAGAGAAAAAAAAAAAATCATCATTTTCCGCTAACTTGTGACAAAAAATAAAAAATTCTAGGAACTTGCAGTGCCCCTCACGGAATACCTTAGGGTGTCTTCTTTCCAAAATGGGGTCACTTGTGGCGTAGTTATACTGCCCTGGCAATTTAGGGGCCCAAATGTGTGAGAAGAACTTTGCAATCAAAATGTGTAAAAAATGCCCTGCAAAATCCGAAAGGTGCACTTTGGAATATGTGCCCCTTTGCCCACCTTGGCAGCAAAAAAGTGTGACACATCTGGTATCGCCGTACTCAGGAGAAGTTGGGGAATGTGTTTTGGGGTGTCATTTTACATATACCCATGCTGGGTGACAAAAATATCTTGGTCAAATGCCAACTTTGTATAAAAAAATGGGAAAAGTTGTCTTTTGCCAAGATATTTCTCTCACCCAGCATGGGTATATGTAAAATGACACCCCAAAACACATTCCCCAACTTCTCCTGAGTACGGCGATACCACATGTGTGACACTTTTTTGATGCCAAGGTGGGCAAAGGGGCACATATTCCAAAGTGCACCTTTCGGATTTCACCGGTCATTTTTTACAGATTTTGATTGCAAAGTACTTCTCACACATATGGGCCCCTAAATTGCCAGGGCAGTATAACTACGCCACAAGTGACCCCATTTTGGAAAGAAGACACCCCAAGGTATTCCGTGAGGGGCATGGCGAGTTCCTAGAATTTTTTATTTTTTGTCGCAAGTTAGTGGAATATGAGACTTTGTAAGGAAAAAAGAGAAAAAAAAAAAAATCATCATTTTCCGCTAACTTGTGACAAAAAATAAAAAATTCTAGGAACTTGCAGTGCCCCTCACGGAATACCTTAGGGTGTCTTCTTTCCAAAATGGGGTCACTTGTGGCGTAGTTATACTGCCCTGGCAATTTAGGGGCCCAAATGTGTGAGAAGAACTTTGCAATCAAAATGTGTAAAAAATGCCCTGCAAAATCCGAAAGGTGCACTTTGGAATATGTGCCCCTTTGCCCACCTTGGCAGCAAAAAAGTGTGACACATCTGGTATCGCCGTACTCAGGAGAAGTTGGGGAATGTGTTTTGGGGTGTCATTTTACATATACCTATGCTGGGTGAGAAAAATATCTTGTTCAAATGCCAACTTTGTATAAAAAAATGGGAAAAGTTGTCTTTTGCCAAGATATTTCTCTCACCCAGCATGGGTATATGTAAAATGACACCCCAAAACACATTCCCCAACTTCTCCTGAGTACGGCGATACCAGATGTGTGACACTTTTTTGCTGCCAAGGTGGGCAAAGGGGCACATATTCCAAAGTGCACCTTTCGGATTTCACCGGTCATTTTTTACAGATTTTGATTGCAAAGTACTTCTCACACATATGGGCCCCTAAATTGCCAGGGCAGTATAACTACGCCACAAGTGACCCCATTTTGGAAAGAAGACACCCCAAGGTATTCTGTGAGGGGCATGGTGAGTTCCTAGAATTTTTTATTTTTTGTCGCAAGTTAGTGGAATATGAGACTTTGTAAGAAAAAAATAAAAATAAAAATCATCATCATTTTCCGCTAACTTGTGACAAAAAATAAAAAAAGTTCTATGAACTCACTATGCCCATCAGCGAATACCTTAGGGTGTCTACTTTCCGAAATGGGGTCATTTGTGGGGTTTTTCTACTGTTTGGGCATTGTAGAACCTCAGGAAACATGACAGGTGCTCAGAAAATCAGAGCCGTTTCAAAAAGCGGAAATTCACATTTTTGTACCATAGTTTGTAAATGCTATAACTTTTACCCAAACCATTTTTTTTTGCCCAAACATTTTTTTTTTATCAAAGACATGTAGAACTATAAATTTAGCGAAAAATTTATATATGGATGTCGTTTTTTTTGCTAAATTTCACAGCTGAAAGTGAAAAATGTCATTTTTTTGCAAAAAAATCGTTACATTTTGATTAATAACAAAAAAAGTAAAAATGTCAGCAGCAATAAAATACCACCAAATGAAAGCTCCATTAGTGAGAAGAAAAGGAGGTAAAATTCATTTGGGTGGTAAGTTGCATGACCGAGCGATAAACGGTGAAAGGAGTGTAGTGCCGAAGTGTAAAAAGTGGCCTGGTCATGAAGGGGGTTTCACCTAGCGGGGCTGAAGTGGTTAAACTGCATTAACTGCCGATATATGCAAAGGGGTAGCTTTTTCTTGCATCCTTTGACACAGAAAAAATATTATATCAAGCACTTTTTGACATGTGAATCGTCATTTGTCATATATATCCTTTGGTGCCCATGTCAGTTATTATATATTGGTGAGACTACATGGGATTTTAAAAGTAGAATCAATCAACATCGATATACTATCCGCAAAAAACGTATGGACCTCCCAGTCCCAAAACATTTTACTGACATGGGCCACAAGGAGAGGGACCTTAAATGTATGCTGGTGGATCATATTCCCACTCCACGCAGGGGTGGTATTAGACACACTTTACTTAAAAAATGTGAGATGCAATGGATTGCTAAACTAAACACATTAAAACCACGGGGACTAAATGTGGATTATAGGCCCTGGTTATTGTCCTGAATGGTTGCGCCTGGGATTCTGCTCGCCTATTCTTATGTTGAGTTTTATGTGGTAGTGCCCCTTGTTTATATAACAGGGTGATCTTATATTTTGTTTTTATTACCCTCAGGATTGTGGTGAACATTTTGCTTGTTCACATTAGGAGTGAGCGATGGAAGGTCTATCCACTGAATCACGATGGAACGCAAAAAAATTTTTTTTTTACAAGTCTTTATCATCTTGTTAATCCAAGTATAGCAAGACTCTTTATGGACATACGAATAATTAGATTCATTAGAGATCTTACTTTACGCATGAATACGACCACACACGATAAAGCTATGGGACACTTGGGATGTCTGATTGTCCTATCCGCATGCTCTGATTTAACATATGGACTAGTCTTTGGAGCTATCGATCTTATTGGGGACTGGTGACATTTCTAAATGGATTTGTATAGGTTTGCCCCCGTAATCTAGAGGACGATCCCGAACCTGCCATGTTGGATTTCCAGGGATGGTATCCATCTGACAGGTGGGACACTTCAGCCTGGGGCTCTATGGTGACAACATAGGCCACTTGCACTGAACTCCTCGTTTAGACTAGGGGGCTATCTTATAATTAAACATATTGATTTCAGCACTCTAAAAGAGAAACGGCGGTACCAATGCATAACACATATTATTTCTCTTTGTATAGTGATGGTACTTCCATCGATATACAGTCACCCCTACCCCTTTGATTGATCGCTGACCCATCGATATCGGCATATGTGAATTGGCATCATGTGGTGTACAGTGAGACTCTACTAGGACCATTGATAACACGTGTAGTGGGTCAGCCGCATGCTTATGTCTATGTCTGTACATTCCCTGTTGTTTTTATATTGTCTGATTACTTAATACTTTTTAGGACTGAAATAATGCTTTAGACATAGCCATATCTTTGAGACTCGGATTTGACACACAATTACATTTGTTGTGTGTCCTTAACACTATTGAGCGCTTGGATTGCTTTACCATCTAGTTCCGATCATGTGATACACCTAAGCACATCATCTAGCTCCGATCATGTGATACATCTAAGCACATGACCGGAGGAGTGAGCACAGACTGCGATCGCATGCCTGAAGGTCCTTGGACATGCGCACTTCAACTATCAGCGCATTGGGATGATCATGTGATCGGAACCCTTAGGAAGGTCCTTTGACATGCGCAGTGGTATACCCGGGACGCCGGGACCCACGTGCATCTGCCCCATCGCACACTCCTGTGATCCAGTTCATCATCCTTCTGAAGGTACACCTGCACATTTTAGTTTTATGGAAGACATGCACCTGAATTGATTATTGTTATAATTAAAGTATTTTATGTTATATATGATATGTCGGATCGGCCATGGGAATGATTAACACTGTATCACTGTATTTAAACCGGGGATATAATGTGATTGTATCAGTATATTGATAATACTGTCTGTATCATTATTTTTAAATGTATTTTCTTTAAATGAATGTACTTGAATTATTGATTGTTTAATGATGTGAAAGCGTTTAAATATGCACATTGCACTGCCCACTATGTCACTGCTTGAGGAAAATCCCATTGAGAGGATTGAAACGTCGCATGCTTGGTGAATAAAGCCTTTTTTACCTTCTTACTACCTGGATGTGCTGCGGAATTTCTTATTTTTATACATTTTGGAGGTGGATCGCCTACTCAGCCGCTGGCACTCCGTATACACCTTACAGACAGTGGTGCTGCCCACACTTTCTTGTTTATATTTGACAAGTAGCTATTTGCATAAAATCACTGGGATGTGATCATAAAATAAGTTGGTTAGGCGTGAGGTGGGGGAGCTACATAAAGTGAGCTAGAGGTGGGTAAGGTGATGAGAGTGTAGAGAGGAAAGTGTTACCTGTAAGAACCAAGTAGCTGCAGGCAGTGCGGCCTCATGCATGTGTGAAAAATCGTGCGCTTTAGAAAGCAGGGGAAAGGGGGGCGGGGTCCTGGGTTGACAGCTTGCTGCTCTGGAGCTGTCTCCCGCTGTATGTGTGCGCTGTAAATGCACACTTAATGTCAGAACAGAGAAGGGCAGGGGAGGGGGGCGGAGTCATGGCTGGACAGCTGGCTGCTCCGGAGCTGTCTCCCGCTGTATCCCCAAGTTCACACCTGAGCGTTTTACAGCGCGTTCAAACGCGCTGTCAAACGCTCAACACATGAAAACCAATGCTTCCCTATGGGAATGGTTCTCACCTGGGCGTTTTACAGCGCGTACGATTGCGCTGTAAAACGCCTGACGCATAATCAAGTTCTTGAGCTTCCTTGGGGCGTTTTGATGCGCGTTTGTGGCCATAGGACACTGCAGTCAATCACACAAACGCGCGTCAAACGCGCGTTTACTATTACAAAAAACGCGCACAAAAACACGCGACAAAAAACGTGCGTAAAACGCGCGTTTGAGAAACGCTCAGGTGTGAAAGCAGGGTATGTGTGCGCAGTAAATGCGCACTTAATGTCAGAACAGAGAAGGGCAGGGGAGGGGGGCGGAGTCATGGCTGGACAGCTGGCTGCTCCGGAGCTGTCTCCTGCTTTGTGTGTGCGCATTGACTGTCAGAGCGCTGCGGTTCAATACATTGAAGGGAGATAAGGGGAATGAACATGAGTGACTGGAGGGGAGGGCTAAGTGTGGTGTATTTTGGGAGCATATAATGTATAGATATGAGAGGGCCAGAATAGTAGGCGGATAGGGATTAAGAAACAGGACCAAATGGGGGACCTAGCTGGTGATATGGATAAGTGGACTATATGAAGGTGGGTGACCATAAGTAACTGACAGGAGGGTGTAGGGGGAATAGAGGGGCAAGGGTGGCCAGTGAGAGGGAAAGGAATAGAAGGAGGGGCTGTCCTATGGGAAAGGACTGGGGGGGGGGGGTTGGCGGTGGAGATCCATGGAGCTGGTTGGACCAATTGCATAAAGGAGGATCAATACAACTTGTTGGACCCAATATGTGGGTTGAGGAAAGGGGACCAACCAGGATGCGGGTGGGAGGTGAAGCAGGTGGGGAGGATTGAGGATAGGGGAGGATAGAGGAATGGGTGGAGGGATGGATGGGTTCCGGACCCGAGGTGGTCAGTTGGGAGGTTCGGTTGTGGCATATGCTGGGTTGAATTAGTGATGAGGGATCATAAAGTGAGATAGCTAGTCTGAGGAAGTTGGTTGGAGTGGATGGTCCAGAGCTCATTAGAAGCAATTGCTCTCAAGCGATTCATTCAGGCCATAGGGTTCCAATGTTTGCAACTTGAAAATCCAAAACATTTCCTTACGTCTTAGATTCTGGTAACGGTTGGCATCAGTTGCAGGAATGTGTTCAATAGGTGCAGGGTCCTTATTGTGAGTTTGAAAGAAATGTCTGGATACTCCATGTTTCATAAAACCATTTGTTATATTCCAATGATGTTTGTTGATTCTTTCCCTTAGGGTCAGGATAGTGCAGCCTATGTACTGTAGCCCACATGTGCATTCTAATAGGTAAATGACATACGTGGATGAACAGTTCAAAAATATTTTATCTTTATTTTTGCATTAGCACGGACCCAAAAGGTAACCATACCAATCCCCCTCCCACTGTTTCCTCTTTTGTAATGTAGGATCTTTCCAATAGCTTGCCTACTCTGTACCTTCCACCACTCCTTTAGCTGCCAACCCCCCCACCACACACACACCCAACCACACTAACTTTGATATTTACCACTCAGCGACTCATAACTAATAATCCAAGGAGGACTTTATAGTCGACCTATATATTGTACGCCTATGACATTTTATGTATTTCATGCATTTTATATAGATGTATATTTTTATCCAGCTAAAATGGATTCAAGCCATGCTTTCATTCATCCATTTCACTGATTCTCATTGATCAACCTTTGTCTGTTATGCCCTTGGGACTACTATATCCGTACTAGTATATCAATTTTATTTTTATTTATATTTAATTAATTAATTTATTCTCACTTTTAAAATCATTTTAACGCTACATGCTATATATATATTTTTTAACAAATATTATATCAGATTATATAGATTATATACATTATGTTGTTTTTTAGACTTGAAAAAGGAGTACATCCACTCCGAAACGTGTTGTCACTCCACACTTTTTAACAAATAAAAAAAAAATCTTAAGAATTCCTACTGGAGTCGTGTTTGCACCAAGAGGTATCACAGTTGTGTACTGTCTTGGTACATATCCCCAAATTATGTAGAGTTGATCGGACACCAGGATGTATGGGTTCGGCCGAACTTCAGAAAAAAGTTTGAGTTCGAAACCCGAACTTGACCCCGAACCCCATTGAAGTCAATGGGTACCCGAACTTTTGAGCACTAAAATGGCTGTAAAAATGTCATGGAAAGGCTAGAGGGCTGCAAATGGCATCAAAATGTGGTTAAGAGCATGGCAAGTGCTCTCCAAAGAAATGTGGATAGGGAAATGACTTTAAATAACATAAAATAGGTACAAATAAAAATAAATAATCTTGATCTAGGAGGATGAGGTCCATATGGAGTAGGAGGTTGAGGAGGCAGTGGATGTGGTGGTGTAGGTGGAAGCGGTGTTGGAGGAGGAGGTAGCCTACACTGCTTTTTGGTTTTAAATTTTATTTTTAAAATTAGGGTACACCCCAAAACATTGGGACATATAACCTGTGATAACCCCCTCCAGTCATGCTAAACACACGTTCAGACAATACACTGGCTGCAGGGCAGGCCAGCATCTCCAAGGGGTAAAGGGCACGCTCAGGCCATGTGCCCAATTTGGAGACCCAGAAGTTTCAAGGGCTGACCCCTGTCAGTCAGTTTGTGTAGGTGTGTGCACACTTATTGCCCCACCATGTTGCACGTCCCCGTGATGTTCACTATCCAATTTGATATCTGCAATATCAACTTTCGATGTTCTTTTATGCACCTACCATGGTGATCACTGGTGGCGTGGAATCAGGGTTCCAGGCCAGAGAGGGAGCGTGAGAAAGAGAGATGACAAAGGGAGGAATCATTTTTTCTAATGTAAAATTATAGAGTTGAAATATGGGAAAAATTATTAAAGCGTAAAAGCGTGCCAACTTTTCAAAGTTTAAGCATTGAATGAAAGGATGTGGCGCGCATTAATTACTGAAATATATATTACAATTTTATTCCCTGTCACCTATGCATAGCAGGTGTTTATTCACATCTAAAATTGTATAATGTCAACCCAAGAATGTAACTGAAAAATTATTGAAATGTATTAAGCTGTCAACTAGGTAGAGGATATTACACCCAAAAATTTGTGAATTTCACCCAAAAATTTAACTTTTTTTTTTTTTTGCTTAACCTGTTTACTAGGTATAGCAGTGGTACTATACACCCAAAAAATTGTTAATTTCACCAGAAAATGTAACTGACAATTTTTATATTTTTTACCGGTCTACTAGGTATAGCAGTGGTACTATACACCCAAAAATTGGTGAATTTCATCCGAAAATGTAAATGATATTGGGGGCTCATCATCATCGCTAGATGATGAGGAGGATGCGGATGACAACAGGAATGTGGGGTCATCCTCGTCCTCACTGGGACTCTCGGAGTCAGAGGCAAGCTGGGCGTATGCCTCCTTGGCCGAGAACGTCCGGCGGGCCATAGGGGAGTGTGTGTCTGCATGTGTATGTGCATGTGTGTAAATATTTATTTGGTGTGCGTGTGTGTGGGGGCACGGGTGTTCACAAACTCACCCTAAAACTAACAGAAAAAAAAAGGCAAAAAATGTGAAAAAAAAACCATATTCAAAACCACTGATCAACCGTCTGAAGTTGATCAGCGGTGGGGTGTGCGATGTGCTAACAGTGGCTAGACGCTAAAAGCGCCAGCCACAGTCAGCGTACACAAAAGACCCCCCCAAAAAACTTCACCCCAAATAAGTTGGGGGGGCAAGCCGCAGCATACCTGGGGGTCTAGGGTCACACAGCTGTGCTGTGGACCCCAGACACCCTAACTTAGGGTGATGCAATCAAAGTTTACCAAACTAACTTTCCCTTTATTTTCTCTGCCTAACCCAAACTTTCCCTATGCTTTCCCTAAGTACCTGCTGGATAGATGGGGGTGCTGGGGCACAGATCGGGTCCTGGGGGCACAGATGGGGTGATGCTGGCACCAATGGACGAGACATGCAGGCAGCTCCTCTCTCCTCCGTCTCCGGAACACAAAAGGAGGAGGAGAGGAGCTCTTGCATCATTTGAATCTCGCGCCGTCCCGCCAACAGTCCAATTAGAGACGATCCTGAGAGGATCGCTGGTCCGGGTTATCGGGTCTTCAGAGACCCGAATAACCCGGCAACGCAGAAAACCGCAGGTCTGAATTGATACATGGGGGGCCCCCCGGCGCATTTGCCCCAGGTGCCTGCTCAATGATTCAGCAGGCACGGGGTTCCGATCGCCGCCCGCCATGCGGCGGTGATTGAAAATACACGGGGCGTACAGGTACGCCCTGTGTCCTTAAGTACCAGGACATAAGGACGTACCTGTACACCCTATGTCAGGAAGAGGTTAATGACAATTAATTTTTATTTTTTTAACCGGCCTACTAGGTATAGCAGTGGTACTATACACCCAAAAAATGGGTGAAATTCACCAGAAAATGTAAATGATAAAATAGTGAAATGATATAAAATAAAATACGTACAAATAAAAAAAAAATACATTGATTTATGAGGTGGAGTTCCATATGGAGTAGGAGTTTGAGGAAGCGGTGGACGTAGCCGTGTTGGTGGAAGTGGCTGTGGAGGAGGATGAGATAGCCAACACAGGTTTTTGGTTTTAATTTTATTTTTTAGAATTAAGGTACACTCTAAAAGTGTGAAATATCTAAAATACAAGAATTAGCAATTGCGCTGCAGTATAACAATGGCTGGTTAGTGTCGATATACATGTCTATTCTACACAAGGTACGGACAAGTCCTGAGGAATCCATGCCTGGTTAATTTTAATGAACGTGAGCTTGTCCACATTGGCTGTGGACAGGCGGCTGCGCTTGTCTGTGATGATGCCCCCTGCCGTGCTAAACACGTGCTAAATGTTCAGATAATACACTGGCTGCAGGGCAGGCCAGCACCTCCAAGGCGTAAAGGGCAAGATCAGGCCATGTGCCCGATTTGGAGACCCAGAAGTTGAAGGGCGCAGATCTGTCATTCAGTACGTGTAGGCGTGTGCACACATACTGCTCCACCATATTGGTGAAATGCTGCCTCCTGCTAAGACGTTCCATATAAGCTGGTGGTGCTGGTTGTTGTGGTGTGCTGACAAAGCTTTTCCACATTTTGGCCATGCTAACCCTGCCTTCTGAGATGCTGGCGGTGCCCCAGCTGCGTTTGCGACCTCTTCCTTTGCTTTGTGCTTCCACTGTTCCTCAGCTGTCGGGTGGGAATGCCACCAGCAGCACATCTACCAGCGTGCGCTTGTACTCGCGCATCTTACGATCATGCTCCAATGATGGAATTAAGGACAGTATGTTGTCCTTGTAACTGGGATCCAGCAGCGTGGCCACCCAGTAATCAGCACAAGTTAGAATGTGGGCAACTCGGAGGTCGTTGCGGAGACACTGCAGCATGTAATCGCTCATGTGTGCCAGGCTGCCCAGAGGAAACGAAATGCTGTCCTCTGTGGGAGGTGTATCATCTGTGTCCTCTGTATCCCCCCATCCACGCACCAGTGAGGGCCATGAGCTGGTCTGGGTGAGTGGGAAGGCTGAAGTTACGCTGCAGTGCTAACAGGCAAGCAGCAGCAGGGTGAGAACGCCGAAAGCGCGCACAGACGGCCCACACTTCATGCAGCAGCTCTGACATATCGGGGTAATTTTTAAGGAATCTCTGCACCACCAAATTCAACACATGTGCCAGGCAAGGGAGGTGCGTCAAACCGGCTAGTCCCAGAGCTGCGACGAGATTTCGCCCATTATCGCACACCACCAAGCCGGGCTTGAGGCTGACTGGCAAAAAAACACTCATCGGTCTCTTGTTCAAGGCCCGTCCACAGCTCCTGCGCAGAGTGGGATTGAAGAGGCTGAGACTGCAGCAGAAGAGGAAGAAGGAGGAGCCAGAGACCTTTCTTGGTTTTTGAGGTGTCTACTCCACTGCAGCTTGTGCTTTCCACTTAAATGCCTGGTCATGCAGGTTGTGCTCAGGTTGAGAACATTTATGCCTCGCTTCAGGCTCTGATTTCACAGCGTGCAAACCACTCATGTCTTGTCGTCAGCACATTGTCCGAACAACTGCCACGCCAGGGAACTCCTTGGAGCTGGCTTTGGTGTGCTTGGTCCCTTGCTGTGGTGGGCAGTAGCAGGCGTACTGTCTAGAGGACGGCCGCTCCGCTTTTGCACCCTGCTCCCTCTTCTGCTGTGCTGGTGGCTCTATGCGACCACTGCCTCTTCCTCCGAACTACATAGGTCACTCGCATGACCTTGATTCCATGTGTGGTCGAGGACTTCATCGTCCTCCACATCATCTTCCACCCAGTTTTCACCCCTGCCTTCCTTGTCGGTCTGCGCACTTTCGAAAGCTGCAGCAGTTGGCACCTGTGTTTCGTCATCATCCGAGACGTGCTGCGATGGTCCTCCCATGTACTCATTTTTTAAGATAAGTAGTTGGGCATCGGTAGATGGCCCTGGGAAACCCTGCTAACAGTCATCAAAAAGCAGAAGAGACTGCTGCATGTCTTGGAACTCAGACTGCTTGGCTGATTTGCAAGGGGGTGAGGTGAAAGACTGATGGACATCGGCTGCAGGTGCCAACTGTGGTCTTTCAGCAGGAGACTGGGTAAAAGACAATGTGAATGAACTAGATCCACTGTCAGCAACCCAATCTACTGTCGCCTGTACTTGTTCAGGCCTCACCATTCGTAGAGCAGCATTAGCCCCGACCAAATACCGCTGCAGGTTTTGTCGCCTACTCGCACCTAAAGAAGGGGTTTCACTTGTGCGTGTAGCTGGCACAGATCGACTACGTCCTCTCCCTGCAACAGGAGCTCCACTAGCAGCACCACGACTTGGGCCACGTCCTCATTTTTTTAATTTAGGATCTTGCCTTAAATGGGTGTTTAATTAATAGTAGAATAGAACAACAGCATGTAAAGGGTGTATCTCACACGGCCTGAACCAGTGTAGGCCTGAATTAAAGATTTCTTTGCCCAAAATGGCTGTATTTCAAATGGCTGTAATTCATATGCCTGACTCAAACCCCTCTATGTAGAGGGTATATCTCACACGGCCTGAACCAGTGTAGGCCTGAACTAAAAAGATTTATTTGCACAAAATGGCTGTATTTTAAATGGCTGTATTTCAAATGCCTGATTCAAACCCCTATATGTAGATGATATATCTCATATGGCCTGAACCACTGTAGGCCTGAATTCAATATTGGTGCACCAAATGGCGGTATTTCAAATCTCTGAATCTAACCAAAATGTATTAAGGGTGTATCTCACAATGACATCTGCATCAAAGGCTGCCAACTAAATTTTTTTTGCACAAACTTTAACAACTGAATTTGACAGCAATATATAAGCCTGTAATTTCACATGTGCTGATGCTGGAAGGCCTGAAAATAGTGTTTTTTGGCATAAAAGTGGGTTTTTAAAACCCCTGAAAATGATGGGTTTATTTCTAGCTTAAATTGCACACTGACTAATCCAATTGTTGTAGATTGCCAAAAAAAGTGTTGTTTTTTGGTAACAGAATATGAAAGCTGTATATATTAAACTTGAATTTAACACTTGCAGATCAGGAAAATACAGTTTTTTTTTTCCAAAAAAAGTGTGTTTTTAAAACCCCTGAAAATGATGGGTGTATTTCTAGCTTAAATTGCACACTGATTGTTACGAGTTGGAGGTCCCAGAAGAGACCTGCGTCGTCAAGCAAAAAACATACCGCAATACGGTACCGTCACAACAGAGTTTACAGAATCCAAGGAGGGAAACACAGGGAAATTGAGAGCTCTATGTACCGTCTGCACAGTGAGAGGAAAACCCCTACTGTGCTACTGTCTAGTAATACTCCAGAGGGGCGTGACTAAGCAACTCCTGGTATTCACTAGTGCCCCAGATGGTAGGGTTAGGCTTTGCCGCAGGGAGTTGCCAGGGTCCACTCTGGAGCGTGAACTAGACAGTGACAACAGGAGCAAACGGACAACAGATACCAGAAGGTACCGACAGTACAAAGGCAAACATAACAAACAGGCAAATACAAGCAGGCAACTAAAAACACAAACAGGAGTTCACGCAAGGGAACAGGAGTGACAATGAGCAGAGAAGGACTAGCTCCAGCAGTGGTATACGGCGTGGCCTTGCCCATATCACTCTGCAGCAAGGGTTTGCTGAACAGAGACATATGAATACACAAAAGGTGACTCAAGCATAACTGGCAGAACAGATAACAGAAACACAGGAAAGAGAACGGCAATGAACAAGTAGGAAACCCACAGAGCACAGACATACAAGGATCCCATGGGTCAGCAGCATGGGAGAGTGAGTACAAACTAGGAGCAGAACAAGACAACACACACCAGGAAAGCTGACCTAGAACTGAGGAAACCTCAGCCTTAGGCCTCATACACACGACCGTATTTGGTTTCCGTGCCCGATCCGTTTTTTTTGTGTGCATGTAGCCTTATATACAGGTTCCATGGGTGCAGCAGAGAGGCAACACCCATAGAGCAGACAGAGAGGATTAACTCCAGATAGGAACACAAGGGAGTTAACCCATAAAGAATCACAAAGAACACACAGAAACGAAAATGCAGCGAGGAGCGCCGAACGAGCAAGGACGGAAGGTCACAACCAGAGATAGTGGCTGTGACACTGACTAATCCAAATGTTGTAGATTTACATAAGTGTTTTTTGGGTAACAGAATATGAAAGCTGTATATATTATACTTGAATTTAACACTTACAGAAAATACAGTTTTTTGACAAAAAAGTGTGTTTTTAAAACCCAGATGTTGTAGATTGCCAAAAAAGTGGTTTTGTTTGGTAACAGAATATGAAAGCTGTATATATTAACCATTTCCAGACCGCCTAACGCGGGGATGCGTCCTGCGGGCGGCCGGGTTATTCCTCCTTGACGCGTCATCTTACGAGAGGCGAGAGCGCAGCTTAGAAGTTGATCTACAGCCTGCCAGCAATGATCATTCGCTGGCAGGCTGTAGATGCAATTTTTTAAACCCCAAAAAGGCACATTAGACGCTGTTTTGCGGATCCGCACATTGCGGACAAGAATAGGACACGTTCTATAGGCTCTACAAAAAAAAAAAAATTCTGATCACTGCAAAAAAAAAAAACACTGTAAAATCGCTGCGTCGCTATAAAGATCACTTTTGAGGGGCATGGGGAGTTCATAAAATTTTTTTTTTGTTTTTTGGCACAAGTTAGCAGAAATTATTATTATTTTTTT
Source organism: Bufo gargarizans (assembly GCF_014858855.1). NCBI lineage: Eukaryota > Metazoa > Chordata > Amphibia > Anura > Bufonidae > Bufo > Bufo gargarizans. Next base: position 413,388,414 of record NC_058082.1, on the reverse strand, counting down.
TTTCTTTTTCTTGCATAGTCTCATATTCCACTAACTTGTGACAAAAAATAAAATCTTACATGAACTCACCATACCCCTCACAGAATACAAATGCGTAAAAATGCACTGAAATCCTAAAGGTACTCATTGGAATTTGGGCCCCTTTGCGCACCTAGGCATAAAAAAGAGTCACACATGTGGTATCGCCGTACTCAGGAGATGTAGGGCAATGTGGTTTAGGGTGTATTTTTACATATACCCATGCTGGGTGAGAGAAATCTCAGTAAATTAAAAAATTTGTATAAAAAAAAAGAAATTTTAAAAGTTTTCGTTTACAGAGATATTTCTCTCACACAGTATGGGTATATGGAAAAATAGACACCAAAACACATTGCCCTACTTCTTCTGAGTACGGCGATACCACATGTGTGACACTTTTTTGCAGCCTAAGTGTGCAAAGGGGCTCAAATTCCAATGAGTACCTTTTAGGAGGGCATTTTTAGACATTTGGATTCCAGACTTCTCACGCTTTAGGGCCCCTAAAATGCCAGGGCAGTATAAATACCCCACATGTGACCCCATTTTGGAAAGAAGACACCCCAAGGTATTCCGTGAGGGGCATGGCGAGTTCATGTAAAATTAAATTTTTTGTCACAAGTTAGTGGAATATGAGACTTTGTAAGAGAAAAAATAAATAAATCATTTTCCGCTAACTTGTGCCCAAAAAAAAACAACTTCTATGAACTCGCCATGCCCCTCACAGAATACCTTGAGTTGTCTTCTTTCCAAAATGGGGTCACTTGTGGGGTATTTATACTGCCCTGGCATTTTAGGGGCCCCAAAGCGTGAGAAGTAGTTTGGAATCCAAATGCCTAAAAATGCCCCCCTAAAAGGTACTCATTGGAATTTGGGCCCCTTTGAGCACTTAGGCTGCAAAAAAGTGTCACACATGTGGTATTTCCATACCCAAAAGAAGATTTTTTTGTTTTTTGGCACAAGTTAGCGGAAATTATTTTTGTATTTTATTTTTTCTTGCATAGTCTCATATTCCACTAACTTGTGACAAAAAATAAAATCTTACATGAACTCACCATACCCCTCACGGAATACAAATGCGTAAAAATGCACTGTGAAATCCTAAAGGTACTCATTGGAATTTGGGCCATTTTGGGCACCTAGGCTGCAAAAAAGTGTCACACATGTGGTATTGCCGTACTCAGGAGAAGTAGAGCAATGTGGTTTGGGGTGTATTTTGACATATACCCATGCTGGGTGAGATAAATATCTCTGTAAAATGACAACTTTGTATAAAAAAAAGGGAAAAGTTGTCTTTTACAGAGATATTTCTCACACACAGTATGTGTATATGTAAAAATACACCCCAAAACACATTGCCCTACTTCTTCTGAGTATGGCGATACCACATGTGTGACACTTTTTTGCAGCCTAGGTGCGCAAAGGGGCCCAAATTCCAATGAGTACTTTTAGGATTTCACAGATCATTTTCATGCATTTGGATTTCAAACTACTTCTCACGCTTTAGGGCTCCTAAAATGCAAGGGCAGTATAAATACCCCACATGTGACCCCATTTTGAAAAGAAGACACCCCAAGGTATTCCGTGAGGGGTATGGTGAGTTCATGTAAAATTTTATTTTTTGTCACAAGTTAGTGGAATATGAGACTTTGTAAGAAAAAAATTAAATAATAATTTTCCGCTAACTTGTGACAAAAAATAAAAACTTCCATGAACTCACTATGCCCAACAGCGAATACCTTAGGGTGTCTACTATCCGAAATAGGGTCATTTGTGGGGTGTTTCTACTGTCTAGGCATTGTAGAACCTCAGGAAACATGACAGTGCTCAGAAAGTCAAAGTGCGTAAATAAATTTTTTTGTACCATAGTTTGCAAATGCTATAACTTACCAAAACCAATAAATATACACTTATTGCATTTTTTTTTTTATCAAAGACATGTAGAACAATAAATTTAGAGAAAATTTTATATAGAAATGTAGTTTTATTTGAAAAATTTTACAACAGAAAGTGAAAAATTTAATTTTGTTAAAAAAAAATTTGGTTAATTTAGATTAATATAAAAAAAAGTAAAAATGTCAACAGCAATAAAATACCACCAAATGAAAGCTCTATTAGTGAGAAGAAAAGGAGGTACAATTATTTGGGTGTTAAATTGTATGAACAAGCAATAAACCGTGAAAATAGTGTAGTGCAGAATTGTAAAAAGTGGTCTTGTCATTAAGGGGGTTTAAGCTAGGGGGGCTGAGGTGGTGAAACGAGAATTTAACACTTGCAGATCAGGAAAATTCTGTTTTTTGGGCAAAAAAGTGTGTTTTTAAAACCCCTGAAAAATGGGTGTTTTTCTAGCTTAAATTGCACACCGACTAATCCAGATGTTGTAGATGGCCAAGAAAAGTGTTTTTTTGGTAACAGACTATGATAGCTGTATATATTAAACTTGAATTTAACCACCTCAGCCCCCCTAGCTTAAAGGGTTTCTACCACCACATTTTGACCTTATTAGCTGTCTGACACTAGCGATCTGCTAGTGTCTGCTGTACCCAACTATGCTATTGTAATCCCTTTCTCTGCAGCGGTTACCCTAAAACCCAGCTCGTCACTCCAGCCTGCCCATCTCTAGATTGACAGCCTCCATCGCAACCGAATTCTCGTGCCTGCGCCATGTGCGTCTGTATTCAGCTCAGGCGCAGTGACTGTCGGACCACTCACTGTGCCGGCATCTCCACTGCGCCTGCTCCGATGACGTCAGAGTGCTCCCAGGAACAGATGACGCCCGGCATCAAGCAGTGGAGATGCGCAGGCGCAGTGAGCTGTGCGACAGTCACTGCACCAGCGCCAAATTCAGATGCACACGGCGCAGGCGTGAGAATTTGGCCACGATAGAGGCTATCAATCTAGAGATGGGCGGGCTGCAGGGACGAGCTGGGCGGCAGACATGGTGAGTAGACGGAGCCTCTAGGTGCTGAAAAATAGCACCTAGAGGCTTATTTGCAGGGTAACCACTGCAGAGAAAGGGATTACAATAGCATGGTTAGGTACAGCAGACACTAGCAGATCGCTAGTGTCTGACAGCTAATTAGGTCAAAATGTGGTGGTAGAAACCCTTTAAACCCCCTTAATGACCAGACCACTTTTTACAATTCTGCACTACGCTACTTTCACGGTTTATTGCTCGGTCATACAACTTACCACCCAAATGAATTGTACCTCCTTTTCTTCGCACTGACATGAGCTTTCATTTGGTGGTATTTCATTGCTGCTGACATTTTTACATTTTTTTATATTAACCCCTTAAGGACTTGGCCGTTTTTTGCAAATCTGACCAGTGTCACTTTAAGTGCTGATAATTATAAAACGCTTTGACTTATCCAGGCCATTCTGAGATTGTTTTTCATCACAATTTGCAAATTTCTAAGTTTCAGTTTCTCTACTTCTGTAATACATAGTAATACCCCTAAAAATTGTGATGAATTTACATTCCCCATATGTTTACTTCCTGTTTGAATTATTTTGGGAATGATATTTTATTTTACAAGGCTTAGAAGTTTAGAAGCAAATCTTGAAATTTTTCAGAAATTTACAGCAACCCAATTTTTAGGGACCACTACAGGTCTGAAGTGACTTTGCGAGGCTTACATAATAGAAATTTCCCCAAATGACCCCATTCTATAAACTACACCCCTCAAGGTATTCAAAACTGATTTTACAAACTTCGTTAACCCTTTAGGTGTTGCACAAGAGTTATTGGCAAATGGGGATGAAATTTGAGAATTTCATTTTTTTGCCTAATTTTCCATTTTAACCCATTTTTTCCACTAACGAAGCAAGGGTTAACAGCCAAACAAGACTATCTTTATCGCCCTGACTCTGCCGTTTACATAAACACCCCATATGTGACCCTTTTAGGTGTTGTACAAGATTTAATGAAAAATAGAGATACAATTTCAAAATTTCACTTTTTTGGCAGATTTTCCAGTTACAAAGCAAGGGTTAACAGCCAAACAAAACTCATTATTTATGGCCCTGATTATGTAGTTTGCAGAAACACCCGATATGTGGTCGTAAACTGCTTTACGGGCACACAGCAGGGCGTAGAAGGAAAGGAATGCCATACGGTTTTTGTAAGGCAGATTTTGCTGGACTGTTTTTTTTTACACCATGTCCCATTTGAAGCCCCCCTGATGCACCCCTAGAGTAGAAACTCCAAAAAAGTGACCCCATTTTAGAAACTATGGGATAGGGTGGAAGTTTTGTTGGTACTAGTTTAGTACATATGATTTTTGGTTGCTCTATATTACACTTTTTGTGAGGCAAGGTAACAAGAAAAAGCTTTTTTGGCACCGTTTTTTTTTGTTATTTACAACATTCATCTGACAGGTTATATCATGTGGTAATTTTATAGAGCAGGTTGTCATGGACGCGGCAATACCTAATATGTATACATTTTTTTTTATTTATGTAAGTTTTACACAATGAATTAATTTTTAAAACTAAAAAAAGTTTTAGTGTCTCCATAGTCTAAGAGCCATAGTTTTTTCAGTTTTTGGGCGATTATCTCAAGTAGGGTCTCATTTTTTGCGGGATGAGATTACGGTTTTATTGGCACTATTTTGGGGTGCATATGACTTTTTGATCGCTTGCTGTTACACTTTTTGTGGAGTAAGATGACAAAAAATAGCTTTTTTACACCGTTTCTTTTTTTTTTTTTTACGGTGGTCACCTGAGGGGTTAGGTCATGTTATTTTTTTCTAGAGACGGTCGATACGGACGCGGCGATACCTAATATGTATACTTTTTTTTGTTTATGTAAGTTTTACACAATGATTTCATTTTTGAAACAAAAAAAAATCATGTTTTAGTGTTTCCATAGTCTAAGAGCCATAGTTTTTTCAGTTTTGGGGCGATTATCTTGGGTAGGGTATGATTTTTGCGGGATGAGATGACGGTTTGATTGTTACAATTTTGGAGTACATACAACTTTTTTGATCACTTTTATTAACTTTTTTGGGAAGTAAGGTGGGCAAAATTTCAATTTCATCATAGTTTTTAATTTTTTATTTTTATGGCGTTCACCGTTTGGGTAAAGTAACATGACCGTTTTATAGATCAGGTCGTTACGGACGCGGCGATACCAAACATGTGTAGGGAATTTCATTTTTTTTTATTTTTAATCAGTGATAAATGCGTTTTTTGATTTTTACTTTATTTTCACTTTCTTTTTGACCCAGACCCACTTGGTTCTTGAAGATCCAGTGGGTCTGATGTCTGTATAATACAGTACAGTACAATATATAGTGTATTTTACACTTTGTCTGAACAGATCTATGCCTTTCAGCACAGATCTGTTCAGCACCATGGACAGCAGGAAGCCTGAGAAGGCGTCCTGTTGCCATGGGAACCTTCCCTGTCTGCTCAGTTATGGTCAGAACTGCGCAGACGGGGAAGGGTAAGGACGGGGCTTGGGGGGCTGCCTGGGAGCTCTCTCCCTCTCCATTCGGAGGGGCTGCAAAGGCACAGCAGCCCCTCGATGGGAGAGGGAGGGAGCTCCCTGCGCTGTTAACCTTTTCCATACAGCGGTATGGAAAGGGTTAAACGGCTGACATCGCAGCACAGATGTCAGCCGTTTATACCAGGGTATACCCCCCATACCCACTAGACGCCAACGATTACGCAATGGGAGGCGGGCGGGGGATCGCGATCCCGCCTGCCGCACCGCCCGCCTCCCGCACCTCCCGCACCTCCCGCACCGCCCGCAACCCTTCCCCTGCACCTCCCACCGGGCAAAAATCACTAAGGGGTGCATGGGGGGGATACAGATGCATTTTAGGAATACTAAAGTTTCTGATCAGAAACTGCAGAAATCGCAGCAAACCGCAGGTCTGAATTGACCTGCGGTTTGCCGCGATCGCCGACATGGGGGGTCACGGGACCCCCCCCGCGCATTTAGCCTAGGTGCCTGCTCAATGATTTGAGCAGGCACCGGGTTCCGATCACTGCCAGCCGCACGGCAGTGATCAGAAATACACAGGGCGTACATGTACGCCCTGTGTCCTTAAGTACCAGGGCACAAGGGCGTACCTGTACGCCCTATGTCCTTAAGAGGTTAAGGACTCGGGAAACATGCCGTACCGGTACGTCATGCGTCCCTAAGGGGTTAATCAAAATTGACTGAAATTTTTGCAAAAAAATGACATTTTTCACTTTCTGTTGTAAAATTTTTCAAATAAAACTACATTTCTATATACATTTTTCTCAAAATGTATTGTTCTACATGTTTTTGATTTAAAAAAAATGCAAAAAGTATATAATTATTGGTTTGGGTAAAAGTTATAGCGTTTGCAAACTATGGTGCAAAAAAATTAATTTACACACTTTGACTTTCTGAGCACCTGTCATGTTTCCTGAGGTTCTACAATGCCCAGACAGTAGAAACACCCCACAAATGACCCCATTTCGGAAAGTAGACACCCGAAGGTATTCGCTGATGGGCATAGTGAGTTCATGGAAGTTTTTATTTTTTTGTCAGAAGTTAGCAGAAATTGAATATTTTTTTTTTCTTACAAAATCTCATATTCCACTAACTTGTGACCAAAAATAAAATGTTAAATGTACTCACCATACCCCATATTTATACTGCCCTTGCATTTTAGGGGCCCTAAAGCGTGAGAAGTAGTTTGGAATCCAAATGCGCAAAAATGCCCTGTGAAATCCTAGTACTCATTGGAATTTGGGCCCCTTTGCGCACCTAGGCTGCAAAAAAGTGTCACACATGTGGTATTGTAGGATTTCACAGGGCATTTTTTACGCATTTAGGGCCCCTAAAATGCCAGGGCAGTATAAATAGCCTACAAGTGACCCCATTTTGGAAAGAAGACACCCAAAGGTATTCCATAAGGGGCATGGTGAGTTCCTAGAATATATTCTTTTTTGGCACAAGTTAGCGGAAGATGATTTATTAATTTTTTTCTTACAAAGTCTCATATTCCACTAACTTGTGACAAAAAATAAAATTTTAAATGAACTCGCCATGCCCCTCACAAAATACCTTGGGGTGTCTTCTTTCCAAAATGGGGTCACTTGTGGGGTATTTATCTGCCCTGGCATTTTAGGGGCCCTAAAGCGTGAGTAATAGTTTGGAATCCAAATGCGTAAAAAATGCCCTGTGAAATCGTAAAGGTACTCATTGGAATTTGGGCCCCTTTGCGCACCTAGGATGCAAAAAAGTGTCACACATGTGGTATCGCCGTACTCAGAAGAAGTAGGGCAATGTTTTTAGAGGTGTATTTTTACATATACCCATGCTGGGTGAGTGAAATATCTCTGTAAAAAACAACTTTTCCCATTTTTTTATACAAAGTTGTCATTTTACAGAGATATTTCTCTCACCCAGCATGAATATATGTAAAAAGACACCCCAAAACACATTTCCCTACTTCTCCTGAGTACACCGATACCACATGTGTGACACTTTTTTGCAGCCTAGGTGCGCAAAGGGGCCCAAATTCCAATGAGTACTTTTTAGGAGGGCATTTTTAGACAATTGGATTCCAGACTTCTTTTCACGCTTTAGGGCCCCTAAAATGCCAGGGCAGTATAAATACCCCACCCCCATTTTGGAAAGAAGACACCCCAAGGTATTCCGTGAGGGGCCTGGCGAGTTCATATAAGATATTTTTTTGGGACACAAGTTAGCGGAAGTTTATTTATTTTTTCTCACAAAGTCTCCCTTTCCGCTAACTTGGGACAACAAGTTCAATCTTTAATGGACTCAATATGCCCCTCAGCGAAGTTTTTTTTTTTTTCGTTCAGCCTCTGGGCTGAAAGAAAAATTGAACGGCACAGATTTCTTCATTCGCATCGATCAATGTGGATGAAAACATTTCTGCCCAAAAATGTGCAAAAAAAAAAAAAAAAGGGAAAAGGCATCTGCCAGGACATAGGAGCTCCGCCCAACATCCAAACCCACTCAGCTGGTATGCCCTGGCAAAACAGATTTCTCCATTTACATCAATCGATGTGGATGAATAAATCATTGCCGGATTATTATTTTTTATTTTTATTTTATATACAAAGCGTTTGCCAAAGCATATGAACACCGCCCCTCAGCTCATAAGCCTCGGCAAACGTATCTTTTTTTAGAAATCTCGTCTTGCAGCGCCGCATACACCGACTTTTGTGTAATCTGACAGCAGCGCAATGCTTCTGTCAGAATGCACATCAGTGCTGCAGCTGGTTGATCGGTTGGTCCACCTAGAAGGTGTAAAAAAAAAAAAAAAAAAGGCTGTTCAATTTGGTTGCCGTTCAATTTGGATTGTCGTGTCTGCGTGAATGGAGGAGAGCATGTAAACGTCACGCTTGTCTCTCCATTTCACAGTGAGCAGTTCTTCGTTACACAAGGCAGCCCTCTCCCCCCTTGCAAGACGGGTGGTAACGAGCCGTTGGAAGAAGCCCCGGCTACTAGGTCGCGCGGTGCCACAGCAGCCAATCTGTTCTAGAAACAAATGCCTGAAGAGGGGCACACTTGTGTAGAAATTGTCCACATAAAGGTGGTACCCCTTGCCAAGTCCCAGACTGTCTTCCCACTGCTCCCCAGGTAGTCAGGGCAACAGACCAGCTCCAGGGTCTGATCTTTGCCATCATAGACACAAAATTTGTGCGTATAGCCTGTGGCCCTTTCAAAGAGCTTATACAATTTGACCAATATCGGGTGCGCTTGCTTGGGTGGCATTGTTTGAAGCCAAGGCGCCCGGTAAAATGTATCAGGGACTCGTCTATGCAGATGTTTTTCTTAGGGGTATAAAAAATCTGCAAATTTGGTGTTAAAGTGGTCTATGAGGGGCTGAATTTTGTGGAGCCAGTCAAAAGCTGGGTGGCCTCTGGGACGAGAGGTGCTGTTATCACTAAAGTGCAGGAAACGCAGGATGGTCTCAAATCGTGTCCTGGACATGGCAGCAGAGAACATGGGCATGTGATGAATTGGGTTCGTGGACCAATATGACTGCAATTCATGCTTTTTTTGTCAGGCCCATGTTGAGGAGAAGGCCCAGAAAAGTCTTAAGTTTGGAAACTTAAATGGGTTTCCACTGGAAAGACTGGGCATAAAAGCTTCCCTGGTTGGCGGCTATAAATTGAGTGGCATACCGGTTTGTTTCTGCCACGACTAAGTCAAAGAGCTCCGCAGTGAAGAACAGCTCAAAATACCCCAGTGCCAATCCGATCTGAGCTGTCTCAACCCGAACTCCAGACTGGGCGGTGAAAGAGGGAACTACTGGTGCAGCTGAAGATGGGGGCTGCCAAACAGGGTTTGCCAGCACCTCAGGGACTCTAGAGGCTCTATGGGCCTGTCTGTGCAGTGGCTTCAACGGTGGAACTACTGCACGTGCCACCGTACCAGCTTCACCTGCCCTTCTGGTGCTCGCCACTTCACCATGTTCTACGGCAGTGCTGGTACTAGGTCCAGGATGGGCTGCGCTGCTGGAGTATGCTTCACCATGTAATCTGACAGCGCCAGCACCACTCTGCTGCCCTTGAAGCGGATCCTGCGCAACCTGTGATCCAGCAACACATGGTATGCCTGGTGGTATCAGGGACCTCACACTGACTAATCCAGAAGTTGTAGATAGCAAAAAACACTTTTTTGGCAAACAGAATATGAAAGCTGTATATATTAAACTTGAATTTAACACTTGCAGATTAGGAAAATACATTTTTTTTTGGCAAAAAAGTGTGTTTTTAAAACCCCTGAAAATGATGGGTGTATTTCTAACTTAAATTGCACACTGAATAATCCAGATGTTGTATATTGCAAAAAAAAAAAAAAAAAAGTGATTTATAATGTCCCAAAAACTCAGATTCAGTGCTGGCACACTGAGCTTGCTTAAAATGGCTGCCGTCCACCTAACTAACAGACGGATAAAAGTTTAAAAATAAATTGGTCAATGGGCTCAGGGCAGGATAAAACGATTGTGCCCTGCACCCACACAACTATTTCTATGTAGGTAGCTGAGTTAGATTCTGTCCTATTCTCTCCCTGAAATCTTCCAGCCCAGCAGCATCCTTTCCCTACACTTGTATCAGCAGAGTTACCTGCAGTGCTGCGTGACTCAAGCTTATATAGAGCCTGGGTCACATGCTGCTCTGGCCAATCACACCCATGCCATTAGTAGGCATGGCTGTGTTGGCTTCTAAGGTCAGACATTTTACCGCTTGCTGATAGGTTGCTCTGCAGCCTTTCAAAAAGCGGCAAGAAAGCGCCGAACCGGAGCCCAAACTTTTACTGAAGTGTTAGGGTTCAGTTCCGGTTTCCAAAAATCCTAAAGTTCGGTACGCACCTGAATTTTACAGTTCGGGTTCGCTCAACCCTACTGTTATAGTCTGATGAAACCAAGGTTGAACTTTTTCGCCGTAATTCCAACATGTTTTGGCGCACATTACCACTGCACATTACCAAGAAAACACCATACCCAGAGTAAAGCATGGATGTGGCAGCATCATGCTTTGGGGCTGTTTTTCTTCAGCTGGAACTGGGGCCCTAGTTAAGCTAGAGGGAATTATGAACAGTTCCAAATTCTAGTCAATATTGGCACAAAACCTTCAGGCTTCTGCTAAAAAGCTGAACATGGAGAGGAATTTTATCTTTCAGCATGATAACGACCCAAAGCATACATCCAAATCAACAAAGGAATGGCTCAGCCAGAGCCCAGACCTGAGTTTTGGAATGGCCCAGCCAGAGCCCAGACCTGAATCTGATTGAAAATCTGTAGGGTGATCTGAAGAGGGCTGTTCACAGGAGATGCCCTCACAATTTGACAGATTTGGAGTGTTTTTGCAAAGAAGAGTGTGTAAATCTTGCCATTTCAAAATGTGCCATGCTGATAGACCCATACCCAAAAAGACTGAGTGCTGTAAAAAAAAAAAATCAAACGGTGCTTCAACAAAGTATTAGTTTAAGGCTGTGCACACTTATGCAACCATATTATTTTATTTTTATATTTTTCTTCCCTCTACCTAAAAGATTTCAGTTTGTTTTTCAATTGAGTTGTACAGTTTATAGGTCACATTAAAGGGGAAAAGAGTTCTAAAATGATTTATCTTTGTCTCTTTTTTTTTTACAGCACAGAAACCTGATATCTTAACAGGGGTGTGTAGACTTTTTATATCCACTGTATCCCATATGGAAGAAAGATTAGAATCTGCAAAGGCATCGATCAAGGACTTGAAATGCGAGCTCAATCACAGCCATACTGCCTATCACAAATTAAAAAGTGAGGCAGAGGAGCTGCACATCCGTTATAGCAGTCTGCAGCAAACAAACAAACTTTGGCTACTTTCACACCTGCGTTAGGTGCGGATCCACCTTGTATCTGCACAGACGGATCCGCACCTATAATGCAAACTCTTGTATCCGTTCAGAACGGATCCATTTCATTATTCTGTAAAAAAAAGTCTAATTCAAAACAGATCCGTCCTGACTTACATTGAAAGTCAATGGGGGACGGATCCGTTTTTAAATTGCACCATATTGCAGTGAAAATGGATCTGTCCCCATTGACTTACATTGTAAGTCAGGACGGATCCGTTTGGCTCCGCATCGCCAGGCGGACACCAAAACGTCCGCATCTAGAGCGGAATGTAGGTGAAACGGAGCCAAACTCATGCATTCTGAACGGATCCTTATCTATTCAGAATGCATTGGGGCTGAACTGATCCGTTTTGAACCGTTAGTGAGAGCCCTGAAATGGATCTCACAAACGGAATTCAAAATGCCAGTGTGAAAGTAGCCTAAGCCAAATTGTAGCCAATGTTGAAAGTGATCTGTCTGATCATGAGGGATCTCCAGACCCTCCAATTCTCACACCCCAAAATGCAGTTATGTCATCATCACGTGCTCTTAAAGCATAATCCATCTGAGACCCTAAGCCACTCGAGTGTGATGGCATGAATACACAGGAGGACTTAACCCATTTAAGTCAGGCGTGTCAAGCTGTAACCGCCTTACTAGGCGCTAGCGACGCAAAAGGCCAAAGAAGTGCCCCTTCACATCTTCCCCTAGTGAGGAATGTTAGGGTTAAGTCACCTGTGCCAAGTGGGTCTGATCGAAGTGTGCAGAGTCTGAGTGATTGTGACAGTGATGTGCGAAAGTGTGTGATCCATTCCCTACCAAGCAGGCATGAGTTTGCCCATCAGGGGGATGAGAGTTTCAGACAACCGACATATGCTGAGGTGGTCTCTAGAAAGAAAAACACTAAGTGATCAGAAAAGGATCAGAGCTCCTCGAGTATCATTAAGATTCTAAATGTCACTGTGCCCGGATTCTCTAAAAAGGGTTCTCCTGAAATTGAACTGTACCAGTCCACCATGGATTCTTTAAAATTTTATTCTGATATGGATAGGATCAGATTCCTACTATGGGCATTTGATGGTAAATATCGCCACTACTTTATTTTATTTAGGAAGAGGGGAATTCAGGATTGGCTGGATGTTTTGCCCTTACCGTACTGTGACTACTGCAAAACGCGATATCTATAAACTCACATGTAGACCCAATCAAAGTCCCCGTGAATTCCTCCCTATCCTTAAAAATGCCTATGGGTTGGTGTATAGGTCCCCAAACTGGGAGTCTGAGGAGTTCAAACTGCTATTTTATGATGCAATGCCCATGCAAATTAAATTTTGCCTGGCTAGAGATGTTAATCTCAAAACTCCCTTGGACAGGTTGGTGATGGCTGCTACTTCACTGTATAATATCAGTGAATGTCATGCTACAGGTGAGAGGAGATATAAAACGTCCCCAGAACAAAATGTAGCAGAAGCTACGGTCAACCCTAACTTCAAATTTGAAACACAGCCACGTAAGTACCCTCAGTCTACAGGACCTGTCCAACAATCCCAGCAACAACAGGTAAGACCCAAGCAAACATAACCTCAGAGCCCCAATGGGCCAGAGTGGGGTGCTGGGAAGTCTAACTACTGTCCCCAATATTACAATAGGGGTCCACATGGATACAGGCGCTGGAATAACAAGCCCAAACAGAAGGAAAATATGCCTGAACCCCCTACTTCGCCTACAAGTCGGTCACCCACTTCTAATAAGGGCACACCACAAGTCAAAACTGTGCACAAATCAAACAATCGATTGGATCATTTGGCAGATCAAGTGGCCAAATAAAATTAGATAGTTAGTAAAATGTCCCAGGTTTCCACTGGAAAACAGCCTGAGTTTTTTTTAGGGGCAACTGCAGGTCGCAGCTCAGCCCTATAATGCAGGGAGGGCGGGGTCAGAGCCCAGGCCGGTGCAAGGCTACCGAGATGGTTGTAAAAAAATCTAATGTGATTTCTAATCCTACTTTGCCTTGCAGCATTCTTGACTCTAAAATTGAGGCCAAAGAGGAGATGTCTAACATGTTATCTATCCTACAGTCTAACCATGTTGATCCAGGCACTAATGCGCCTTCTCCAGTGAGGTCAGGTCCATGCAACAGGAATTCAAGAATTTACCAGAGGTCGCGATGCTGCAGAAAGGTCAAATCCTTAATAAGTGTCAAATAAGTGAACACCCTAATTTCTTATGTGATTTATTTAAGGTTGAAGGCCGATATTTTCTTGATTGTTATCTCCAAGATTAACTTATCGGGCCAGTCAGGGGTTTACTTGACACAGGATCACAAGCGACTATATTGTCATATAGTTATTTCCAACAGGTATTGGATATGACAGCAAAGAGGCCGAGATTGAAATCGTTTTATGGCTCTTTGATCATTTTCGGCGGAGCCGCTTTGCAGGTAAGAGGCACATCATTGTTGAAATTTAAAATTGGCACGAAAATAATTAGACATCCCACACTGATTGTGGACCTTCCCTATGATCGGCTGATCATAGGAATCGACCTCCTGAAAAGATTGAGTTCCATAGTAGACTTTGGTAATGAAGCAATCTGGACTCAGGTGAAGGCACCCATTACCTATGAGTACTCTTGGAATGCACAACCCCAACGTAGTTGTCATGTGATTGAGGAAAGGTTTAACTCTGTTGAAGTTCATTTTAGGAAAAATCAAATGCCGGATCTCACGATCCTGAAAAATTGCCTGAGGATGCCGTCAACGGTGCCGCTCATACCATAACCATCCCGAAGGACAGAATTGAAAAGGAAATCCTGGATGGGGGTGCATTAACTATTTCTCTTAAAGGGGAGTTATGAAGTTGCGGACCTGACCAGGCATAATCAATCCATGGTACGGTTTGAAAAGGTTAATGATAACTTATTGATTCCCGTACAGGTGAACAATATGGCCCGGGTGAAATCTGGAGTCAGTTACATGAGCTTAAGTCTCTTGAAACAGATTGCTAACCCTAAAGTAGTTAAAGTTTCCTCTCCACAGGACCAATGGGTTCATGATCTGAATGGAGATTCACAGAGTCATAATGTGATTGCAAGATGTCTATTGTCTATTTCCATAGGAGATAAGACTACAGAACATTTATTCATCGTGTTAAATGAACCACTGTATCAGATGTACAGAGGTAATGACCTTCTACACCGATTTGCCGTGCACACTGATCTAGTCAACAATACTCTATAGTCCAGATTACCTGGAAACCCAAAGGGATTCCTGTCACGACTGAGGATGGGGAAAACCTTCAGCCGTGCGATGCCAGAAGATGGTTGGTCGTTGCAAGTCCAGGACAGGAATCAGGTCACCTCCTATTACATCCCTAATTCTGACCCTGTCTCCAAGCCGTATGAGCCGACCCTGATGGTAGGAGGGCTCATACTCTGGAACCTAAGATTCCTACTAGCCCTCAGGGTGGCCCTGGACTAGGAGCAGAGTAAGACGACCTGTTCCTCCTAGATACGGACGAACAGGAATCTCACTGGCCAAGCTACAAAGAAAGGGGGACATAAACAGCTTATGGCAATGGCAGGTAAATGAAACAAGTACAACACCTACCTGCCACAAACACAAATCCTGGAACCCATGTACAAGTGCCGCTATCCACAAGAACACAAACGGACACAGCACACACCACACCGGATCCCAGGACCAAAAGCAGCAATAAACAAAGAGACCAACGGAACATCTTCATAACATCATGTATAACTTATGACCACAAGGGTGGCCCTCACTGGCAGATGATATATAACCAGGAGGATGACTGCAGCTAACCATGGCTGAAGTACTCCTCAGATACTGGCATCCAGCAGGAGCTAAATAGCCCCAAGTGGCCACACCCACACACAGACACACCCAGAGTTCACAGTAGGAGGGGAATTAACCCTTCCAATACCAGACAAGGGAAGGAAACTACTTAAAGGGGAAAAGCACAAAGAAGCACACACTTCACCTGTTACCACCAGCAATGGCATGTGTGGCAACCATGTCCTGGGTATCAGCCATAAGGCCGAGACACTGCCACAACACCACATGTTGGCACGGGCAACCACAAGTGAAGGAAAGTGTCACAGTGCACACGTAACATAAACCCTGTGCACACCAGACATAGAAAGTGCATACATACACACAACACATAGTCAGAGGCAACCGCACGGTGAGAAGCCTAGCAAGCAGCTCAGGCTGCTACACTGCCCCATACACCTGTTGTCCATGGCAACCGCACTAAAGGCAAACTACTACCAGCCCCCAGCTGGAGTTGACAAAACTCCCAGACCGCGGGCAACTGCATGCGGCTCCCAAGGAGTCACGACCATGAGCATGGGCATGACAATTCCAGAATGAAGAGCAAGCCTTGAGATGGGGACAACAGATGCCCTATGCCGTGAATATCATGGTTGCTGATGAGGTTAAAATCCCTGAAGGTTGCAAACCATTTATTCTTCTCATTCAAGTAAAGAAGGGACAAAGACTGAAGAATGCAGATGCTTTAATCTGTTCGTCCAACCGGATGCAGCAACTCAGCCTGAAGGTAAAGCCCACTCCTATGATAAATATCCATCAGAATCCATTACATATGGTAATTCATAATATGGCTCCCCATAGTATATCCCTACAAAAAGGCACCATAATTGGTCTGGCTATGGATACGGAGTATTACACTTTTGGTTTCCAAAATTATGTCATTGGACTTCTTCCTGATAAATACCTGACAGAAGAGCAGGTAGTGGAACAACATTTTCCCTCAACACCTGAGGGGTTATTCAATATCCACTCTGTTTATCCTTTCAGTTCTGAAGAAGTTACATGCCACATAAAAGAATTATCACTGGTTTTCAACATGAGATCGATGAGAAGGAGTACGAGTCATGCCAACAAGGAAAGGAGAAGGTACGCAATACTCAATTGATTTAACTAGTGAGCTTGAAGAAGCTTACGAGTTAAGTCAACCTGAAATCTTTTCAGAATTTCAGGAAAGGGTGGAAGAGCAAATCTCTATAGCCGACGAATGTTCCGGGGAGTCAGAGTGTCAATAGCTAAAGGGGCTCTTCACAGAATTCCAGGACGTTTGCTAAGGATTCTTACGACTGTGAGGAAACTGACCTACATGTTGCAAGAATCCAGACGGATCCCAGTGCACCCCCTGTATATGTTAAACAGTACTGACTTCCGCTGGCGGCTTACGAGTCGCTATTGGAAATAGTCAAAAACTTGGAGAAGCGGGGGATCATCCGTCCAGTGCACAGCTCGTTCAATTATCCTATACTTGGGATTCTCAAACCCAATAGTCAATTTTGTCTCTGTTCGGACTTAAGGCAGTTAAATTAACATGTATACATGTTCGGATGGCCCGTGCCATATATTGACTAGAGTTTGGCACAAATACAGGGATCCAAAATTTTCACTGCTCTTGATTGTGCGCAAGGATATTGGACAATTAAAGAGGACTAGAGGGATCAATACAAACTGGCCTTTACATTTGGAAAGCAACAATATGCATTTTAAAATTTAAAGGTGCTATGTGGATTCTAGCAGCAGTGGATTAGGATATAATCCCCATATAAGCGCCTCCTTGTTTCCTTTTAGCAATCCTGCTGGACGTCTCTCCGTCTATGACAAGGTGGAGGATAGGCTCATATGTCGCTTGGGGATAATTCCCTATTAGCGACGCTTTACATACTGCCGCTGCCGCTCAAGTGTCCGAAGGCTGGCCTGATATATAACTATGGGATAAATCCCTATTAGCGCCACTTTGGATGCGATTCTTTTCGCTGGCGTGTTCAGGTTGTGGTGAGTCTGCAGTTCTCACCACTTAAACACACGTAACCACAATGCACCTAATTTAAAAATTAAACTAGAGCTCCCCCAACATGTTTCGCCACTAGATGTGGCTTCATCAGGGGATGGAGCTACTGTTGACAATATTTGCAGAGTGATAGAATCAAGGATGGGAATTTATCAAACAGCAAGATGTCCTTAATGGGATGGCCATTGGAAATCAGCTACAAACAAAATAATAAGAATCCAGTTACTCAAGGATTAGCTGAACTTCACGATTGTTCCAATACAGGACATACAGTAAAGGTGAATCACCAGAAAATTATTTCCTGGAAGAACAATCTTCATCTCCATATAAGTCTTATGAAGAAGAATATTGCAAATCCTTACCATGTGTATATGTTGATGTCTGTTCTTTCCATACTAATATAGGAACTGAACGCACATTGGTTGCAGGTATCAGAGTCGTGTGGAATAACACATTCCGAGATGTGTCCGTTGGATACAAAATTGGTTCCAAAATTAGCCTGGTCACGGTGCTTACCACTGTGTATAAAGCCGTACAAATGGCTATCGATTCTGGTCTTAAAGAGTTTGTTATAATCACAGATTCTAATTATATTCGCAGTAGCTTCGTGGAGTACTTCTCTGGATGGAAAAGGTCTAATATGGTCTAATATGGTAAGAAGTAACAATAAGCCTGTCAAGCATGGTAAAATGTTTTTTTTTTAGGATCGACGAGATTACCGTTACCACCCACGGTCTCACCATTTACTGGAAAAAGGTAAGAGGTCACTCAAAATATCCAGGTATGGATAAGGAGGGGAATGATTTGGCAGATTCCCTCGCCAAACAAGCAGCCATTAATGGAGAAGTCTTGGATGCTGATGACCTCAACACTGTGCAGGCAAGGAAGAGTTACGAATTTTGATGAAGGGTAAGTCCCAACTCTCGTTACAGAATGGATTGTTGGTAAGAACCTCAAAGAATGGTATCTCACAATGGGTGGTACCCACGGCATACCGAGGTTTGATGTGACAGCACGCCCATGATGCCCCAACGGCTGGTCATCGAGGTGAGAAGTTAACGTATGAATTATTACGTGATTACGCTTATTGGCCTCATGTTGCTAGACGATTGCACAAATTGTCAAGAATGTTTAATATTCCCTCAATTCCAGCCGCAAGCACCCACTCATCGGGCACCACTGATGAAAAGGGGGATGTCCATGCCATGGTCAGACATCCAAATTGACTTTGGAACCAGTAACAACCTAATCAAAAGACAGATATATGTTAACCGTGACTTGTCTGTTCACAAAATGGGTGGAATGTTTGCCTTGCAAGACATGCAGTTCAAGTGTGTGTGCGTCTCTACTCATTAACCACGTGTTTTCCAGGTTTGGTCTTTCCCAACGCATCGAGTCCGATCGCGGAAGTCATTTCACTAGTGAGGTGATGATAAAAAAAGTTTGAGATACTGGAGGTAAAGAGAAAGCTACATATATTGGGTCGCGGAAAAGGCAGCCTAACATTAAGTCAACCATGTGTGCCAGAGTACTAACAGGCAAGACTTCGCTGTCGTCATCAGGTGAGCTGACCGTGTAAAAGATTATATGCGAGGGCCTGCAGTTGAGCTGACCCTATAAAACATTATATGCAAAGGCCTGCAGTTGAGCTGACCCTGTAAAACATTATATGCGAGGGCCTGCTGCTGAGCTGACCCTCTAAAACATTAGGGGCGAGGGCCTGTTGGAAAGATGACGCTGTAAAACATTATATGTGAGTGCCTGCAGGTGAGCTGACACTCTAAATCATATGCGAGTGCATGCTGTTCAGCTGACCCTATAAAAAAAATTTGGGTTGAGGACCTGCAGTTGAGCTGACCCTATAAAAATGTTTTGGTTGAGGGCCTGCAGTTGAGCTGACCCTATTAAAAAAAAAAATATTAGAGTGGAGGGAATATATTCTGGATATCTGGATGAGGAGGAGGAGGAGAAAACAAGTTTCAACCATATACTGTCACGGATGGTGTTGCAGAAAACTAGAAGTCACAAATAAAGATCCAACTGACTTGATCCCAAACTAAGGAACATATGGGTGAACCCTATAAAAGCCCTAGAGCTCAGCCCATGCAAAGATCTTAATTATAGATAATTGCATGCCCTTGTACCTAGACTGAGTGACACCTAAAAACCCTACAATAGTGAGGGTACACGACCACCGGCTCCCTGCACTTAATACGGAGGGAATCAGGGTCACCTAGGATCAAGCCAACAGGAAAACACAAATAAAGGAAAAGACTTAACTGAGGAACCAGTTGCAGCGTCTAGCAGTGAGCACAATCCAGGAAGTTGTATAAACCGCAAAGTGATTCAGTATGGGAGGTAATATAAAGGGATGCAATTAGTGCAACTAGATGACAGCAGAGAGAGGGAAACGAGATGAGAAAACAAAACCAAAACATAAGAACCTCAAGCAAGAGGTACTGAAGAACGTCTGTCAGAGCTTCTCAGAGATCTGGCGGTGACAGTACCCCTCCTACGAGTGGACTCCAGACACTCAGAGCCCACCTTCTCAGGATGGGACCTATGGAAAGCCCTGATGAGACGAGTGGCCTTAATGTCCGCCACTGGGACCCACATCCTCTCCTCAGGACCATAACCCTCCCAATGAACGAGGTACTGGAGAGAACCGCGGATAATGCGAGAATCCACAAACCTAGAGACCTGAAATTCAAGATTACCATCAACCACAATCGGAGGAGGAGGCAAAGAGGAGGGTACAGGGGGTTGGACATAAGGTTTTAATATGGACTTGTGAAAAACATTATGGATCTTCCAAGTCTGAGAAAGATCAAGACGAAAGGCAACGGGATTGATGACGGACAAGATCTTGTAAGGCCCAATAAACTTAGGACCTAACTTCCAGGAGGGAACCTTCAATTTCAATATCTCTCACTCATCCTCTTCAGATTACCCTGAATCTTTTGCCAAATAAATGACAAAGACGAGGAAAAAAAATCTCTCCTCATCAGGTAAACTAGAAGACCCCTCTCCAGAGAATGTCCCAAATTGCGGATGAAACCGATATGCACCAAAAAATGGTGACTTATCCGAAGACTCCTGGCGATGGTTATTTATAGCAAACTCAGCAAGGGACAAAAAAAGAACACCAATCCTCCTGATTCTCAGTCACAAAACAGCGCAGATATGTCTCCAGATTCTGATTAACACGTTCTGTCTGGCCATTCAACTACGGGTGAAAAGAAGAAGACAACGACAACTGAACCCCCAAGCGAGAACAGAAGGCCTTCCAGAATCTGGAAACAGTCTCTGATAGGGGCACGCAGTTTATGTCTGAAAGGATACCATGCAGTTTGACAATGTGATCAATAAATGCCTGCACCAGCGTTTTAGCATTGGGCGAGCCAGAAAAAGGAACAAAAAGCGGTCCACCACCACCAGAATCACAGTCTTCCCTGAGGAACGAGGCAGGTCCGTAATGAAGTCCATGTACAGATGCGTCCAAAGATGGGAAGGAATAGGTAACGGGAGGAGGGGACCCGATGGCTGTAAATGAGGGACCTTGGCACAAGCACAGGTCTCGCAGGCTGCCACAAAACCCTCAACCGTCTTACAAAGAGCCGGCCACCAGAATCTCCGAGCAATGAGATCCACTGTGGCTCTGCTCCCCGGGTGCCCAGCAAGGACAGTATCGTGATGCTCCTTAAAAACCTTGAGTCGTAAAGCGATAAGCACAAACAACCTCCCAGGATGACAAAGATCAGGAGCCTCTGCCTGGGCTGCCTGAACCTCTGCCTTCAAATCATGGTAAAGAGCAGAGACGACCACCCCTTCAGCCAAAATGGGACCCGGAAAACAATGTGACAGGGCATCGGACTTCACATTTTTAACCCCAGGGCGGAACGTGACAACAAAATTAATCCTGGAAAAGAATAAAGACCATCTGGCCTGTCTCGGGTTCAGACGCTTGGCTGACTCCAAGTAGGCCAGATTTTTATGGTCAGTAAACACGGTAATAGGGTGGTGTCTGGCTCCCTCTAGCCAATGGCGCCATTCCTCAAAAGCTAATTTGATGGCCAACAATTCCCTATCTCCCACATCGTAATTTCTCTCTGCAGAGGAGAGTTTCTTTGAGAAAAAAGGCCCCCGGTCGCCATTTGGCAGGAGAGGGACCCTGAGACAAGACTGCACCCATACCCACCTCAGAAGCGTCCACCTCAACAATGAAAGGTAGAGAGACAACAGGTTGTACCAAGATCTGAGTGGAAGCAAAACTCTTTGATACTTGAAAAGGCCTTACGCGCATCTACCGACCAGGAGGAAAAATCTACCCCCTTTTTAGTCATATCAGTGAGTGGCTTAACAACAGATGAATAATTCAAAATGAACTTCCTGTAATAATTGGCAAAACCCAAAAAGCGCATCAGCGGCTTCTGATTCTCAGGACGCTCCCAATCAAGCACAGCGCGGACCTTCTCAGGGTCCATGCGAAAACCAGAAGCGGAGAGAGGAAAACCCAGAAATTGAATTTCTGGAACCGCAAACACACATTTTTCCAGTTTAGCGTACAATTTATTCTCCCACAGAATGAGCAAGACCTGACATAGGTGGTCCTTATGAGTTTTGAAATCAGGAGAAAAAAAAAAATCAAAATGTCATCTAGATACACCAGTACAAATTTCCCCATTACATGATAAAAAATGCTGTTCACAAAATGTTGGAAGACGGCTGGAGCATTCATCAAACCAAAAGGCATAACCAAATTCTCAAAATGACCCTCAGGGGTATTGAAGGCCATCTTCCATTCATCCCCTTCCCTGACCAGGTTGTATGCCCCTCTTAAATCCAACTTGGAAAAAACTTTAGCTCCAACAATCTGGTTAAACAGGTCTGGGATCAGAGTAAGCGGGTAAGGGTCACGAATCGTGATACTGTTAAGCTACCTGAAATCCAGACATGGTCTTAAAGAACCATCTTTTTTCTTAACAAAAAAACCCCCAGCAGCAACAGGTGACTTCGAGGGTCGGATGTGTCCCTTTCTTAGGCTCTCAGAGATATACGTACGCATAGTGACCCTTTCAGGTTGGGAGAGATTGTATAAACGAGATTTAGACAGCTTGGCACCTGGGATGAGATTTATAGGGCAATCGTACTCCCGATGAGGAGGTAGCTCCTGGACACCACTCTCTGAAAACACATCCGAAAATTCAGAGAGAAAAGATGGTACAGTCTTGGTGGAAACCTCTGAAAGACGCCGAGAGGCAATTCTCTGCGCAAAAGTCACTCCAACCATTTATTTGCCTTGCTTGCCAATCAATGGTGGGGTTATGTTTAGTGAGCCATGGTTGCCCCAACACTAGTGGAGTAGGTAATCCGCTTAGGACGAAACATGAAACATCCTCAACATGAGCATCACCCACAGTCAAACGGATATTGTGAACTATGCCCTTTAACGATTTTTGAGAAAGTCGAGCGGAATCAATAGCAAAAACAGGTATATTCTTTCCCAAAGTGCATACCTGGAAACCATGTGTTATAGCAAATTGACTATCAATGAGATTGACAGCTGTTCCACTATCTACAAAAATCTCACAAACAATGTTCTTGCTTTCTAGCGCCACCCTTGCAGGTAGGACAAAATGGGAACTACAAGCAAATGGAAAACCTTACATTTCCGCATCAACCTTGCCAATAGTAACAGATGGAATGTTTTTAGAGGATTTTTTTCTTTTGTTCTTTATTACCCTCAAAAAACTCCCTGAATCTCCTAGAGGGGCAAACATTTGTCAAATGATTTATACCCCCACAACAGAAACCAACCCTTCTCGGAGAGCTGAATCTTCTATTATTAGAGGCAAGCAAACCCAGCTGCATGAGCTCCTCCTCAGAGGGGATTAAGAGAGACAGGATGGAGTGATCTCTCCTCTCTCTAAGACGCCTGTCAATACAAACAGCCTGAGACATGGCAGACTCCAAGGAGGCAGGTCTCTCGAAAGGCAAATGCATCTTTCAATCCCTCTGAAAGACCATGGCAAAACTGACTACAGAGTGCAGCATCATTCCAACCAGAATCAGCTGCCCATCTCCAAAATTCTGAACAGTATATCTCTGCGGACTGTTTACCCTGGCACAAAAGACGCAGTCTAGATTCAGCCAGAGCAATACGATCCGGATCATATATCTGACCCAGGGCTACAAAAAATTAATCCACGGATCGGAGGGGCCGTGCCCCCACCGGTAGTGAAAAGGCCCAAGACTGAGCGTTATGCCTGAGCAGCGAGATGATGATCCCCACCCTCTGCTCCTCATCACCAGAGGAATTGGGAAGCAGGCGAAAATGGAGTTTGCAAGCCTCTCTAAAACAAACTAAATTCTCACTACCCCCGGAGAACGTATCCGGAAGCGAGATCTTAGGCTCAGTACAAACTCCATGAACGCAAGCAGAATCGGTCACCTGAAACTGAGAGACAGTTTTACAGAGATCTTCTACCTCCAGTGAAAAACCCTGCACGCGGTTAATCAAGGCTGAAACCGGAACCATGCTTAAGACGGTTTTGGCGGCTTATAATGTCACGGATGGTGTTGCAGAAAACTAGAAGTCACAAATAAAGATCCAACTGACTTGATCCCAAACTAAAGGACATATGGATGAGCCCAATAAAAGCCCTAGAGCTCTCCCTGACTGCTCAGCCCATGCAAAGATCTTAATTATAGATAATTGCATGCCCTTGTACCTAGACTGAGTGACACCTGAAAACCCTACAATAGTGAGGGGACACAACCACCGTCTCCATGCACTTAATACGGAGGGAGTCAGGGTCACCTAGAATCAAGCCAACAGGAAAACACAAATAAAGGAAAATACTGAGGAACCAGCAGTTGCAGCATCTAGCAGTGAGCACAATCCAGGAAGTTGTATAAGCCGCAAAGTGATGCAGTATGGGAGGGGATATAAAGGGATGCAATAAGTGCAACTAGATGACAGCTGAGAGAGGGAAATGAGATGACAAAACCAAAACAAAAGAACCTCAAGCAAGAGGTACCGAAGAAGATCTCAGAGATCTGGCGGTGACATATACTCTTTTTTGGGGTGGAAAAGGTGCATGGCAATACACTACAGTACATTGTACATTGTAAATGATAGATTTATCAGGTTTTGATAAACCGCGGAACCACTAAGTTTAAGACGTGGGCTAGGCATCGGATGTGTGTCAGGTTGCTGAGCTCCAAAGCTGCCACCAAGTTGCGGCCATTGTCAGACACAACCATGCCTGGTTGTAGGTTGAGTGGCGAGAGCCACAGCTCGGTCTGGTCCCTTACACCCTGCCACAGCTCTGTGGCAGTGTGCTGTTTGTCCCCTAAGCAGATTAGCTTCAGCACGGCCTGTTGATGCTTAACCACAGCAAAGCTGCACTGCTTCCAGCTAGCGACTGATGGCTGGCTGCTGCTCGATGTGGAAGTGGAGAAGGAGGCGGCGAAGGAGGAGAAGTGGGGGTTGTAGCCAGTAATATAGCTGCTGGCGGAGACCCTGATGGACGTAGGGCCCACAATCCTGGGCGTGGTTAGCACCTGTGCCATCCCAGGGTACAACTCACTTCTGGCCTCCACAACATTCACCCAGTATGCAGTCAGGAAAATGTAGCATCTCTGGCCACCAGCACTTGCCTATGTGTCCGTGGTGAAATTAACCTTCCCAGTAACTGCGTTGGTCAGGGCACGGGGGATGTTCTGGGACACATGCTGGTGTAAGGCGTCATGGCACACCGTAAAAAATAGTGGCGGCTGCGGAAGGCCTCAGTGTCCACAAGCCAAAATGGCAACATTTCAAGTGCCAGTAATTTCGAAAGTTGAGCATTTAGTGCTATGGCCTGTGGGTGGGTATTTGCGTTTGCGTTCAAATGACTGTTATGGACATTTGGACGCTTCGCTGGGACAGGGAAGTGGATGTTGTTGCTGATGGTTCATGCAAAGGTCCAGGTGCTGGGCGAGGGGCATCAGATAGGGGATTGGCCAGCAGTGCTTAACACAGGGGAAGAGGAGGCAGTGGTGTGACCCGCAGACCTAGATTGTGGACCCAGGTGTTCAACCCACTTATTAGGGTGCTTGGATGCCATGTGGCGGATCATGCTGGTGATTGTGAGGTTGCTAGTGTTCATGCCCTGGCTCATTTTGGTATGGCACAGGTTGCAAACTACCACTCTTTTGTCGTCTGCACTTTCCTCAAAAAAGCACCATACTGCGGAACATCTACCCCTTGGCAAGGTAGATTTACGCATGGAGGTGCTCGGTGAAAAGGTTGCCGGCTTGTTTGGTGTGGGCCTACTTCTCCCTTTTGCAACCCCACTGCCTCTTCCAGCCTGTTGAGGTGCTGCGGAGCCCTCCCCCTCTGTACTGCTGTCCTTGTTCGGCTTTTCTGCTTCCCATGTTGGGTCAGTGACCTCATCGTCAACCACATCCTCTACCACTTCCTCACTCTGCTCATCCTCCTGACTTGACCTAACCACAACCTCAGTGATTGACAACTGTGTCTCATTATCATCCACCTCGTAAATGAATGATTGCTGTTCACCACCATCATCTTCTTGAGACTGTGAAGGTTTAAGAGGTTGTGAATCAGGG
This sequence comes from Bufo gargarizans, assembly GCF_014858855.1. NCBI lineage: Eukaryota > Metazoa > Chordata > Amphibia > Anura > Bufonidae > Bufo > Bufo gargarizans. The sequence continues at coordinate 413,362,584 of NC_058082.1, read as the reverse complement.
CACAATATCTCAGGTCCCTCTTCAAGCCTGCTGGGCACAAGGGACAAATGTAATAGTGGCGCTGGAAAGAGCTCCTCGGAATATCCGAGTGTGGGATCACTCGTTTGACAAGCCTTTCCATGGTGGGGGGAAGGATGATCAGAGTGAAGATTTAGTTGACCAGACTCTTGGCTACAGATACTGGACTTGGTGGAAGAGAGGGTGGTGCTTAACCAACTGGAAACATTATCTTCAGCAATCCAACCGACCAACTGTTCGCACTTGTCCAACTTGGACAGTGTTGTCCAGCTAAGTTGGACATGAAGCTGGGTACGGTGGATGTTTTTTTTTTCTGGCAGCAGGCACAGTTTCATTGCACCCAGGGCCACGGCCTCAGCGTGCACCATCAGCATCACGCCCATTTCCCCGTCCCTTAGTGCTCGCCTTCTTCATATTAATGGTTTTGTCACTAGAAGTGGTGCAGATTGTTTTACAGTCCGCTAAAGACACCGTTTTCAGATGCAGGACAGTATATGTCACAGAAACCCACAGAATATGAACACTATATTAGGCCCAGATTATTTTAATTTATGCTAGAGAAACTGTTTTTGAATGGTGTACTGTATATGTCACAGGAAACAATACACTATGGACACTAGATTAGGCCCAGATTATTGGAATTTGCAATACAAACTCAGTTTTCGGATGCAGGACAGTATATGTCACAGAAACCCACAGAATATGGGGGACTGGCTTGGCTGCAGACTCGGATGGCCGCATGAAGTGAGAGCTCCTCTGCACCATAGCTCCATAAGCGACAAAAAAAAAAAAAAAAAGATCAGAACCTCAAAATGGATTATTATTTCGGGTCCAAGAGATTCAGACAATCGAGAGCTAGAAGAGCAAATAATTCTGAGCACTCAAATCAAAGGAATAGGTCATTTTCGAACCATGATCGTGAAGACCGGGATGACGCTGGAACACTCTTGGATGCATCATCAGGCTCCAGCTACAAGCAAGCCTGCGCCTCTGAGAAAAAAAAAAAATTAAAAATAGATTTACAGCACACCGATTAATTCGGACAGAAGAATGCCACATTTACCTCCTACTACCCCGCTTAAAAAGGGAAAATCGGCGGAAATATTCCAGAAAAAACTGAATACTGAATTCATCTCAAACAGGGGCCCGCCCAAATTGGATACTACAGCAATGGAGGAAGGTGCCACGGCGCCGATTGAAAAATCGAATCCCCAAGCATCCGATTTACTGGATGACAACGAATATGACCGAGAGGAGAATATTCAAGACCCGAAAGAACAAGAGGATGATACGCTGACAGCGAGTCCTCAAAAGCAAAAAAAAAAAAATCGAAATTCAACAACAATAGATTCAGGACGCAGTGAGTATCCAACTTATGCATGAAAATGTGCCTGATCACTTTGCCGATTTTCAGGCTACGGATAAGGAACTGTCTGCTACTCTAATCAAGGATATGCTTCTAGCCTTACGATCTTCGATTAATACTGATTTTAAACAGACTATACTGCCCTTTCAGCAAGCAGTAGAAGAACTGGGGGACAGAGTCTCTCATATGGAAAATAAGATGGGCGATTTTGCAGAATCTCAGAATGAAGTAATAGATAGTCACAACGAATTGGAAGATCGAGTCGAAAGTATGCAGGCTAAGATAATCGACTTGGAAGATTGTAGCAGGAGAAATAATATCAAGTTTAGAGGTATTCCTGAAAATGTTTCTAACAGTGATTTCGTTCCATATACAGGGAGTGCAGAATTATTAGGCAAATGAGTATTTTGACCACATCATCTTCTTTATGCATGTTGTCTTACTCCAAGCTGTATAGGCTCGAAAGCCTACTACCAATTAAGCATATTAGGTGATGTGCATCTCTGTAATGAGAAGGGGTGTGGTCTAATGACATCAACACCCTATATCAGGTGTGCATAATTATTAGGCAACTTCCTTTCCTTTGGCAAAATGGGTCAAAAGAAGGACTTGACAGGCTCAGAAAAGTCGTCAAAAATAGTGAGATATCTTGCAGAGGGATGCAGCACTCTTAAAATTGCAAAGCTTCTGAAGCGTGATCATCGAACAATCAAGCGTTTCATTCAAAATAGTCAACAGGGTAGCAAGAAGCGTGTGGAAAAACCAAGGCGCAAAATAACTGCCCATGAACTGAGAAAAGTCAAGCGTGCAGCTGCCAAGATGCCACTTGCCACCAGTTTGGCCATATTTCAGAGCTGCAACATCACTGGAGTGCCCAAAAGCACAAGGTGTGCAATACTCAGAGACATGGCCAAGGTAAGAAAGGCTGAAAGACGACCACCACTGAACAAGACACACAAGCTGAAACGTCAAGACTGGGCCAAGAAATATCTAAATTTTTCTAAGGTTTTATGGACTGATGAAATGAGAGTGAGTCTTGATGGGCCAGATGGATGGGCCCGTGGCTCGATTGGTAAAGGGCAGAGAGCTCCAGTCCGACTCAGACGCCAGCAAGGTGGAGGTGGAGTACTGGTTTGGGCTGGTATCATCAAAGATGAGCTTGTTGGGCCTTTTCGGGTTGAGGATGGAGTCAAGCTCAACTCCCAGTCCTACTGCCAGTTTCTGGAAGACACCTTCTTCAAGCAGTGGTACAGGAAGAAGTCTGCATCCTTCAAGAAAAACATGATTTTCATGCAGGACAATGCTCCATCACACGCGTCCAAGTACTCCACAGCGTGGCTGGCAAGAAAGGGTATAAAAGAAGAAAATCTAATGACATGGCCTCCTTGTTCACCTGATCTGAACCCCATTGAGAACCTGTGGTCCATCATCAAATGTGAGATTTACAAGGAGGGAAAACAGTACACCTCTCTGAACAGTGTCTGGGAGGCTGTGGTTGATGCTGCACGCAATGTTGATGGTGAACAGATCAAAACACTGACAGAATCCATGGATGGCAGGCTTTTGAGTGTCCTTGCAAAGAAAGGTGGCTATATTGGTCACTGATTTGTTTTTGTTTTGTTTTTGAATGTCAGAAATGTATATTTGTGAATGTTGAGATGTTATATTGGTTTCACTGGTAAAAATAAATAATTGAAATGGGTATACATTTGTTTTTTGTTAAGTTGCCTAATAATTATGCACAGTAATAGTCACCTGCACACACAGATATCCCCCTAAAATAGCTAAAACTAAAAACAAACTAAAAACTACTTCCAAAAATATTCAGCTTTGATATTAATGAGTTTTTTGGGTTCATTGAGAACATGGTTGTTCAATAATAAAATTAATCCTCAAAAATACAACTTGCCTAATAATTATGCACTCCCTGTATAGAAGATTTGGTCAAATAACTGATACCACAGGCCAAAGATTTTGAATTGAGTATAGATAGAGCACACAGACTGCCTAAGCCAGCATATCTACATAAAGACGTTCCCAGAGACGTCCTTGCTAGATTCACCTTTTTTCATGTTAAGGAGCAGATGCTCAGGGAGATGAGAAAGGACCCCGTCCTGCCAAAACAGTATGCTGGGTTGAAGCTTTTTACAGACCTTTCTGCGGCTATAAGGATTCAAGGCACGTAAGGATTTTGCGGTGATCACTAAAACTTTGATTGCAAACAACATTAATTACAGATGGGGTTTCCCTGTGAAAATTTTGGTGTTCAAAGATGGAGTTCTACATGTGCTCAAATCTCCAGAATCTGCATTAGTCACTCTCAAAGAATGGAATTTGCAAATAGAACAACTCCCAAATTATCAGGACAAAGCTTCTAGAAGATCGCAAGAGAGCCAACACCCAGACAAATTTTATGACCATAAAAAGCAAACAAAGCACCCTAGACAAAGAGTAAATGCCTGAGGAAGCCACAAGGAGTCTGATTAAGTGTTTGCCAGAAAAAAACCCGCCCTATAAGTCCTATTGATGACTTTGGTTAATCTACCTATTTTTGCCCTGTTTGATAATGGGCTATATATTTTTTTGTTTTTAATTATTGTTAATGTTTCACGTATTGATTGTTTAATTAATATTTTTTATGCAGGATCACCCCATCACCTCAAGACCTTTAACCATCTCTCTCTTCCCAGACCCGTTCATTTGAAAGGAATAATTGATGCAATTCCCATTGAGTGCGAATTGTGTAGTGACCTGGAGGAAATAAGGTATTCAGCTATGTCTATTTTTCAGATATGGCTATTACTGTAACTTCAATTAATGTAAGGGGTTTAAACTCCCCATTTAAGCAAAACCAGCTATGGAATGAGGCTTTGAATAGGAAATGTGACATACTGTATGCCCAAGAGACCCATATTGCCAAGAATAGTACTCCACAGATCCGACATAGAAAATTTCAAAAAATAATCTATTCTACATATAAAAAGAAAAAAATAGGAGTTTTGATAGCATTTAAAGATTCTATTTCAGAAAGACATTGAGGAGCAATATATTAATCCAGGATGGAGATTCATCATAATTATAGCTTTAATTGACAATAAACTTTTTACTTTAGTAAATGTATACGCCCCCAACATAGGTCAAACAAATTTTTTGAGAAAACTACTTAAAAAAATAAATATCATGAAAAAGGGCCATCTATTAATAGGGGGAGATTTTAACGCAGTTCTCAATTCTGTCTTGGATACCACACATGGTAGAAGATATAGAGATTCAGCTTTCCAGAAGCTAGTGGAACAAAATAATCTTTATGACATCTGGAGACTCCAACATGCATCAGAGAGACTACACTCATTTTTCGAATAAATGCAACTCCTATTCAAGAATAGACTATTTCTTAATTGAAAGACTGCTTATTGATTTGATATCTAAGACAGAAATAGGAAGTATCATCTGGTCTGACCATGCCCCTATTAATCTGACCATATCCACTACACAAAAGCAGATTAATGATTATCTCTGGAGAGTCAATCCATATATTTTGAATAATGATAAATTAGCGAACTCAATTGAGACAGATCTGAGAGAATATTTTAGTATAAATGATACCCCAGACATAGATCCTTACACTGTATGGAATGCCCATAAAGCCAAGATTAGAGGCTCATTTATGTCATTAGGCTCCTTTATAAAAAAAACAAAGAGAGAGAGACATGAATGAATCCCTGAAATTAATAAAAAATTTGGAATCTAAAAATAAGTCAAACCCGTCATATACAGGTCCTTCTAAAAAAAATTGCATATTGTGATAAAGTTCATTCTTTTCTGTGATGTACTGATAAACATTAGACTTTCATATATTTTAGATTCATTGCACACCAACTGAAGTAGTTCAAGCCTTTTATTGTTTTAATATTGATGATTTTGGCATACAGCTCATGAAAACCCCAAATTCCTATCTAAAAAAATTAGCATATCATGAAAAGGTTCTCTAAGCGAGCTATTAACCTAATCATCTGAATCAACTAATTAACTGTAAACACCTGCAAAAGATTCCTGAGGCTTTTAAAAACTCCCAGCCTGGTTCATTACTCAAAACCACAATCATGGGTAAGACTGCCGACCTGACTGCTGTCCAGAAGGCCATCATTGACACCCTCAAGCAAGAGGGTAAGACACAGAAAGAAATTTCTGAACGAATAGGCTGTTCCCAGAGTGCTGTATCAAGGCACCTCAGTGGGAAGTCTGTGGGAAGGAAAAAGTGTGGCAGAAAACGCTGCACAACGAGAAGAGGTGACCGGACCCTGAGGAAGATTGTGGAGAAGGACCGATTCCAGACCTTGGGGGACCTGCGGAAGCAGTGGACTGAGTCTGGAGTAGAAACATCCAGAGCCACCGTGTACAGGCGTGTGCAGGAAATGGGCTACAGGTGCCACATTCCCCAGGTCAAGCCACTTTTGAACCAGAAACAGCGGCAGAAGCGCCTGACCTGGGCTACAGAGAAGCAGCACTGGACTGTTGCATGTCATTCGGAAATCAAGGTGCCAGAGTCTGAAGGAAGACTGGGGAGAGGGAAATGCCAAAATTCCTGAAGTCCAGTGTCAAGTACCCACAGTCAGTGATGGTCTGGGGTGCCATGTCAGCTGCTGGTGTTGGTCCACTGTGTTTTATCAAGGGCAGGGTCAATGCAGCTAGCTATCAGGAGATTTTGGAGCACTTCATTAGGGATGAGCGAACTCGAACTGTATAGTTCGGGTTCGTACCGAATTTTGGGGTGTCCGTGACACGGACCCGAACCCGGACATTTTCGTAAAAGTCCGGGTTCGGTGTTCGTCGCTTTCTTGGCGCTTTTGTGACGCTTTCTTGGCGCTTTTTGAAAGAGTGCAAAGCAGCCAATCAACAAGTGTCATACTACTTGCCCCAAGAGGCTGTCACAGCCATGCCTAATATTGGCATGGCTGTGATTGGCCAGAGCAACATGTGACCCAGCCTCTATTTAAGCTGGAGTCACATAGCGCTGCCCGTCACTCTGCTCTGATTAGCGTAGGGAGAGGTTGCGGCTGCGACAGTAGGGCGAGATTAGGTAGATTAACTTCTCCAAAGGACTTGATTAATTGATCGATCTGCAGCTGTGCATCATTGAGCTGCTGAAATTCAATTGCTCACTGTTTTTAGGCTGCCCAGACCGTTTGTCAGTCACTTTTTTCTGGGGTGATCGGCGGCCATTTTGTGTCTTGTGGTGCGCCAGCCCTTGCTGCGACCAAGTGCATTTAACCCTCAATGGTGTGGTTGTTTTTTGGCTAAAGCCTACATCAGGGTGAAGCTGTCACACCAAGTGCATTTAACCAGCAATAGTCTGTTTATTTTTTGGCCATATACTACATCAGGGGCAAGCTGCGCCTGTCACCAAGTGCATTTAACCCTCAATGGTGTGGTTGTTTTTTGGCTAAAGCCTACATCAGGGTGAAGCTGTCACACCAAGTGCATTTAACCAGCAATAGTCTGTTCATTTTTTGGCCATATACTAAATCAGGGGCAAGCTGCGCCCGTCACCAAGTGCATTTAACCAGCAATACTCTGTTCATTTTTTGGCCATATACTACATCAGGGGCAAGCTGCGCCTGTCACCAAGTGCATTTAACCCTCAATGGTGTGGTTGTTTTTTGGCTAAAGCCTACATCAGGGTGAAGCTGTCACACCAAGTGCATTTAACCAGCAATAGTCTGTTCATTTTTTGGCCATATACTACATCAGAGGCAAGCTGCGCCCGTCACCAAGTGCATTTAACCCTCAGTAGTGTGGTTGGTCAAGCTGTCACACCAAGTGCATTTAAAAAGCAATAGTGTGGTTATTTTTTGGCCATATCCCAGTCTAATTCTGTCACTAAATCCATACCGGTCACCCAGCGCCTAAATACTAGGCCTCAAATTTATATCCCGCTAAATCTGTCGTTACCGCTGTACTGTTGTGGCTGGGCAAGTTATTTAGTGTCCGTCAAAGCACATTTTTTGTTCTGGGTTGAAATACAATTCCCAATTTAGCAATTTCATAATTTAGTGGTTTCTGCTATATCAGAGCTATTTGAAATCTATCCCTAAAAGGGTATATAATATTCACGGTGCACATAGGGTCATTCAGAATAACTTTACACACACGCTACTGTGCATTTCCAAGTCTAATTCTGTCACTAAATCCATACCGGTCACCCAGCGCCTAAATAGTAGGCCTCAAATTTATATCCCGCTAAATCTGTCGTTACCGCTGTCCTGTTGTGGATGGGCAAGTTATTTAGTGTCCGCCAAAGCACATTTTTTGTTCTGGGTTGAAATACAATTCCCAATTTAGCAATTTCATAATTTAGTGATTTCTGCTATATCAGAGCTATTTGAAATCTATCCCTAAAAGGGTATATAATATTCAAGGTGCACATAGGGTCATTCAGAATAACTTCACACACACGTTACTGTGCATTTCCAAGTCTAATTCTGTCACTAAATCCATACCGGTCACCCAGCGCCTAAATACTAGGCCTCAAATTTATATCCCGCTAAATCTGTCGTTACCGCTGTCCTGTTGTGGATGGGCAAGTTATTTTGTGTCCGTCAAAGCACATTTTTTGTTCTGGGTTGAAATACAATTCCCAATTTAGCAATTTCATAATTTAGTGGTTTCTGCTATATCAGAGCTATTTGAAATCTATCCCTAAAAGGGTATATAATATTCAAGGTGCACATAGGGTTATTCAGAATAACTTTACACACACGCTACTGTGCATTTCCAAGTCTAATTCTGTCACTAAATCCATACCGGTCACCCAGCGCCTAAATAGTAGGCCTCAAATTTATATCCCGCTAAATCTGTCGTTACCGCTGTCCTGTTGTGGATGGGCAAGTTATTTAGTGTCCGCCAAAGCACATTTTTTGTTCTGGGTTGAAATACAATTCCCAATTTAGCAATTTCATAATTTAGTGGTTTCTGCTATATCAGAGCTATTTGAAATCTATCCCTAAAAGGGTATATAATATTCAAGGTGCACATAGGGTCATTCAGAATAACTTCACACACACGCTACTGTGCATTTCCAAGTCTAATTCTGTCACTAAATCCATACCGGTCACCCAGCGCCTAAATACTAGGCCTCAAATTTATATCCCGCTGAATTTGAATACAATACATTGGGCCAAATAATATTTTTGTTGTTGTGGTGAACCATAACAATGAGGAAAACATCTAGTAAGGGACGCGGACGTGGACATGGTCGTGGTGGTGTTAGTGGACCCTCTGGTGCTGGGAGATGACGTGGCCGTTCTGCCACATCCACACGTCCTAGTGTACCAACTACCTCAGGTCCCAGTAGCCGCCAGAATTTACAGCGATATATGGTGGGGCCCAATGCCGTTCTAAGGATGGTAAGGCCTGAGCAGGTACAGGCATTAGTCAATTGGGTGGCCGACAGTGGATCCAGAACGTTCACATTATTTCCCACCCAGTCTTCTGCAGAAAGCGCACAGATGGCGCCTGAAAACCAACCCCATCAGTCTGTCACATCACCCCCATGCATACCAGGGAAACTGTCTCAGCCTCAAGTTATGCAGCAGTCTCTTATGCTGTTTGAAGACTCCGCTGGCAGGGTTTCCCAAGGGCATCCACCTAGCCCTTCCCCAGCGGTGAAAGACATAGAATGCACTGACGCACAACCACTTATGTTTCCTGATGATGAGGACATGGGAATACCACCTCAGCATGTCTCTGATGATGACGAAACACAGGTGCCAACTGCTGCGTCTTTCTGCAGTGTGCAGACTGAACAGGAGGTCAGGGATCAAGACTGGGTGGAAGACGATGTAGGGGACAATGAGGTCCTAGACCCCACATGGAATGAAGGTCGTGCCACTGACTTTCACAGTTCGGAGGAAGAGGCAGTGGTGAGACCGAGCCAACAGCGTAGCAAAAGAGGGAGCAGTGGGCAAAAGCAGAACACCCGCCGCCAAGAGACTCCGCCTGCTACTGACCGCCGGCATCTGGGACCGAGCACCACAAAGGCAGCTTCAAGGAGTTCCCTGGCATGGCACTTCTTCAAACAATGTGCTGACGACAAGACCCGAGTGGTTTGCACGCTGTGCCATCAGAGCCTGAAGCGAGGCATTAACGTTCTGAACCTGAGCACAACCTGCATGACCAGGCACCTGCATGCAAAGCATGAACTGCAGTGGAGTAAACACCTTAAAACCAAGGAAGTCACTCAGGCTCCCCCTGCTACCTCTTCTGCTGCTGCCGCCTCGGCCTCTTCTGCTGCTGCCGCCTCGGCCTCTTCCTCCGCCTCTGGAGGAACGTTGGCACCTGCCGCCCAGCAAACAGGGGATGTACCACCAACACCACCACCACCACCACCTCCGTCACCAAGCGTCTCAACCATGTCACACGGCAGCGTTCAGCTCTCCATCTCACAAACATTTGAGAGAAAGCGTAAATTCCCACCTAGCCACCCTCGATCCATTGCCCTGAATGCCAGCATTTCTAAACTACTGGCCTATGAAATGCTGTCATTTAGGCTGGTGGACACAGACAGCTTCAAACAGCTCATGTCGCTTGCTGTCCCACAGTATGTTGTTCCCAGCCGCCACTACTTCTCCAAGAGAGCCGTGCCTTCCCTGCACAACCAAGTATCCGATAAAATCAAGTGTGCACTGCGCAACGCCATCTGTAGCAAGGTCCACCTAACCACAGATACGTGGACCAGTAATCACGGCCAGGGTCGCTATATCTCCCTAACAGCACACTGGGTAAATGTAGTGGCAGCTGGGCCCCAGGCGGAGAGCTGTTTGGCGCACGTCCTTCCGCCGCCAAGGATCGCAGGGCCACATTCTTTGCCTCCTGTTGCCACCTCCTCCTTCTCGGCTTCCTCCTCCTCTTCTTCCACCTGCTCATCCAGTCAGCCACACACCTTCACCACCAACTTCAGCACAGCCCGGGGTAAACGTCAGCAGGCCATTCTGAAACTCATATGTTTGGGGGAAAGGCCCCACACCGCACAGGAGTTGTGGCGGGGTATAGAACAACAGACCGACGAGTGGTTGCTGCCGGTGAGCCTCAAGCCCGGCCTGGTGGTGTGTGATAATGGGCGAAATCTCGTTGCAGCTCTGGGACTAGCCAATTTGACGCACATCCCTTGCTTGGCGCATGTGCTGAATTTGGTGGTGCAGAAGTTCATACACAACTACCCCGACATGTCAGAGCTGCTGCATAAAGGGCGGGCCGTCTGTTCGCGCTTCCGGCATTCACATCCTGCTGCTGCTTGCCTGTCTGCGCTACAGCGTAACTTCGGCCTTCCCGCTCACCGCCTCATATGCGACCTGCCCACCAGGTGGAACTCCACCTTGCACATGCTGAACAGACTGTGCGAGCAGCAGCAGGCCATAGTGGAGTTTCAGCTGCAGCACGCACGGGTCAGTCGCACTACAGAACAGCACCACTTCACCACCAATGACTGGGCCTCCATGCAAGACCTGTGTGCCCTGTTGCGCTGTTTCGAGTACTCCACCAACATGGCCAGTGGCGATGACGCCGTTATCAGCGTTACAATACCACTTCTATGTCTCCTTGAGAAAACACTTAGGGCGATGATGGAAGAGGAGGTGGCCCAGGAGGAGGAGGAGGAGGAAGAGGGGTCATTTTTAGCACTTTCAGGCCAGTCTCTTCGAAGTGACTCAGAGGGTGTTTTTTTGCAACAGCAGAGGCCAGGTACAAATGTGGCCAGCCAGGGCCCACTACTGGAGGACGAGGAGGACGAGGATGAGGAGGAGGTGGAGGAGGATGAGGATGAAGCATGGTCACAGCGGGGTGGCACCCAACGCAGCTCGGGCCCATCACTGGTGCGTGGCTGGGGGGAAAGGCAGGACGATGACGATACGCCTCCCACAGAGGACAGCTTGTCCTTACCCCTGGGCAGCCTGGCACACATGAGCGACTACATGCTGCAGTGCCTGCGCAACGACAGCAGAGTTGCCCACATTTTAACGTGTGCGGACTACTGGGTTGCCACCCTGCTGGATCCACGCTACAAAGACAATGTGCCCACCTTACTTCCTGCACTAGAGCGTGATAGGAAGATGCGCGAGTACAAGCGCACGTTGGTAGACGCGCTACTGAGAGCATTCCCAAATGTCACAGGGGAACAAGTGGAAGCCCAAGGCCAAGGCAGAGGAGGAGCAAGAGGTCGCCAAGGCAGCTGTGTCACGGCCAGCTCCTCTGAGGGCAGGGTTAGCATTGCAGAGATGTGGAAAACTTTTGTCAACACGCCACAGCTAACTGCACCACCACCTGATACGCAACGTGTTAGCAGGAGGCAACATTTCACTAACATGGTGGAACAGTACGTGTGCACACCCCTCCACGTACTGACTGATGGTTCGGCCCCATTCAACTTCTGGGTCTCCAAATTGTCCACGTGGCCAGAGCTAGCCTTTTATGCCTTGGAGGTGCTGGCCTGCCCGGCGGCTAGCGTTTTGTCTGAACGTGTATTCAGCACGGTAGGGGGCGTCATTACAGACAAACGCAGCCGCCTGTCTACAGCCAATGTTGACAAGCTGACGTTCATAAAAATGAACCAGGCATGGATCCCACAGGACCTGTCCGTTCCTTGTCCAGATTAGACATTAACTACCTCCCCTTAACCATATATTATTGGACTCCAGGGCACTTCCTCATTCAATCCTATTTTTATTTTCATTTTACCATTATATTGCAAGGCTACCCAAAGTTGAATGAACATCTCCTCTGTCTGGGTGCCGGGGCCTAAATATATGCCAATGGACTGTTCCAATGTTGGGTGACGTGAAGCCTGATTCTCTGCTATGACATGCAGACTAATTCTCTGCTGACATGAAGACAGATCCTCTGTTACGGGACCTCTCTCCTCTGCCTGGGTGCTGGGCCTAAATATCTGACAATGGACTGTTGCAGTGGTGGGTGACATGAAGCCTGATTTTCTGCTATGACATGCAGACTGATTCTCTGCTGACATGAAGCCAGATCCTCTGTTACGGGACCTCTCTCCTCTGCCTGTGTGCTGGGCCTAAATATATGCCAATGGACTGTTGCAGTGGTGGCTGACGTGAAGCCTCATTCTCTGCTATGACATGTAGACTAATTCTCTGCTGACATGAAGCCAGATTGTCTGTTACGGGACCTCTCTCCTCTGCCTGGGTGCTGGGCCAAAATTTATGAAAATGGACTGTTGCAGTGGTGGGTGACGTGAAGCCTGATTCTCTGCTATGACATGAAGACTGATTCTCTGCTGACATGAAGCCAGATTGTCTGTTACGGGACCTCTCTCCTCTGCCTGGGTGCTGGGCCTAAATTTATGAAAATGGACTGTTGCAGTGGTGGGTGACCTGAAGCCTGATTCTCTGCTATGACATGAAGACTGATTCTCTGCTGACATGAAGCCAGATTGTCTGTTACGGGACCTCTCTCCTCTGCCTGGGTGCTGGGCCTAAATTTATGAAAATGGACTCTTACAGTGGTGGCTGACGTGAAGCCTGATTCTCTGCTATGACATGAAGACTGATTCTCTGCTGACATGAAGCCAGATTGTCTGTTACGGGACCTCTCTCCTCTGCCTGGGTGCTGGGCCTAAATTTATGAAAATGGACTCTTACAGTGGTGGGTGACATGAAGCCTGATTCTCTGCTATGACATGAAGACTGATTCTCTGCTGACATGAAGCCAGATTGTCTGTTACGGGACCTCTCTCCTCTGCCTGGGTGCTGGGCCTAAATTTATGAAAATGGACTGTTGCAGTGGTGGTTGACGTGAAGCCTGATTCTCTGCTATGATATGAAGACTGATTCTCTGCTGACATGAAGCCAGATCCTCTGTTACGGGACCTCTCTCCTCTGCCTGGGTGCTGGGCCTAAATATCTGACAATGGACTGTTGCATTGGTGGCTGACGTGAAGCCTCATTCTCTGCTATGACATGCAGACTAATTCTCTGCTGACATGAAGCCAGATTGTCTGTTACGGGACCTCTCTCCTCTGCCTGGGTGCTGGGCCTAAATTTATGAAAATGGACTGTTGCAGTGGTGGGTGACGTGAAGCCTGATTCTCTGCTATGACATGAAGACTGATTCTCTGCTGACATGAAGCCAGATTGTCTGTTACGGGACCTCTCTCCTCTGCCTGGGTGCTGGGCCTAAATTTATGAAAATGGACTGTTGCAGTGGTGGGTGACCTGAAGCCTGATTCTCTGCTATGACATGAAGACTGATTCTCTGCTGACATGAAGCCAGATTGTCTGTTACGGGACCTCTCTCCTCTGCCTAGGTGCTGGGCCTAAATTTATGAAAATGGACTCTTACAGTGGTGGGTGACGTGAAGCCTGATTCTCCGCTATGACATGAAGACTGATTCTCTGCTGACATGAAGCCAGATTGTCTGTTACGGGACCTCTCTCCTCTGCCTGGGTGCTGGGCCTAAATTTATGAAAATGGACTCTTACAGTGGTGGGTGACGTGAAGCCTGATTCTCTGCTATGACATGAAGACTGATTCTCTGCTGACATGAAGCCAGATTGTCTGTTACGGGACCTCTCTCCTCTGCCTGGGTGCTGGGCCTAAATTTATGAAAATGGACTGTTGCAGTGGTGGGTGACCTGAAGCCTGATTCTCTGCTATGACATGAAGACTGATTCTCTGCTGACATGAAGCCAGATTGTCTGTTACGGGACCTCTCTCCTCTGCCTGGGTGCTGGGCCTAAATTTATGAAAATGGACTCTTACAGTGGTGGGTGACGTGAAGCCTGATTCTCTGCTATGACATGAAGACTGATTCTCTGCTGACATGAAGCCAGATTGTCTGTTACGGGACCTCTCTCCTCTGCCTGGGTGCTGGGCCTAAATTTATGAAAATGGACTCTTACAGTGGTGGGTGACGTGAAGCCTGATTCTCTGCTATGACATGAAGACTGATTCTCTGCTGACATGAAGCCAGATTGTCTGTTACGGGACCTCTCTCCTCTGCCTGGGTGCTGGGCCTAAATTTATGAAAATGGACTGTTGCAGTGGTGGTTGACGTGAAGCCTGATTCTCTGCTATGATATGAAGACTGATTCTCTGCTGACATGAAGCCAGATCCTCTGTTACGGGACCTCTCTCCTCTGCCTGGGTGCTGGGCCTAAATATCTGACAATGGACTGTTGCATTGGTGGCTGACGTGAAGCCTCATTCTCTGCTATGACATGCAGACTAATTCTCTGCTGACATGAAGCCAGATTGTCTGTTACGGGACCTCTCTCCTCTGCCTGGGTGCTGGGCCTAAATTTATGAAAATGGACTGTTGCAGTGGTGGGTGACGTGAAGCCTGATTCTCTGCTATGACATGAAGACTGATTCTCTGCTGACATGAAGCCAGATCCTCTGTTACGGGACCTCTCTCCTCTGCCTGGGTGCTGGGCCTAAATTTATGAAAATGGACTCTTACAGTGGTGGGTGACGTGAAGCCTGATTCTCTGCTATGACATGAAGACTGATTCTCTGCTGACATGAAGCCAGATTGTCTGTTATGGGACCTCTCTCCTCTGCCTGGGTGCTGGGCTTAAATTTATGAAAATGGACTGTTGCATTGGTGGCTGACGTGAAGCCTTATTCTCTGCTATGACATGCAGACTAATTCTCTGCTGACATGAAGCCAGATTGTCTGTTACGGGACCTCTCTCCTCTGCCTGGGTGCCTGGCCTAAATTTATGAAAATGGACTCTTACAGTGGTGGGTGACGTGAAGCCTGATTCTCTGCTATGACATGAAGACTGATTCTCTGCTGACATGAAGCCAGATTGTCTGTTACGGGACCTCTCTCCTCTGCCTGGGTGCTGGGCCTAAATTTATGAAAATGGACTCTTACAGTGGTGGGTGACATGAAGCCTGATTCTCTGCTATGACATGAAGACTGATTCTCTGCTGACATGAAGCCAGATTGTCTGTTACGGGACCTCTCTCCTCTGCCTGGGTGCTGGGCTTAAATATATGAAAATGGACTGTTCCAGTGGTGGGTGACGGGAAGCCAGATTCTCTGCTATGGGACCTCTCTCCAATTGATTTTGGTTAATTTTTATTTATTTAATTTTTATATTTATTCATTTCCCTATCCACATTTGTTTGCAGGGGATTTACCTACATGTTGCTGCCTTTTGCAGCCCTCTAGCCCTTTCCTGGGCTGTTTTACAGCCGTTTTAGTGCCGAAAAGTTCGGGTCCCCATTGACTTCCGAACCCGAACATTTTCGGGAAGTTCGGCCGAACTTCTCGAACCCGAACATCCAGGTGGTCGCTCAACTCTACACTTCATGCTTCCATCTGCTGAAAAGCTTTATGGAGATGAGGATTTCATTTTTGAGCACGACCTGGCACCTGCTCACAGTGCCAAAACCACTGGTAAATGGTTTACTGACCATGGTATTACTGTGCTCAATTGGCCTGCCAACTCTCCTGACCTGAACCCCATAGAGAATCTGTGGGATATTGGGAAGAGAAAGTTGAGAGACGCAAGACCCAACACTCTGGATGAGCTTAAGGCCGCTATGGAAGCATCCTGGGCCTCCATAACACCTCAGCAGTGCCACAGGCTGATTGCCTCCATGCCACGCCGCATTGAAGCAGTCATTTCTGCAAAAGGATTCCCGACCAAGTATTGAGTGCATAACTGAACATAATTATTTGAAGGTTGACTTTTTTTGTATTAAAAACGCTTTTCTTTTATTGGTCGGATGAAATATGCTAATTTTTTTAGATAGGAAATTTGGGTTTTCATGAGCTGTATGCCAAAATCATCAATATTAAAACAATAAAAGGCTTGAACTACTTCAGTTGGTGTGTAATGAATCTAAAATACATGAAAGTCTAATGTTTATCAGTACATTACAGAAAATAATTAACTTTATCACAATATGCTAAGTTTTTTAAAAGGACCTGTATAATCACAGCGGAGCTGCAAAAAGCAAGATTTAAGTTTTATAATCTACTCCTGTTTAAATATGAAAAATCTTTGAGACAATCGAAAATCAACTTTTACTCTCATGATAACAAGTCGGGAGCGTTACTTGCCAGACAGTTGAAAACTAAAATACAAAAATCTAAAATCAGACGTATAGTTCATCCCAATATGAAACAGATCAAAATTGCCCCCAGATATATTGCAAATTTGTTTAAAGACTATTACGAAAAATTATATAATCTAGCTTAAGACTTCCCAATACCTGTTGAAGAATCAAAAATCGCTGAATTCCTGGATAAACCTGACTTACCTAAAATCAAACCGGAACAGCTCCATCAATTGAACCTACGAATTTCCCTATTGGAAATATCAAAAGCCATAAGGTCATCCCCTAATCAGAAATCACCAGGCCCAGATGGTTTCACAGCTGAATATTATAAAAAATTCAATAATATCTTACTCCCGTATCTTCACAAAGTTTATAATATTGTATTAAACTCAGGTAGTTTCCCTGAGGATATGTTAAGAGCTACAATTGTGACCATCACAAAACCGGGCAAAGATGACTCTGAAGTTAAAAATTGCAGACCCATTTCCCTATTGAATGTGGATATAAAAATGTATGAAAAAAATTATAGCACATAGGTTCCAAAATATCCTCCCAAACTTAATCCACAGAGATCAGGTGGGCTTCTTGAAGGGAAGACAAGGCCCAGATAATACCAGACGCATTATTTCATTGCTTCAATACTGTGAAAAACATAAAACTCCAGCCATTTTTCTGACTATTTATGCCGAAAAGGCATTTGACCGCATTAATTGGGCATATGCATTCAAGGTTCTGGAGAAATTTGGAATAATTGGAGATATCCATTCTGGTATTGAAGCACTTTACAGTAACCCTTCAGCTAACATTTATGTGAATAGCTCTTTGTCAGAACTAGAGTTGAGCGGACACCTGGATGTTCGGTTTTTGAGAAGTTCGGCCGAACTTCCCGAAAATGTTCGGGTTTGGGATCCGAACCCGATCCGAACTTTGTCCCAAACCCAAACCCCATTGAAGTCAATGGGGACCCGAACTTTTCGGCACTAAAAAGGCTGTAAAACAGCCCAGGAAAGGGCTAGAGGGCTGCAAAAGGCAGCAACATGTAGGTAAATCCCCTGCAAACAAATGTGGATAGGGAAATGAATTAAAATAAAAATTAAATAAATAAAAATTAACCAAAATCAATTGGAGAGAGGTCCCATAGCAGAGAATCTGGCTTCACGTCACCCACCACTGGAACAGTCCATTCTCAGATATTTAGGCCCCGACACCCAGGCAGAGGAGAGAGGTCCCGTAACAGACAATCTGGCTTCATGTCAGCAGAGAATCAGTCTTCATATCATAGCAGAGAATCAGGCTTCACGTCACCCACCACTGCAACAGTCCATTTTCATAAATTTAGGACCAGCACCCAGGCAGAGGAGAGAGGTCCCGTAACAGAGGATCTGGCTTCATGTCAGCAGAGAATCAGTCTGCATGTCATAGCAGAGAATCAGGCTTCATGTCAGCCACCACTGCAACAGTCCATTGGCATATATTTAGGCCCAGCACCCAGGCAGAGGAGAGAGGTCCCGTAACAGACAATCTGGCTTCATGTCAGCAGAGAATCAGTCTTCATGTCATAGCAGAGAATGAGGCTTCACGTCAGCCACCACTGCAACAGTCCATTGGCATATATTTAGGCCCAGCACCCAGGCAGAGGAGAGAGGTCCCGTAACAGAGGATCTGGCTTCATGTCAGCAGAGAATCAGTCTGCATGTCATAGCAGAGAATCAGGCTTCACGTCACCCACCACTGCAACAGTCCATTGGCATATATTTAGGCCCAGCACACAGGCAGAGGAGAGAGGTCCCGTAAAAGAGGATCTGGCTTCATGTCAGCAGAGAATCAGTCTGCATGTCATAGCAGAGAATCAGGCTTCACGTCAGCCACCACTGCAACAGTCCATTGGCATATATTTAGGCCCAGCACACAGGCAAAGGAGAGAGGTCCCGTAACAGAGGATCTGGCTTCATGTCAGCAGAGAATCAGTCTGCATGTCATAGCAGAGAATCAGGCTTCACGTCAGCCACCACTGCAACAGTCCATTGGCATATATTTAGGCCCAGCACCCAGGCAGAGGAGAGAGGTCCCGTAACAGACAATCTGGCTTCATGTCAGCAGAGAATCAGTCTTCATGTCATAGCAGAGAATGAGGCTTCACGTCAGCCACCACTGCAACAGTCCATTGGCATATATTTAGGCCCAGCACCCAGGCAGAGGAGAGAGGTCCCGTAACAGAGGATCTGGCTTCATGTCAGCAGAGAATCAGTCTGCATGTCATAGCAGAGAATCAGGCTTCACGTCACCCACCACTGCAACAGTCCATTGGCATATATTTAGGCCCAGCACACAGGCAGAGGAGAGAGGTCCCGTAAAAGAGGATCTGGCTTCATGTCAGCAGAGAATCAGTCTGCATGTCATAGCAGAGAATCAGGCTTCACGTCAGCCACCACTGCAACAGTCCATTGGCATATATTTAGGCCCAGCACACAGGCAAAGGAGAGAGGTCCCGTAACAGAGGATCTGGCTTCATGTCAGCAGAGAATCAGTCTGCATGTCATAGCAGAGAATCAGGCTTCACATCACCCACCACTGCAACAGTCCATTGTCAGATATTTAGGCCCAGCACCCAGGCAGAGGAGAGAGGTCCCGTAACAGAGGATCTGTCTTCATGTCAGCAGAGAATTAGTCTGCATGTCATAGCAGAGAATCAGGCTTCACGTCACCCAACATTGGAACAGTCCATTGGCATATATTTAGGCCCCGGCACCCAGACAGAGGAGAGGTTCATTCAACTTTGGGTAGCCTCGCAATATAATGGTAAAATAAAAATAGGATTGAATGAGGAAGTGCCCTGGAGTGCAATAATATATGGTTAAGGGGAGGTAGTTAATGTCAAATCTGCACAAGGGATGGACAGGTCCTGTGGGATCCATGCCTGGTTCATTTTTATGAACGTCAGCTTGTCCACATTGGCTGTAGACAGGCGGCTGCGTTTGCCTGTAATGACGCCCCCTGCCGTGCTGAATACACGTTCAGACAAAACGCTGGCCGCCGGGCAGGCCAGCACCTCCAAGGCATAAAAGGCTAGCTCTGGCCACGTGGACAATTTGGAGACCCAGAAGTTGAATGGGGCCGAACCATCAGTCAGTACGTGGAGGGGTGTGCACACGTACTGTTCCACCATGTTAGTGAAATGTTGCCTCCTGCTAACACGTTGCGTATCAGGTGGTGGTGCAGTTAGCTGTCGCGTGTTGACAAAACTTTTCCACATCTCTGCCATGCTAACCCTGCCCTCAGAGGAGCTGGCCGTGACACAGCTGCCTTGGCGACCTCTTGCTCCTCCTCTGCAATGGCCTTGGGCTTCCACTTGTTCCCCTGTGACATTTGGGAATGCTCTCAGTAGTGCGTCTACCAACGTGCGCTTGTACTCGCGCATCTTCCTATCACGCTCCAGTGCAGGAAGTAAGGTGGGCACATTGTCTTTGTAGCGTGGATCCAGCAGGGTGGCAACCCAGTAGTCCGCACAGGTTAAAATGTGGGCAACTCTGCTGTCGTTGCGCAGGCACTGCAGCATGTAGTCGCTCATGTGTGCCAGGCTGCCCAGGGGTAAGGACAAGCTGTCCTCTGTGGGAGGCGTATCGTCATCGTCCTGCCTTTCCCCCCAGCCACGCACCAGTGATGGGCCCGAGCTGCGTTGGGTGCCACCCCGCTGTGACCATGCTTCATCCTCATCCTCCTCCACCTCCTCCTCATCCTCCTCCTCGTCCTCCAGTAGTGGGCCCTGGCTGGCCACATTTGTACCTGGCCTCTGCTGTTGCAAAAAACCTCCCTCTGAGTCACTTCGAAGAGACTGGCCTGAAAGTGCTAAAAATGACCCCATCTTCCTCCTCCTCCTCCTCCTGGGTCACCTCCTCTTCCATTATTGCCCTAAGTGTTTTCTCAAGGAGACATAGAAGTGGTATTGTAACGCTGATAACGGCGTCATCGCCACTGGCCATGTTGGTGGAGTACTCGAAACAGCGCAACAGGGCACACAGGTCTCGCATGGAGGCCCAGTCATTGGTGGTGAAGTGGTGCTGTTCTGTAGTGCGACTAACCCGTGCGTGCTGCAGCTGAAACTCCCCTATGGCCTGCTGCTGCTCGCACAGTCTGTCCAGCATGTGCAAGGTGGAGTTCCACCTGGTGGGCACGTCGCATATAAGGCGGTGAGCGGGAAGGACGAAGTTACGCTGTAGCGCAGACAGGCGAGCGGCAGCAGGATGTGAACGCCGGAAGCGCGAACAGACGGCCCGCACTTTATGCAGCAGCTCTGACATGTCGGGGTAGTTGTGAATGAACTTCTGCACCACCAAATTCAGCACATGCGCCAAGCAAGGGATGTGCGTCAAACCGGCTAGTCCCAGAGCTGCAACGAGATTTCGCCCATTATCACACACCACCAGGCCGGGCTTGAGGCTCACCGGCAGCAACCACTTGTCGGTCTGTTGTTCTATACCACGCCACGACTCCTGTGCGGTGTGGGGCTTGTCCCCCAAACATATGAGTTTCAGAATGGCCTGCTGACGTTTACCCCGGGCTGTGCTGAAGTTGGTGGTGAAGGTGTGTGGCTGACTGGATGAGCAGGTGGAAGAAGAGGAGGAGGAAGCCGAGTAGGAGGAGGTGGCAACAGGAGGCAAAGAATGTTGCCCTGTGATCCTTGGCGGCCGAAGGACGTGCGCCAAACAGCTCTCCGCCTGGGGCCCAGCTGCCACTTCATTTACCCAGTGTGCTGTTAGGGAGATATAGCGTCCCTGGCCGTGCTTACTGGTCCACGTATCTGTGGTTAGGTGGACCTTGCCACAGATGGCGTTGCGCAGTGCACACTTGATTTTATCGGATACTTGGTTGTGCAGGGAAGGCACGGCTCTCTTGGAGAAGTAGTGGCGGCTGGGAACAACATACCGTGGGATAGCAAGCGACATGAGCTGTTTGAAGCTGTCTGTGTCCACCAGCCTAAATGACAGCATTTCATAGGCCAGTAGTTTAGAAATGCTGGCATTCAGGGCCAGGGATCGAGGGTGGCTAGGTGGGAATTTACGCTTTCTCTCAAATGTTTGTGAGATGGAGAGCTGAACGCTGCCGTGTGACATGGTTGAGATGCTTGGTGACGGAGGTGGTGGTGGTGTTGGTGGTACATCCCCTGTTTGCTGGGCGGCAGGTGCCAACGTTCCTCCAGAGGCGGAGGAAGAGGCCGAGGCGGCAGCAGCAGAAGAGGTAGCAGGGGGAGCCTGAGTGACTTCCTTGGTTTTAAGGTGTTTACTCCACTGCAGTTCATGCTTTGCATGCAGGTGCCTGGTCATGCAGGTTGTGCTCAGGTTCAGAACGTTAATGCCTCGCTTCAGGCTCTGATGGCATAGCGTGCAAACCACTCGGGTCTTGTCGTCAGCACATTGTTTGAAGAAGTGCCATGCCTGGGAACTCCTTGAAGCTGCCTTTGGGGTGCTCGGTCCCAGATGGCGGCGGTCAGTAGCAGGCGGAGTCTCTTGGCGGCGGGTGTTCTGCTTTTGCCCACTGCTCCTTCTTTTGCTACGGTGTTGGCTCGGTCTCACCACTGCCTCTTCCTCCGAACTGTGAAAGTCAGTGGCAAGACCTTCATTCCATGTGGGGTCTAGGACCTCATCGTCCCCTGCATCGTCTTCCACCCAGTCTTGATCCCTGACTTCCTGTTCAGTCTGCACACTGCAGAAAGACGCAGCAGTTGGCACCTGTGTTTCGCCATCATCAGAGACATGCTGAGGTGGTATTCCCATGTCCTCATCATCAGGAAACATAAGTGGTTGTGCGTCAGTGCATTCTATGTCTTTCACCGCTGGGGAAGGGCTAGGTGGATGCCCTTGGGAAACCCTGCCAGCGGAGTCTTCAAACAGCATAAGAGACTGCTGCATAACTTGAGGCTGAGACAGTTTCCCTGGTATGCATGGGGGTGATGTGACAGACTGATGGGGTTGGTTTTCAGGCGCCATCTGTGTGCTTTCTGCAGAAGACTGGGTGGGAGATAATGTGAACGTGCTGGATCCACTGTCGGCCACCCAATTGACTAATGCCTGTACCTGCTCAGGCCTTACCATCCTTAGAACGACATTGGGCCCCATCATATATCGCTGTAAATTCTGGCGGCTACTGGGACCTGAGGTAGTTGGTACACTAGGACGTGTGGATGTGGCAGAACGGCCACGTCCTCTCCCAGCACCAGAGGGTCCACTAACACCACCACGACCATGTCCACGTCCGTCCCTTACTAGATGTTTTCCTCATTGTTATCGTTCACCACAACAACAAAAATATTATTTGGCCCAATGTATTGTATTCAAATTCAGCTGAATATAAATTTGAGGCCTAGTATTTAGGCGCTGGGTGACAGGTATAGGTTTACTGACAGAATTAGACTTGAAAATGCACTGTAGCGGGTGTGTGAAGTTATTCAGAATGACCCTATGTGCACCTTGAATATGATATACCCTTTTAGGGATAGATTTCAAATAGCTCTGATACAGCAGAAACCACTAAATTATTAAATTGCTAAATTGGGAATTGGATTTCAACCCAGAACAAAAACTGTGCTTTGACGGACACTAAATAACTTGCCCAGCCACAACAGTACAGCAATAACGACAGATTTAGCGGGATATAAATTTTAAGCCTAGTATTTAGGCGCTGGGTGACAGTTATAGATTTACTGACGGAATTAGACTTGGAAATGCACAGTAGCTTTTGTGTGAAGTTATTCAGAATGATCCTATCAGCACCTTGATTCTGATATACCCTTTTAGGGATGTATTTAAAGTAGGCCTGATACAGCAGAAACCACTAAATTAGGAAATTGCTAAATTGGGAATTGGATTTCAACCCAGAACAAAAAATTTGCTTTGACGGACACTAAATAACTTGCCCAGCCACAACAGTACAGCAGTAACGACAGATTTAGCGGGGTATAAATTTGAGGCCTAGTATTAAGGCGCTGGGTGACAGGTATATGTTTACTGACAGAATTAGACTGGGATATGGCCAAAAAATAACCACACTATTGATGGTTAAATGCACTTGGTGTGACAGCTTGACCAACCACACTACTGAGGGTTAAATGCACTTGATAACAGGCGCAGCTTGCCCCTGATGTAGTATATGGCCAAAAAATAAACAGACTATTGCTGGTTAAATGCACTTGGTGTGACAGCTTCACCCTGATGTAGGCTTTAGCCAAAAAACAACCACACCATTGAGGGTTAAATGCACTTGGTGACAGGCGCAGCTTGCCCCTGTTGTAGTATATGGCCAAAAAATAAACAGACTATTGCTGGTTAAATGCACTTGGTGGTTAAATGCACCCTGATGTAGGCTTTAGCCAAAAAACAACCACACCATTGAGGGTTAAGTCACGCTCGGGGTACATTGCAGAGGGAGCAGCGGGTGTCCTTACCTAATCCCGGCGATCCAGCGATGTTCCCCGCTGTGATCGCCGGTGAGAGCCCCGGCGGATGTCTCATCTCTCTTCCTGGTTCCGTCTCTGTGAGCCGCAGCGCCTCACAGAGGCGGAACTGGGCAGGAGATTAAAAAAAAATACATTGTATAAAAGTCAAACACACACATAAAGTTAGGTGATACAGTGGAATCCTGTCAGATTACACTATCACCTCAGATTTGACATCTGATCATTCTACACTGCCCTGGCTGCCCTTTTAGCTGTTTTTTTCTAAGCAAAAAAAAAAATATTTTTTACCATGGCATCAAAGCGTCACTTTAGCATCACCAAAGCGGGTTTGGATCAGATAAGTGACAGCGACACAGAGCCCCTCGCAGAATTGAGCGACAGCGATAGCGATTCGTGGAAAGATTCGTCATCCGACTCTGACACTGACCAGAGAAGTGGCGACAGCGACGAATCTGCACTTGAGCTCAGTGAGGTGCGCTCTTGGTGCCCTATTGATTGCGGTATGGATGCAGTACCACCGCCAAGATTCCCGTTTACAGGATCGCCTGGAATGAAGGTAGACGTTGATCACAATGATCCTTTGGCGTACCTAAAATTATTTCTGACGGATGATGTCATTGAAAAGATTGTCACGGAGACAAACCGCTACAAAGAGCAGCAATCCACTACTCTGCACAGCAAGTTTTCCAGAACCAGAAAATGGGAACCGGAGAGTAAGGAGGACATATGGAAATTTCTGGGGCTAATATTTCTTCAGGGGGTGGTGGGGAAACCCCTGCAGAAATGGTACTGGACTACCAATAAATTGCTGGCAACCCCATTTTTTGGCACCATCATGTCCGAGTACCGATTTTCCCTCATAATGAAGAATTTACACTTCACCAACAATGAGGAATTTGACGAAGCCACACATCCAGCGCCAAAACTGAAGAAGATCTGGGAAGTATTCCAAATGATCATAACCAATTTCCAGCAGGCCTATGTGCCAGACAGAGACATCAGCATTGATGAAAGTCTGATGGCTTACAAAGGACGCCTCAGCTGGATTCAATACAACGCATCCAAGAGAGCGCGGTTTGGAATAAAATCCTATATGCTCTGCGAGTCTACAACTGGCTATATATGGAATTCCATCATATACACCGGCAAAGGAACGCAATTCAACCCCAGGTACAGCGGCTCCGGGTTCGGGTCCGTGTCACGGACACCCCAAAATTCGGTACGAACCCGAACTATACAGTTCTGGTTCGCTCATCCCTAGTCAGAACCATTTAAAATCACAAATGGCACTCGCCAAGGATGCCCTTTCTCCCCTCTACTTTTCGTCCTGTCAATGGAGCCTCTGGCAACAGCTATCAGATTGAACCCAGACATAAAAGGAATAGACTTAGGTCATAACAGTTATAAATTAGCTTTATTTGCTGATGATATCATTTTGACACTCACTGATCCTCAAACCTCAATGGAAGCCTTTTTTGAACCCACTCAATCCTTTAGTAATATTTCTTATTACAAAATAAACCAAGACAAATCCCAGGCATTGCCACTTAACATAAATTTGACCTTATTAAATTATCTAAAAAAACAATATACCCTGGATTGGCAGAGGTCGGAAATTACATACTTGGGTATACAGGTGTCACATCCTTCATCAAAACTTTTTGAAAACAACTATCCCAAAATAGCCTCTGAAATTAGCATGGCTGAATTTTCTAAAAATACTATCTCCTGGCTAGGCAGAATAGCAGCATATAAAATGTTGCTTCTGCCAAGGCTCCTGTACCTCTTCAGGTCACTACCAATTGCTATTCCTGATTCAAACTTTGCATCATTGAATTCTAAACTTAGGCTGTTCATTTGGAATCACAAAAAACCCAGAGTTGCCTTTAAGACTATTATTGGACATCACAAAAAAGGTGGACTGGGAGTTCCACATATGCAATACTATTATTTCTCGGCTATCTTAAACCAATTATCCCATTGGTGGTTTGATAACCCTGAAAAATTATGGGTCCAAATTGATTTCCCTCCCCCCCCTTCCCCGCCCATTGATGTGATTAGAGTCTCGGATGAGATCTGGAAAATATTCCTTAAAATGAGGAAAGGAAAACTTCACTCTCCCTTAACGGACGCCACACTGGAGTTTTTACATGATCAAGTAGATTTGGTTCCTATTCCAGAATGGAAAGCTGTAGGTATTGATTCCCTTCAAGTCTTCTTTGAAGGGGGGACATTTACCTCTTTTTCGAAACTTAAAACCCGATTTGAACTTGAGAGAGATGATTTTTATAGATTTCTAAACATTAGAGACTTTATCAATAAACACAAAATATTAGAAAGAACACAGCTACCTCATATGGCTTTAATAGCTAACCTATTCAAGAAAAAGAAGGGAATTACTACATTTTACACTCAGTTAACAGACTCACTAAATATTTCAGCTAACAAACATATGGATAAATGGGAGAATGATTTGCAGATGAAAATAGAATTACGTGAATGGCATACATCTTTTTCTAACACCCACCAATATTTTCATAGTACCAATCATAAAGAAGTAATATTTAAAACATATCTCAGATTGTATCACACCCCGAGCAAACTCCATCAGATTTTTCCAGATACATCAGATAACTGTTAGAGACACACAGCGGGGGGTAAGGGCACACTTCTGCACACCCTATGGGAATGTGATACTATAAAACCACTTTGGAAAGCTACTGAAATTGTCATTAAATCTGTATTGAAATTTCATCTTAAATTATCACCACAATTGGCGTTGTTACTATTAGGTTTGGACAGTCTTCCAGGTCAATTGTGGCACACTTAGTCATGGCTACTAAATTAGTCATAACTAGGGATGAGCGAACTCGAACTGTATAGTTCGGGTTCGTACCGAATTTTGGGGTGTCCGTGACACGGACCCGAACCCGGACATTTTCGTAAAAGTCCGGGTTCGGGTTCGGTGTTCGTCGCTTTCTTGGCGCTTTTGTGACGCTTTCTTGGCGCTTTTTGAAAGGCTGCAAAGCAGCCAATCAACAAGCGTCATACTACTTGCCCCAAGAGGCCGTCACAGCCATGCCTACTATTGGCATGGCTGTGATTGGCCAGAGCACCATGTGACCCAGCCTCTATTTAAGCTGGAGTCACATAGCGCCGCCCGTCACTCTGCTCTGATTAGCGTAGGGAGAGGTTGCGGATGCGACAGTAGGGCGAGATTAGGCAGATTAACTCCTCCAAAGGACTTCACTTGATTAATCGATCGATCTGCAGCTGTGCATCATTGAGCTGCTGATACTCAAATGCTCACTCACTGTTTTTAGGCTGCCCAGACCGTTTGTCAGTCACTTTTTTATGGGGTGATCGGCGGCCATTTTGTGTCTTGTGCGGTGCTGCGACCAAGTGCATCCAAGCTGCGACCAAGTGCATTTAACCCTCAATGGTGTGGTTGTTTTTTGGCTAAAGCCTACATCAGGGTGAAGCTGTCACACCAAGTGCATTTAACCAGCAATAGTCTGTTCATTTTTTGGCCATATACTAAATTTAGGGGCAAGCTGCGCCTGTCACCAAGTGCATTTAACCCTCAATGGTGTGGTTGTTTTTTGGCTAAAGCCTACATCAGGGTGAAGCTGTCACACCAAGTGCATTTAACCAGCAATAGTCTGTTCATTTTTTGGCCATATACTAAATCAGGGGCAAGCTGCGCCTGTCACCAAGTGCATTTAACCCTCAATGGTGTGGTTGTTTTTTGGCTAAAGCCTACATCAGGGTGAAGCTGTCACACCAAGTGCATTTAACCAGCAATAGTCTGTTCATTTTTTGGCCATATACTAAATCAGGGGCAAGCTGCGCCTGTCACCAAGTGCATTTAACCCTCAATGGTGTGGTTGTTTTTTGGCTAAAGCCTACATGAGGGTGAAGCTGTCACACCAAGTGCATTTAACCAGCAATAGTCTGTTCATTTTTTGGCCATATACTAAATCAGGGGCAAGCTGCGCCTGTCACCAAGTGCATTTAACCAGCAATAGTGTGGTTATTTTTTGGCCATATCCCAGTCTAATTCTGTCACTAAATCCATACCGGTCACCCAGCGCCTAAATACTAGGCCTCAAATTTATATCCCGCTAAATCTCTCGTTACCGCTGTCCTGTTGTAGCTGGGAAAGTTATTTAGTGTCCGTCAAAACACATTTTTTGTTCTGGATTGAAGTACAATTCCAAATTTAGCAATTTCATAATTTAGTGGTTCCTGCTATATCAGAGCTATTTGAAATCTATCCCAAAAAGGGTATATAATATTCAAGGTGCACATAGGGTCATTCAGAATAACTTCACACACACGCTTCTGTGCATTTCCAAGTCTAATTCTGTCACTAAATCCATACCGGTCACCCAGCGCCTAAATACTAGGCCTCAAATTTATATCCCGCTAAATCTCTCGTTACCGCTGTCCTGTTGTAGCTGGGAAAGTTATTTAGTGTCCGTCAAAGCACATTTTTTGTTCTGGGTTGAAGTACAATTCCCAATTTAGCAATTTCATAATTTAGTGGTTCCTGCTATATCAGAGCTATTTGAAATCTATCCCAAAAAGGGTATATAATATTGAAGGTGCACATAGGGTCATTCAGAATAACTTCACACACACGCTTCTGTGCATTTCCAAGTCTAATTCTGTCACTAAATCCATACCGGTCACCCAGCGCCTAAATACTAGGCCTCAAATTTATATCCCGCTAAATCTCTCGTTACCGCTGTCCTGTTGTGGCTGGGAAAGTTATTTAGTGTCCGTCTAAGCACATTTTTTGTTCTGGGTTGAAGTACAATTCCCAATTTAGCAATTTCATAATTTAGTGGTTCCTGCTATATCAGAGCTATTTGAAATCTATCCCAAAAAGGGTATATAATATTCAAGGTGCACATAGGGTCATTCAGAATAACTTCACACACACGCTACTGTGCATTTCCAAGTCTAATTCTGTCACTAAATCCATACCGGTCACCCAGCGCCTAAATACTAGGCCTCAAATTTATATCCCGCTAAATCTCTCGTTACCGCTGTCCTGTTGTAGCTGGGAAAGTTATTTAGTGTCCGTCAAAGCACATTTTTTGTTCTGGGTTGAAGTACAATTCCCAATTTAGCAATTTCATAATTTAGTGGTTCCTGCTATATCAGAGCTATTTGAAATCTATCCCAAAAAGGGTATATAATATTCAAGGTGCAAATAGGGTCATTCAGAATAACTTCACACACACGCTTCTGTGCATTTCCAAGTCTAATTCTGTCACTAAATCCATACCGGTCACCCAGCGCCTAAATACTAGGCCTCAAATTTATATCCCGCTAAATCTCTCGTTACCGCTGTCCTGTTGTAGCTGGGAAAGTTATTTAGTGTCCGTCAAAGCACATTTTTTGTTCTGGGTTGAAGTACAATTCCCAATTTAGCAATTTCATAATTTAGTGGTTCCTGCTATATCAGAGCTATTTGAAATCTATCCCAAAAAGGGTATATAATATTCAAGGTGCACATAGGGTCATTCAGAATAACTTCACACACACGCTACTGTGCATTTCCAAGTCTAATTCTGTCACTAAATCCATACCGGTCACCCAGCGCCTAAATACTAGGCCTCAAATTTATATCCCGCTAAATCTCTCGTTACCGCTGTCCTGTTGTAGCTGGGAAAAGTTATTTAGTGTCCGTCAAAGCACATTTTTTGTTCTGGGTTGAAGTACAATTCCCAATTTAGCAATTTCATAATTTAGTGGTTCCTGCTATATCAGAGCTATTTGAAATCTATCCCAAAAAGGGTATATAATATTCAAGGTGCACATAGGGTCATTCAGAATAACTTCACACACACGCTACTGTGCATTTCCAAGTCTAATTCTGTTAGTAAATCCATACCGGTCACCCAGCGCCTAAATACTAGGCCTCAAATTTATATCCCGCTGAATTTGAATACAATACATTGGGCCAAATAATATATTTGTTGTTGTGGTGAACCATAACAATGAGAAAAACATCTAGTAAGGGACGCGGACGTGGACATGGTCGTGGTGGTGTTAGTGGACCCTCTGGTGCTGGGAGAGGACGTGGCCGTTCTGCCACATCCACACGTCCTAGTGTACCAACTACCTCAGGTCCCAGTAGCCGCCAGAATTTACAGCGATATATGGTGGGGCCCAATGCCGTTCTAAGGATGGTAAGGCCTGAGCAGGTACAGGCATTAGTCAATTGGGTGGCCGACAGTGGATCCAGCACGTTCACATTATCTCCCACCCAGTCTTCTGCAGAAAGCGCAC
Source organism: Bufo gargarizans (assembly GCF_014858855.1). Classification (NCBI taxonomy): domain Eukaryota; kingdom Metazoa; phylum Chordata; class Amphibia; order Anura; family Bufonidae; genus Bufo; species Bufo gargarizans. The sequence goes on along the minus strand of NC_058082.1, from coordinate 413,332,354 downwards.
AGATGGCGCCTAAAAACCAACCCCATCAGTCTGTCACATCACCCCCATGCATACCAGGGAAACTGTCTCAGCCTCAAGTTATGCAGCAGTCTCTTATGCTGTTTGAAGACTCCGCTGGCAGGGTTTCCCAAGGGCATCCACCTAGCCCTTCCCCAGCGGTGAAAGACATAGAATGCACTGACGCACAACCACTTATGTTTCCTGATGATGAGGACATGGGAATACCACCTCAGCATGTCTCTGATGATGACGAAACACAGGTGCCAACTGCTGCGTCTTTCTGCAGTGTGCAGACTGAACAGGAGGTCAGGGATCAAGACTGGGTGGAAGACGATGCAGGGGACGATGAGGTCCTAGACCCCACATGGAATGAAGGTCGTGCCACTGACTTTCACAGTTCGGAGGAAGAGGCAGTGGTGAGACCGAGCCAACAGCGTAGCAAAAGAGGGAGCAGTGGGCAAAAGCAGAACACCCGCCGCCAAGAGACTCCGCCTGCTACTGACCGCCGCCATCTGGGACCGAGCACCCCAAAGGCAGCTTCAAGGAGTTCCCTGGCATGGCACTTCTTCAAACAATGTGCTGACGACAAGACCCGAGTGGTTTGCACGCTGTGCCATCAGAGCCTGAAGCGAGGCATTAACGTTCTGAACCTGAGCACAACCTGCATGACCAGGCACCTGCATGCAAAGCATGAACTGCAGTGGAGTAAACACCTTAAAACCAAGGAAGTCACTCAGGCTCCCCCTGCTACCTCTTCTGCTGCTGCCGCCTCGGCCTATTCTGCTGCTGCCGCCTCGGCCTCTTCCTCCGCCTCTGGAGGAACGTTGGCACCTGCCGCCCAGCAAACAGGGGATGTACCACCAACACCACCACCACCACCTCCGTCACCAAGCGTCTCAACCATGTCACACGCCAGCGTTCAGCTCTCCATCTCACAAACATTTGATAGAAAGCGTAAATTCCCACCTAGCCACCCTCGATCCCTGGCCCTGAATGCCAGCATTTCTAAACTACTGGCCTATGAAATGCTGTCATTTAGGCTGGTGGACACAGACAGCTTCAAACAGCTCATGTCGCTTGCTGTCCCACAGTATGTTGTTCCCAGCCGGCACTACTTCTCCAAGAGAGCCGTGCCTTCCCTGCACAACCAAGTATCCGATAAAATCAAGTGTGCACTGCGCAACGCCATCTGTAGCAAGGTCCACCTAACCACAGATACGTGGACCAGTAAGCACGGCCAGGGACGCTATATCTCCCTAACTGCACACTGGGTAAATGTAGTGGCAGCTGGGCCCCAGGCGGAGAGCTGTTTGGCGCACGTCCTTCCGCCGCCAAGGATCGCAGGGCAACATTCTTTGCCTCCTGTTGCCACCTCCTCCTTCTCGGCTTCCTCCTCCTCTTCTTCCACCTGCTCATCCAGTCAGCCACACACCTTCACCACCAACTTCAGCACAGCCCGGGGTAAACGTCAGCAGGCCATTCTGAAACTCATATGTTTGGGGGACAGGCCCCACACCGCACAGGAGTTGTGGCGGGGTATTGAACAACAGACCGACGAGTGGTTGCTGCCGGTGAGCCTCAAGCCCGGCCTGGTGGTGTGTGATAATGGGCGAAATCTCGTTGCAGCTCTGGGACTAGCCAATTTGACGCACATCCCTTGCTTGGCGCATGTGCTGAATTTGGTGGTGCAGAAGTTCATTCACAACTACCCCGACATGTCAGAGCTGCTGCATAAAGTGCGGGCCGTCTGTTCGCGCTTCCGGCGTTCACATCCTGCTGCTGCTCGCCTGTCTGCGCTACAGCGTAACTTCGGCCTTCCCGCTCACCGCCTCATATGCGACGTGCCCACCAGGTGGAACTCCACCTTGCACATGCTGGACAGACTGTGCGAGCAGCAGCAGGCCATAGTGGAGTTTCAGCTGCAGCACGCACGGGTCAGTCGCACTACAGAACAGCACCACTTCACCACCAATGACTGGGCCTCCATGCGAGACCTGTGTGCCCTGTTGCGCTGTTTTGAGTACTCCACCAACATGGCCAGTGGCGATGACACCGTTATCAGCGTTACAATACCACTTCTATGTCTCCTTGAGAAAACACTTAGGGCGATGATGGAAGAGGAGGTGGCCCAGGAGGAGGAGGAGGAGGAGGAAGAGGGGTCATTTTTAGCACTTTCAGGCCAGTCTCTTCGAAGTGACTCAGAGGGAGGTTTTTGGCAACAGCAGAGGCCAGGTACAAATGTGGCCAGCCAGGGCCCACTACTGGAGGACGAGGAGGACGAGGATGAGGAGGAGGTGGAGGAGGATGAGGATGAAGCATGGTCACAGCGGGGTGGCACCCAACGCAGCTCGGGTCCATCACTGGTGCGTGGCTGGGGGGAAAGGCAGGACGATGACGATACGCCTCCCACAGAGGACAGCTTGTCCTTACCCCTGGGCAGCCTGGCACACATGAGCGACTACATGCTGCAGTGCCTGCGCAACGACAGCAGAGTTGCCCACATTTTAACCTGTGCGGACTACTGGGTTGCCACCCTGCTGGATCCACGCTACAAAGACAATGTGCCCACCTTACTTCCTGCACTGGAGCGTGATAGGAAGATGCGCGAGTACAAGCGCACGTTGGTAGACGCGCTACTGAGAGCATTCCCAAATGTCACAGGGGAACAAGTGGAAGCCCAAGGCCAAGGCAGAGGAGGAGCAAGAGGTCGCCAAGGCAGCTGTGTCACGGCCAGCTCCTCTGAGGGCAGGGTTAGCATGGCAGAGATGTGGAAAACTTTTGTCAACACGCCACAGCTAACTGCACCACCACCTGATACGCAACGTGTTAGCAGGAGGCAACATTTCACTAACATGGTGGAACAGTACGTGTGCACACCCCTCCACGTACTGACTGATGGTTCGGCCCCATTCAACTTCTGGGTCTCTAAATTGTCCACGTGGCCAGAGCTAGCCTTTTATGCCTTGGAGGTGCTGGCCTGCCCGGCAGCCAGCGTTTTGTCTGAACGTGTATTCAGCACGGCAGGGGGCGTCATTACAGACAAACGCAGCCGCCTGTCTACAGCCAATGTGGACAAGCTGACGTTCATAAAAATGAACCAGGCATGGATCCCACAGGACCTGTCCGTCCCTTGTCCAGATTAGACATTAACTACCTCCCCATAACCATATATTATTGGACTCCAGGGCACTTCCTCATTCAATCCTATTTTTATTTTCATTTTACCATTATATTGCGAGGCTACCCAAAGTTGAATGAACCTCTCCTCTGTCTGGGTGCCAGGGCCTAAATATATGCCAATGGACTGTTGCAGTGGTGGCTGACGTGAAGCCTGATTCTCTGCTATGACATGCAGACTAATTCTCTGCTGACATGAAGCCAGATTCTCTGTTACGGGACCTCTCTCCTCTGCCTGGGTGCTGGGCCTAAATTTATTAAAATGGACTGTTGCAGTGGTGGGTGACGTGAAGCCTCATTCTCTGCTATGACATGCAGACTGATTCTCTGCTGACATGAAGCCAGATTGTCTGTTACGGGACCTCTCTCCTCTGCCTGTGTGCTAGACCTAAATATATGCCAATGGATTGTTGCAGTGGTGGCTGACGTGAAGCCTCATTCTCTGCTATGACATGCAGACTAATTCTCTGCTGACATGAAGCCAGATTGTCTGTTACGGGACCTCTCTCCTCTGCCTGTGTGCTAGGCCTAAATATATGCCAATGGATTGTTGCAGTGGTGGCTGACGTGAAGCCTGATTCTCTGCTATGACATGCAGACTGATTCTCTGGTGACATGAAGCCAGATCCTCTGTTACGGGACCTCTCTCCTCTGCCTGGGTGCTGGGCCTAAATTTATGAAAATGGACTGTTGCAGTGGTGGGTGACGTGAAGCCTCATTCTCTGCTATGACATGCAGACTGATTCTCTGCTGACATGAAGCCAGATTGTCTGTTACGGGACCTCTCTCCTCTGCCTGTGTGCTAGGCCTAAATATATGCCAATGGATTGTTGCAGTGGTGGCTGACGTGAAGCCTCATTCTCTGCTATGACATGCAGACTGATTCTCTGCTGACATGAAGCCAGATTGTCTGTTACGGGACCTCTCTCCTCTGCCTGTGTGCTAGGCTTAAATATATGCCAATGGATTGTTGCAGTGGTGGCGGACGTGAAGCCTGATTCTCTGCTATGACATGCAGACTGATTCTCTGCTGACATGAAGCCAGATCCTCTGTTACGGGACCTCTCTCCTCTGCCTGGGTGCTGGGCCTAAATTTATGAAAATGGACTGTTGCAGTGGTGGGTGACGTGAAGCCTCATTCTCTGCTATGACATGCAGACTGATTCTCTGCTGACATGAAGCCAGATTGTCTGTTACGGGACCTCTCTCCTCTGCCTGGGTGCTGGGCCTAAATTTATGACAATGGACTGTTGCAGTGGTGGCTGACGTAAAGCCTGATTCTCTGCTATGACATGCAGACTAATTCTCTGCTGACATGAAGCCAGATTGTCTGTTACGGGACCTCTCTCCTCTGCCTGGGTGCTGGGCCTAAATTTATGACAATGGACTGTTGCAGTGGTGGCTGACGTGAAGCCTGATTCTCTGCTATGACATGCAGACTGATTCTCTGGTGACATGAAGCCAGATCCTCTGTTACGGGACCTCTCTCCTCTGCCTGGGTGCTGGGCCTAAATTTATGAAAATGGACTGTTGCAGTGGTGGGTGACGTGAAGCCTCATTCTCTGCTATGACATGCAGACTGATTCTCTGCTGACATGAAGCCATATTCTCTGTTATGGGACCTCTCTCCTCTGCCTGGGTGCTTGGGCATAAATATATGACAATGGACTGTTACAGTGGTGGCTGACGTGAAGCCTGATTCTCTGCTATGACATGAAGACTGATTCTCTGCTGACATGAAGCCAGATTCTCTGTTACGGGACCTCTCTCCTCTGCCTGTGTGCTAGGCCTAAATATATGCCAATGGATTGTTGCAGTGGTGGCTGACGTGAAGCCTCATTCTCTGCTATGACATGCAGACTGATTCTCTGCTGACATGAAGCCAGATTGTCTGTTACGGGACCTCTCTCCTCTGCCTGGGTGCTGGGCCTAAATTTATGACAATGGACTGTTGCAGTGGTGGCTGACGTGAAGCCTGATTCTCTGCTATGACATGCAGACTGATTCTCTGCTGACATGAAGCCAGATCCTCTGTTACGGGACCTCTCTCCTCTGCCTGGGTGCTGGGCCTAAATTTATGACAATGGACTGTTGCAGTGGTGGCTGACGTGAAGCCTGATTCTCTGCTATGACATGCAGACTGATTCTCTGCTGACATGAAGCCAGATTGTCTGTTACGGGACCTCTCTCCTCTGCCTGGGTGCTGGGCCTAAATTTATGAAAATGGACTCTTACAGTGGTGGGTGACGTGAAGCCTGATTCTCTGCTATGACATGAAGACTGATTCTCTGCTGACATGAAGCCAGATCCTCTGTTACGGGACCTCTCTCCTCTGCCTGGGTGCTGGGCCTAAATATCTGACAATGGACTGTTGCATTGGTGGCTGACGTGAAGCCTGATTCTCTGCTATGATATGAAGACTGATTCTCTGCTGACATGAAGCCAGATTGTCTGTTACGGGACCTCTCTCCTGTGCCTGGGTGCTGGGCCTAAATTTATGAAAATGGACTCTTACAGTGGTGGGTGACGTGAAGCCTGATTCTCTGCTATGACATGAAGACTGATTCTCTGCTGACATGAAGCCAGATTGTCTGTTACGGGACCTCTCTCCTCTGCCTGGGTGCCGGGGCCTAAATATCTGAGAATGGACTGTTCCAGTGGTGGGTGACGGGAAGCCAGATTCTCTGCTATGGAACCTCTCTCCAATTGATTTTGGTTAATTTTTATTTATTTAATTTTTATTTTAATTCATTTCCCTATCCACATTTGTTTGCAGGGGATTTACCTACATGTTGCTGCCTTTTGCAGCCTTCTAGCCCTTTCCTGGGCTGTTTTACAGCCGTTTTAGTGCCGAAAAGTTCGGGTCCCCATTGACTTCAATGGGGTTCGGGTTCGGGACGAAGTTCGGATCGGGTTCGGATCCCGAACCCGAACATTTCCGGGATGTTCGGCCGAACTTCTCGAACCCGAACATCCAGGTGTTCGCTCAACTCTAGTCATAACCAGACACTGGAAATCTATAGACACTCCCCACATAAAGGAAGTATGGCAAATTGTCAACAATACCTGTTCTTTTGAACAAACAATAGCACGGGTCCAGAATAAATCTTCTACATTTCATTATAGATGGGACAAATGGTTAGAAAGTAGCTATTACCGCTCTCAACTATGAGGGCCATTCCTGCACTGTTATGTTATGTTCTATGTTTTTATAATCTTTGTTTTTAGTTTTTTTTCCTTTTTTATATCTAATTGATTTTAAATAGAAGCTTTATACTTATGTAGGTTTCGTAAATATTTAGTTACAAATTTACCACAATACCCAATGCAGATTTGTGAAGACTGTTTCATTTGACTTTCAACAGAGTAAATTATGTTTTGTTATTATAATTTTATAAAAATAATTTTACAATAAACCCTCAGAATATGAACACTATATTAGGTCCAGATTAGTTAAATTTGCCCTAAAGAAAGTTTTCAGATGGCGTACTGTATATGTCACAGAAAGCAACACACTATGGACACTAGATTAGGCCCAGATTAGTTATATTTGCCCTAATGAAAGTTTTCAGATGGCGTACTGTGTATGTCACAGAAAGCAACACACTATGGACACTAGATTAGGCCCAGATTAGTTATATTTGCCCTAATGAAAGTTTTCAGATGGCGTACTGTATATGTCACGGATGTGTATTACACGCACACACTACAGAGACAGTAGATAGAAACATAGAATGTGTCGGCAGATAAGAACCATTTAGCCCATCTAGTCTGCCCAATATACTGAATACTATGAATAGCCCTTGGCCCTATCTTATATGAAGGATGGCCTTATGCCTATCCCATGCATGCTTAAACGCCTTCACTGTATTTGCAGCTACCGCTTCTGCAGGAAGGCTATTCCATGCATCCACTACTCTCTCAGTAAAGTAATTCTTCCTGACATTACTTTTAAACCTTTGCCCCTCTAATTTAAAACTATGTCCTCTTGTAGCAGTTGTTCTTCTTTTAAATATTCTCTCCTCTTTTACCTTGTTGATTCCCTTTATGTATTTAAAAGTTTCTATATGCCCTCTGTCTCGTCTTTCTTCCAAGCTATACATGTTAAGGTCCTTTAATATTTCCTGGTAAGTTTTATCCTCCAATCCATGTATTAGTTTAGTAGCTCTTCTCTGAACTCTCTCCAACGTATCAATATCCTTCTGGAGATAAGGTCTCCAGTACTGCGCACAATACTCCAAATGAGGTCTCACTAGTGCTCTGTAGAGAGGCATGAGTACCTCCCTCTTTCTACTGGTAATGCTTCTCCCTATATAACCAAGCATTCTGCTAGTATTTCCTGCTGCTCTATGACATTGTCTGTCTACCTTTAAGTCTTCTGAAATAATGACCCCTAAATCCCTTTCCTCAGATACTGAGGTTAGGACTGTATCACTGATTTTATATTCTGCTCTTGGGTTTTTACGCCCCAGGTGCATTATCTTGCACTTTAGTTGCCAGATTTTTGACCATTCCTCTAGTTTTTCTAAATCCTTTTCTATTTGTTTGGCTGTTAACCTTTACTGCGTTACAGTAAAATGTATAAAAATGCAAAATGTGCCCAAAAAAAAAATGGAAATTTGAAATTTCACCAACTTTTTACTTTAAGTCTTGTATTTAAAGTAAAATTAGTTTTGAATAATTTGATGGATGTAGTTTCTAAAATAGGTGTTTATGAGTGGTTGCTATTATGTAAGCCCCTTAAAGTTACTTCATAACTGATTTGGTCCTTTAAAATGTGAGTTCAATATCCTAAAAAATAACATGACATTTGCAAAATGATGTCATCATAAAGTAGACATATGGGGAATGTTAAGTAATAACAATTTTTTGAGGTATCACTATTCAAAATTTTTAAATAAATTAAATACAATTTTTATTTTTATTTTTTACTAAATAAAGGTGAAACTTATTGACTGAAATGTACTACTATCATGAAGTACAATGTGTCACAGAAAACAATCTCAGAATGGCTTAGATAATCAAAAGTGCCCCAAAGTTAATACCACATAACGTGACATAGGCCTGATTTGAAAAAAAAAAACTGTTTGGTTCTTCAGATAAAAAATGGCAGGGCCCTGAAGTGGTTAATATTTTTAAATATAAGTAGATGAGACTAATATTTACCATGCAGTCAAAAATCAATCCATATATAGACTCACATGTTAGTATTGTTTATACTTGTTTACATTTGTAACACCTACAAAATTTTTCTAGGTTCCACAGCCTTTTTTCGTTATAATTTTTTAAACAAGCATACAGTAGAATTTATTTACATAAAGCAATGATCCATGAAGGTTACCATAACATCCAGGGACAATATTAGCCGCTTGAATGAAATTCATTAGAAATTAACCACCACTTAAATTAATTTTCTCACATTCACAAGGTTGTAATGGTGGAAAAAGAAACCTTCCATCAGTGTGTAGTGACAGGAAAGCTGTTATTGCATTTATTTATACGTGCATACATTAACCCATGGTGCTGGTATTCCCTAGCGACACCAATACTGTTTGCATAGGAATCGCTCTGATATTTTTACTGTAAACTAAATATTTATTCAGCTTTAGATCGAATATAATAAAGTTAAACATATCCAAATATTCATAGATATGATAATAATCATTGTTATAGCTTCAATTTCACAGTGCTTTACAATTTGACTTCTTATCAGCATTATAATTGTTATTGCACAACACAAATATAACATACCTCTTAGGGCAAACTCACACATGGAGTTTTTAATACATTTTTGGGTGTAGTTTTTAGCCAATGCCAATTCAAATCGCTTTTACATTCTGACACATTTGTATGTGACTCCAGCCTTGTAAAACTTTCAAGTTTCAATTCCTCATCATTTTTACTTGCTATTTAGATGCAAATATTCAGTGTTAAAGGGGTTGTTTGGGTTCAGAGCTGAACCCGGGCATACCCATATTTTCACCCAGGCAGCCCACCCGATTTCAGAATCAGAGCATCTCATGCTCCGATGCGCTCCCTTGCCCTGCGCTAGACCGTGCAGGGCAACGGCTCCTTTGTCTGCTTCCGCCTGGCAGTGTGTTTGATGACGTCACCGGCTCTGATGGACGTGCTTTAGCGCTGCTCTAGCTGTTTTACTGGCTAGGGCAGCGCTTAAGCCCACCCATCAATGCTGGTGACATCACCGGGCTTACTGGCAGCCCCATGGAAGCCCGATTCGTATCGGAACTCCTGAAAATGCCTTTGCCCTGCTCGATTTAGCGCAGGGCATAGGAGAGCATCGGAGCATGAACTGCTCCGATGCTCAAGGCAGGGGAGCTGCCTGGGTGAAAATGGAGGTATGTCTGGGTTCAGCTCTGAACTCGGACAACCCCTTTCGGGAACTGATTTGTGGACCCGGAAGTGTGGGTCTGTATTCTGGATCCGGGCAGCACATATTGCAGCCCCATAGAAATGAATGGGTCCGCACAGACGTGTGAATGGAGCCTTATTGGCACTGTTTTGGTTGTAAACAGATCTCCGCAAGCCCAGATCTGATGCAACAAATCAACTGTATGAATATACCTTTTACGACTATGGACTTTTAGTATACAAAATACTCACACTCTCTTTCCATTTAACAACATTGGAGTAGTAAGACACACAGTGTAACAGTCCTACGGGCTCACCTGAGTCAGAGGACAGCTGGCTGGAGGTAGGAGTGGAGCCCAGTGGCAAGGACCGCAGGCAGGTAGTAGGTGCAGGAAGTCTGGTAGAGGCGTAGTCAGTAGGCAGGCGGTGGGTCAGGGCAGGCGGTAGTAAGCGTGGTCAGACAATCCGGATGGCAATGGTGGTAGCAGTTCAGTAGGTAGGGACAACGCAGAAGAGTAGTCGGTAGTCAATTCCTGGTCAGCAGTGGATTTCCAGTAGTAGCAAGAGCAGCAGATGAGGAGAAGCTTGATCAAGGCTCAGGAGCTCAATAATCAGCAAACTGGAGTGCAAGGGGCTGGACTTATATAGGGAAGTACCAGGTGTAGTGGAATCAAGGGTGATGAGCAAGGCTTGGCAAGACTGAGGTTAACTAATAGGCTTCAGGGAGGAATGTCCAGAGAGGACGGTAGCCTAATAAGCAGGGCTACTGCCTGGAATGTGGCTGGTCACAGGTTTGAATCCCGACAGTACTCCCCCCCTTCCAAGGTGCCCTCCGGGCACCACAGGGGCAGGCTTACCGGGGTGCCATAAAATGGGTCACTAGGTTTCAATGGTACTTGCGCTGCTGATCTCCCGAAATGAAGTGGGTTCTTCACAAATGCAAAGTGTTAATGTAGTGGGACCGCGCTGCTCCTTGTTCACACAAGGAGTTTTTCCAGGAATGCAGGTAATCACTTTCTCTGGCTCAAGACAGACACCCTTTAGTTGGATAGTGGTGTGCTTCAACCCAGATTGAAGCTCAGCAAATCTATGCTGGATCGTTAAAGGCTTTTCTGCAAGATGTCATAAATCACACAATAGTGAGAGCACCTCCGGCACAGTAAAAACTTTCTGTTTTATTATACTCACAGAAGTAAAAAGGTTATTCAGCATATCAATATGATAGTATTCTTTCCGCACAGCCCGACCCGGGTTTCACATAAAGCTTCGTCAGGGGCGAGAATCTACCATGCCTAGGGTAGGCGGCTATTTAACCCCCTTCCCCCCACATGGCACACCTGATGATTGCATTACTAATCTAATTGCTCCAGGGATTTCTCCAAAGTGCTCATTTTCGAAATAAAATACATAAACAATAAATAAATAAAATGCAAATAAAATATACTCCATCAAACATGAAACTTTCACCCCCAAAAAAAAATTTCTTTATTTTTTTAAAAAAATCTTAATTTTTTATTCTTTTTTTACCAAATTTTTTTTTCACAATAAATCACAATGTTTTTTTCATGCTGACTCTCCCCTTTGGGAGTTATATTCTAAACACGGCTAGATCAACCAATGACTGACTACAAAAGTGCTTCATTCATGAATTCACTGGTCCAGGTGAGTGCCCTCCCCTTCTGAGCACTTTGGAGAAATCCCTGGAGCAATTAGATTAGTAATGCAATCATCAGGCGTGCCATGTGGGGGGAAGGGGGTTAAATAGCCGCCTACCCTAGGCATGGTAGATTCTCGCCCCTGACGAAGCTTTATGTGAAACCCGGGTCGGGCTGTGCGGAAAGAATACTATCATATTGATATGCTGAATAACCTTTTTACTTCTATGAGTATAATAAAACAGAAAGTTTTTACTGTGCCGGAGGTACTCTCACTATTGTGTGATTTATGACATCTTGCAGAAAAGCCTTTACCGGGGTGCCGTTGGTGGAACTCTTTTACCAGTCTGGGGGCGTGGATATTCTTCTGGCTCCCAGGAGTTATCCTCGGGAGGGTAACCCTCCCACCAAATTAGGTATTGTAGTCTTCCCCAGTGGATCCTGGAGTCGAGGATCTTTGCGAAAGCGTATTCTATTTCACCCTGTACCCTCACGGGTGGTGGAGGGGGCGAGTGGCGACCTGTGAAGGTGTTCTCCACGTATGGTTTGAGGAGTGAGCAATGGAAGACAGGGTGCACCCTAATGGAGTCCGGAAGGTCGAGCCGGAACGTGACCTCGTTGATTTGTGCATATTGAACTTAAATTGGAGTTTAAAAAAAAACATTTTTATTTATAAAAAATACCCAATTTACCAAATATTTGGAAGAATTAGGAATTAAAAAAATGACAATTTCTCAGTTTTTAAAACAGATAGCAATACCTCCTAAAATAGTTATCACTTTACATTTCCCATATGTCTATTTCATTTTTGGATCATTTTGTAAATTCCATTTTCTTTTTTTGGGACGTTAGAAGGCTTAGAAGTTATAGATGGACAAAGAGTCTTCATTTTTCCTCACTTTTCAGCGGAGGTGCAAAAACGGCGAGCACATTTCCTGGATGTTGAAAAGCGACTACGCTCACAAAATATACAATATTCCATGCTATACCCCTCAAAGCTGCGGATTATGTTTAAAGGAAATACCCATTTTTTTGACTCCCCGGAGGAAGCCAGCCACTGGGTTGAATCCTTGTCTTCTGAAAGCTATGAGAACGACTGATAGAAGAGTGGGAAATGCCATGCCTAGGACTATTCCGGAGACCTCATGGAAGACTCTGGGGACAGGCGGATAAGTATAATGTTTAATGCTTGTTATGATCCTGTTCTTGCTCGATCATTACCATGTCCTGGAGTAGCAATTTGGTACTATCCAATAACACTGACTTTAGTATTCATACCTGTGCTATTGTTAATTGGTTTGTTGACATGCCAAGAGTTAACTATGTCACTATGCCACTTATTGCCCTCTTTTATTGCTGCCCGGGTCTCCATTATAGAGATCTGGTCCGTAAATGCAGATGTGTTACCACTTCCTATGTTGCGGGTTACAGGAATCTTTCCTCTGCCTCAGGTCCTGCTTGGGGACCATCAAAAGTTTGTTCTTTTGTAGGAATTATTATGTTTACGGTTCATTGGGGGTTATGATCCACAGAGAGACAATATATGTTATTACTCCTTTGCCATACGGTGATTGCTTTATATGGGTGCCTGGATCGCCCTTTCTCTAATGCTTTTCACGCAGTGATGGCGGATAAAACTCACGTTTTGGCTTGGAATGTTAGAGGCCTGGGAGATCCCTCTAAACGTCAGGCGGTTTTTATAGCTGTCCAGAAGTACCAGCCAGCCATAGCGTGCCTCACTGAGACTCACTTGTCTAAACAATCCCATAGGCTGCTTCATAAACCATGGATCTCACAGGCCTTTCATTCCACTTTCTCTACGCACGCTAGGGGGGTTAGTGTCCTGGCTCATACAGGGAGTGCAGAATTATTAGGCAAGTTGTATTTTTTAGGATTAATTTTATTATTGAACAACAACCATGTTCTCAATGAACCCAAAAAACTCATTAATATCAAAGCTGAATATTTTTGGAAGTAGTTTTTAGTTTGCTTTTAGTTTTAGCTATTTTAGGGGGATATCTGTGTGTGCAGGTGACTATTACTGTGCATAATTATTAGGCAACTAAACAAAAAACAAATATATACCCATTTCAATTATTTATTTTTACCAGTGAAACCAATATAACATCTCAACATTCACAAATATACATTTCTGACATTTAAAAACAAAACAAAAACAAATCAGTGACCAATATAGCCACCTTTCTTTGCAAGGACACTCAAAAGCCTGCCATCCATGGATTCTGTCAGTGTTTTGATCTGTTCACCATCAACATTGCGTGCAGCAGCAACCACAGCCTCCCAGACACTGTTCAGAGAGGTGTACTGTTTTCCCTCCTTGTAAATCTCACATTTGATGATGGACCACAGGTTTTCAATGGGGTTCAAATCAGGTGATAAAGGAGGCCATGTCATTAGATTTTCTTCTTTTATACCCTTTCTTGCCAGCCACGCTGTGGAGTACTTGGACGCGTGTGATGGAGCATTGTCCTGCATGAAAATCATGTTTTTCTTGAAGGATGCAGACTTCTTCCTGTACCACTGCTTGAAGAAGGTGTCTTCCAGAAACTGGCAGTAGCACTGGGAGTTGAACTTGATCCATCCTCAACCCGAAAAGGCCCCACAAGCTCATCTTTGATGATACCAGCCCAAACCAGTACTCCACCTCCACCTTGCTGGCGTCTGAGTCGGACTGGAGCTCTCTGCCCTTTACCAATCCAGCCACGGGCCCATCCATCTGGCCCATCAAGACTCACTCTCATTTCATCAGTCCATAAAACCTTAGAAAAATCAGTCTTGCGATATTTCTTGGCCCAGTCTTGACGTTTCAGCTTGTGTGTCTTGTTCAGTGGTGGTCGTCTTTCAGCCTTTCTTACCTTGGCCATGTCTCTGAGTATTGCACACCTTGTGCTTTTGGGAACTCCAGTGATGTTGCAGCTCTAAAATATGGCCAAACTAGTGGCAAGTGGCATCTTGGCAGCTGCACGCTTGACTTTTCTCAGTTCATGGGCAGTGATTTTGCGCCTTGGTTTTTCCACACGCTTCTTGCGACCCTGTTGACTATTTTGAATGAAACGCTTGATTGTTCGATGATCACGCTTTAGAAGCTTTGCAATTTTTAAGAGTGCTGCATCCCTCTGCAAGATATCTCACTATTTTTGACTTTTCTGAGCCGGTCAAGTCCTTCTTTTGACCCATTTTGCCAAAGGAAAGGAAGTTGCCTAATAATTAAGCACACCTGATATAGGGTGTTAATGTCATTAGACCACACCCCTTCTCATTACAGAGATGCACATCACCTAATATGCTTAATTGGTAGTAGGCTTTCGAGCCTATACAGCTTGGAGTAAGACAACATGCATAAAGAGGATGATGTGGTCAAAATACTCATTTGCCTAATAATTCTGCACTCCCTGTAGAGCCATTCCCTTTGAGTGCCACTCTAGCAAAATTGATACTGAAGGCCGATATGTCTGTCAGCACTGTTCTATTTTCGGGGTACAAATTCTTCTAATCGCCATATATATACCACCGCCATACTCCACTGGTGTAATAAAAGAGGTAATGACATGTACAGGGAGTGCAGAATTATTAGGCAAGTTGTATTTTTGAGGATTAATTTTATTATTGAACAACAACCATGTTCTCAATGAACCCAAAAAACTCATTAATATCAAAGCTGAATATTTTTGGAAGTAGTTTTTAGTTTGTTTTTAGTTTTAGCTATTTTAGGGGGATATCTGTGTGTGCAGGTGACTATTACTGTGCATAATTATTAGGCAACTTAACAAAAAACAAATATCTACCCATTTCAATTATTTATTTTTACCAGTGAAACCAATATAACATCTCAACATTCACAAATATACATTTCTAACATTCAAAAACAAAACAAAAACAAATCAGTGACCAATATAGCCACCTTTCTTTGCAAGGACACTCAAAAGCCTGCCATCCATGGATTCTGTCAGTGTTTTGATCTGTTCACCATCAACATTGCGTGCAGCAGCAACCACAGCCTCCCAGACACTGTTCAGAGAGGTGTACTGTTTTCCCTCCTTGTAAATCTCACATTTGATGATGGACCACAGGTTCTCAATGGGGTTCAGATCAGGTGAACAAGGAGGCCATGTCATTAGATTTTCTTCTTTTATACCCTTTCTTGCCAGCCACGCTGTGGAGTACTTGGACGTGTGTGATGGAGCATTGTCCTGCATGAAAATCATGTTTTTCTTGAAGGATGCAGACTTCTTCCTGTACCACTGCTTTAAGAAGGTGTCTTCCAGAAACTGGCAGTAGGACTGGGAGTTGAGCTTGACTCCATCCTCAACCCGAAAAGGCCCCACAAGCTCATCTTTGATGATACCAGCCCAAACCAGTACTCCACCTCCACCTTGCTGGGGTCTGAGTCGGACTGGAGCTCTCTGCCCTTTACCAATCAAGCCACGGGCCCATCCATCTGGCCCATCAAGACTCACTCTCATTTCATCAGTCCATAAAACCTTAGAAAAATCAGTCTTGCGATATTTCTTGGCCCAGTCTTGACGTTTCAGCTTGTGTGTCTTGTTCAGTGGTGGTCGTCTTTCAGCCTTTCTTACCTTGGCCATGTCTCTGAGTATTGCACACCTTGTGCTTTTGGGAACTCCAGTGATGTTGCAGCTCTAAAACATGGCCAAACTAGTGGCAAGTGGCATCTTGGCAGCTGCACGCTTGACTTTTCTCAGTTCATGGGCAGTTATTTTGCGCCTTGGTTTTTCCACACGCTTCTTGCGACCCTGTTGACTATTTTGAATGAAACGCTTGATTGTTCGATGATCACGCTTCAGAAGCTTTGCAATTTTTAAGAGTGCTGCATCCCTCTGCAAGATATCTCACTATTTTTGACTTTTCTGAGCCGGTCAAGTCCTTCTTTTGACCCATTTTGCCAAAGGAAAGGAAGTTGCCTAATAATTATGCACACCTGATATAGGGTGTTGATGTCAATAGACCACACCCCTTCTCATTACAGAGATGCACATCACCTAATATGCTTAATTGGTAGTAGGCTTTCGAGCCTATACAGCTTGGAGTAAGACAACATGCATAAAGAGGATGATGTGGTCAAAATACTCATTTGCCTAATAATTCTGCACTCCCTGTAGTGCAGGGCCCCCATAAAAGAGATTTACCCATTGGATCCCTGGAGTCATTGCCATATACCTCTGTTATTGAATATTTACCGCGGTGCCTCTCGTATCATTCTCCCATACACATAGAATTAAGATTTTAAAACGACAGGGGGTGTTGTGGTTCCGCGCTCTGGAAACTCAACCCTTTTTGGATACATTTGTTAGATGAGAAAAATCCCATGACAGAGTACATAAGGGAATTTTTCAATTTTAACATAGGGTCAACACCCATGGGAATAGTTTGGGACACCATGAAAGCATATGTGAGAGGTCTTTATATCCAGAAAATTAATAGACATAAAATAAAAACTAGGGAACTCACTAAAGCTATACAGCAGGAAGTGATAAGGAGTGAACAGGTATATGTAAGTGTGCACCCTCCCAGCAGACTGCAGCCATATGGAAAGAAGCGCAATCCAACTTACTGATCATCTGCTACATATAGCGGACAATAAACGGTTCTTCACCCAAAAAAAAATACTTTGAGGCAGGAGAGAGTTTGGGTAGTCTGCTGGCTAGGGTGGTCCGGTCACAGGAGGGTTTATCCAGAATAGCAGCAATCAGAACCTCAGATGGTGAACTTTCCGTGGAAAGTTCAGTAATCCTTGATACATTTCACAACTTTTATAAGGATTTATACTCCTCCAAATTGTTCATGGAAAGAGATGATATTAAAAAATATCTTAGCCAAATATCTATTTATAAATTATCCCTAGAATTGGGCACATATCTGGATGTAATATATAGAGAGGCTGAGCACTCTCCCAATGGACCACACAGAAACTATTCAAAGATTATTAAATTTATTACACCAATATATAGATCTAAAATTCAACGAAATTACAATAAAACTAAATATATAATAAAAATACTCTATAAAAATACACTATAAAGTGTGATAAAAAGTTATACGAATTAAGAGCATAAATGGTTAAATGGCGTTGGCTTACAAAAGCATAATATATCTAACTTTGATGAGGTATGTCCTGGTTATACAGAAAAATCAATAGTGATTTGCAGGTAATTTGATGTAAAAATATTCGACAGTCAGAAGATAAGTGGTCAACTGTATGGTGATATTTTCGAATAAATATTCGGATAAATGTCCAGACTGGAATTGAATATGTGCTTGCGATAATTAATGTTCAGTCAATATCCCCATGTGTGGCAATTTAAAAGAAACACTTACTCTTGCAGACAACCGTCTGACTATAGCACACGGTGGCGTCCCACATGGCTAATGGAGTTGGATTCGGCGGTGTCTGTTACTTGCAGTACAGCAGGAGCAGTGTAAGCGATATAGCCCTCCGTATAGAGATTCTCTGTTGAAGAAATTCTGATTGTAGCTCTACTTCATGGGACTAAATGTTCGCTTTATGCCATAAAATTCCTCAGGGTAAAAGGATCGATTCAGATTGTTGAAATCAGGACGTCCATCAGCTGATGTGCGGGTCTTTTGAAACCAGACGCGTTTCGGGGTCTTTTCCTAGCCCCTTGCTTAGTGAGGAAAGGGCTAGGAAAAGACCCCGAAACGCGGGGTTGAATAGTTTCTGTGTGGTCCATTGGGAGAGTGCTCAGCCTCTCTATATATTACATTTATTTCCATTTGTGACCGGGTGAGTCATTAGGCTTAGCAGCACCCACTCATAGTTACAGGCGACAGAGAGCCACCATACTCTGTCTACTATTAACATATCTGGATGTGCCCATTACGCTGGAGGAACTTGAAATAGCTTTAAGCTCTCTTCCTAATGAAAAGGCCCCGGGGTCGGATGGATTACCAGGGGAATTGTTTAACCTCCCTGACGGTATTCCCGAGTGTGACTCGGGGTTAATTTTCGCTGCCAGAAGCGGTAACCCCGAGTCACGCTCGGGGTACATTGCAGAGGGAGCAGCGGGTGTCCTTACCTAATCCCGGCGATCCAGCGATGTTCCCCGCTGTGATCGCCGGTGAGAGCCCCGGCGGATGTCTCATCTCTCTTCCTGGTTCCGTCTCTGTGAGCCGCAGCGCCTCACAGAGGCGGAACTGGGCAGGAGATTAAAAAAAAATACATTGTATAAAAGTCAAACACACACAAAGTTAGGTGATACAGTGGAATCCTGTCAGATTACACTATCACCTCAGATTTGACAGATTTGACATCTGATCATTCTACACTGCCCTGGCTGCCCTTTTAGCTGTTTTTTTCTAAGCAAAAAAAAAAATATTTTTTACCATGGCATCAAAGCGTCACTTTAGCATCACCAAAGCGGGTTTGGATCAGATAAGTGACAGCGACAGCGACACAGAGCCCCTCGCAGAATTGAGCGACAGCGATAGCGATTCGTGGAAAGATTCGTCATCCGACTCTGACACTGACCAGAGAAGTGGCGACAGCGACGAATCTGCACTTGAGCTCAGTGAGGTGCGCTCTTGGTGCCCTATTGATTGCGGTATGGATGCAGTACCACCGCCAAGATTCCCGTTTACAGGATCGCCTGGGATGAAGGTAGACGTTGATCACAATGATCCTTTGGCGTACCTAAAATTATTTCTGACGGATGATGTCATTGAAAAGATTGTCACGGAGACAAACCGCTACAAAGAGCAGCAATCCACTACTCTGCACAGCAAGTTTTCCAGAACCAGAAAATGGGAACCGGAGAGTAAGGAGGACATATGGAAATTTCTGGGGCTAATACTTCTTCAGGGGGTGGTGGGGAAACCCCTGCAGAAATGGTACTGGACTACCAATAAATTGCTGGCAACCCCATTTTTTGGCACCATCATGTCCGAGTACCGATTTTCCCTCATAATGAAGAATTTACACTTCACCAACAATGAGGAATTTGACGAAGCCACACATCCAGCGCCAAAACTGAAGAAGATCTGGGAAGTATTCCAAATGATCATAACCAATTTCCAGCAGGCCTATGTGCCAGACAGAGACATCAGCATTGATGAAAGTCTGATGGCTTACAAAGGACGCCTCAGCTGGATTCAATACAACGCATCCAAGAGAGCGCGGTTTGGAATAAAATCCTATATGCTCTGCGAGTCTACAACTGGCTATATATGGAATTCCATCATATACACCGGCAAAGGAACACAATTCAACCCCAGGTACAGCGGCTATGGGATGGCAACGTCATCAGTCCTTTCACTGCTTGAACCATTGCTCAATCAGGGGTATTGTGTGACAACAGACAACTTTTACACGTCGCCTGAGCTGTTCGAGTTTCTACTAAAAAACAAGACTCACGCATATGGAACCGTTAGGGCCAACCGATGTGGCCTGCCATGTATGTTTTCCAAGAAAAAACTGAAAACAGGAGAAATGGTGGCCTGGCAGAAAGGAAAGATGATGGCAATGCGTTGGCGTGACAAAAAAGACGTGTGCCTAATGAGTACAGTACATAACACCTCCACTACCATGGTCCACACAAGAGGTGGGAAAGATGTCATAAAGCCACAACTTGTGATCGACTATAATAACACCATGGGAGGAGTCGATAGAGCCGATCAGGCGATGACATTCTATCCAGCTATGCGGAAGCAACAAAAAAAATACTACCAAAAAATATTCAGGCATCTCCTGGAACAATGTCTGTGGAATGCCTATATACTGCACGGAAGAAAGAGTGACAAGCCTCTTGTTCACGCTGACTTCATCTGGAAGGTGGCGGAGCAGATTTTTTTGAACTACCAAACGCCATCAGTGGCCGTGAACAGATCTGGACGTCGCGCTGTTGACGTTGTAAACCCAGAGAGGCTGACTGGTCGTCACTTTATGGATTACATCCCGCCAAGCGCAAAAAAGGCAGCACCTACAAGGATGTGTGTAGTTTGCTGCTCAAAGCGAGATGGAAATGGAAAAAAAATCCGAAAGGAAACCAGGTTCCATTGCCCTGATTGTGACGTTGGTCTATGTGCAGTCCCATGTTTCAAAATTTACCACACCCAGGATGTTTACTGAATTTTCTTTTGTTTGACAAGTTTCATTATTTATTACATTACTGAATAAAATTATATTATTTGATTATAACTCATGATTTTATTTTTTCGAACTTTATCATATCTGAGAGGTCTACTAGAGTCTTCTTTGGTCAGGTTTAAGTAAGTAATTACTAAGAATTGCAGGCCTACAATACATAACACCAAATTTCCATGCAAAAAAATGGTACCGCTTTTGGAACAAAATTCCTGACATAATCATACCGCCAGGGAGGTTAAACAATACAGGGAATGTCTCCTTCCACACCTCCTGGAGACCTTTAATGATGCGCTACAAAACAGAAAGCTTCCTGCTTCTATGAGGGAGGCGATAGTGGTGGTTATCCCAAAGTCCATTTTGGAAAGAAGACACCCCAAGGTATTCTGTGAGGGGCATGGCGAGTTCATCCAATTATTATTTTTTGCACAAGTTAGCGGAAAAATATATATATATTTTTTTTACAAAGTCTCATATGCCACTAACTTGTGACAAAAAATAAAATTTTACATGAACTCGCCATGCCCCTCACGGAATACCTTAGGGTGTCTTCTTTCCAAAATGGGGTCACATGTGGGGTATTTATACTGCCCTGGCATTTTAGGGGTCCTAAGGCGTGAGAAGAAGTCTAGAATCCAAATGTCAAAAAATGCCCTCCTAAAAGGTACTCATTGAAATTTGGGCCCCTTTGCACACCTAGGCTGCAAAAAAGTGTCACACATGTGGTATCGCCGTACTCAGGAGAAGTAGGGAAATGTGTTTTGGGGTGTATTTTTACATATACCCATGCTGGGTGAGATAAATATCTCTGTAAAAGACAACTTTTTACATTTTTTTATACAAAATTGTCAATTTACTGAGATATTTCTCTCACCCAGCATGGGTATATGTAAAAATACACCCCAAAACACATTGTCCTACTTCTCCTGAGTACATGTGTGACTCTTTTTTGCAGCCAAGATGAGCAAAGGGGCCCAAATTCCAATGAGTACCTTTAGGATTTCACAGGGCATTTTTACGCATTTGGATTCCGTGAGGGGCATGGTGAGTTCATCTTATTTTTTTGTCACAAGTTAGTGGAATATGAGACTTTGTAAGAAAAAACAAAAACAAAATAAAAAATCAATTTCCGCTAACTTGTGGCAAAAAAAAAAAAAAATCTTCTATGAACTTGCCATGCCCCTCAAAAGTGATCTTTATAGCGGCGATTTTACGGTGTTTTTGCAGTGATCAGAAAAAAAATTCTGTCACTGCGGTGGGGCGGACTGAACGCAAGTGTGCGCGCAAGATCAGGCCTGATCGGGCGAACACTGCGTTTTTTGTAGAGCCTATAGAACATGTCCTATTCTTGTGCGCAATTGCGGACAAGAAAAGGCATTTTCTATATAGTTCTGGCAATGTGCGGATCCCCAAAATGCGAAAAGCACATTGTTGGTGTCCGTGTTTTGCGGATCCGTGGAGCCGTGGGAGAAGGTTAATACTTAAGGATCAGGCTGGATTTATGCCAGATAGAAGCACGGCCAATAATCTCTGTCAACAGTTTTTGAATCTCCAGAGACCGTTAAATACGGGGGGATGCCGCGCAATAATATCCTTAGACTCCGCCAAGGCTTTTGACATTGTGGAATGGTAATACCTGTGGGAAGTCTTGGAGTCCATGGGATTTAGGCGGGGTTTTATCTCCTGGGTCAAATTACTGTATAACTCCCCATTAGCAAGGATTAGAGCGAACGGGCTACTCTCCAAACATTTTCCTTTACATAGAGGCACACGGCAGGGTTTCCCCTTGTCCCCCCTGTTATTTGCAATAGCAATCGAGCCCCTGGACTGCCTTCTGCGAAACTCTCCATATTGGAAGGTATTCCCAATAGGCCCTTGGGAAGAAAGATTCTCGTTATACACAGATGATCTATTATTATATGTGGTAGACCTGCAGAAGTCCATTGATCCAATAATGAAGGAGATTGTTGATTTTGGGACATTTTATGGGCTTAAAATAAACTGGGACAAGTCCACAATTCTCCCATTAGATCCTACCCCAACACAATTAGATCTCGCCCGTATACCCCTGCAACTGACCACCCACTTCAAATATTTAGTCGTAATGATATCACCAGTACCAGCCGATTACATAATACTGAATTTTGAACCACTAATCGCTAAATTTGTAGTCACAACTAATGTTTGGTGTAAGCTACCCCTTATGGTAATTGGCCGCTGTCATTTAATTAAAATGATATTCATGCCACAACTATTATATATATTACACAACTCCCCGGTATGGGTCCCACAGAGGATATTTTACAAAATTCAGGGGATTTTTAGATCACTGATATGGAAAAAAAGAAACTGAGAATTTGCATAGAGACACTCCAAAAATCTAAGGAAGAAGGTGGTTTGTCCCCCCCCCGAACCCGTGGTCCTACTTTATAGCTGCACAATTGCAACATTTTAGGGGTTGGATTAGAACACGTGAATTAGACTTCTCGGCTGAGATAGTGGCTCATAGTATGAAGCAAAAAGCACCTATTGTTTCGATTGAAGTGAGTGGGCAGCACCCTCTAGGTAGGAAACTTCCCACAATTTCCCTTATAACCAAAGTTTGGTCAAAATTCAAGGAACTGGCAAATTTAACAGGTTTTAGCGAGAATACGTCATTATGGCGGAATCTCCAATTGCCAGAGATATTCAGACTACTTTTTCCCATAGGAGGAGGAGGGCATACAATTTTTGGGCCAAATTCAATCTCACGGACTGTTCAAATCTTTTACTCAGCTTCAGAAGGAGTTTGGTCTATCCAAAACTGCCATTTTTCAATTTCTACAATTAAGACATGCTTGTCATACACAATTTCCGAAGGGTATGGTGGTTCTAACCCACTCCTGTGGTGAAACAGATACTGGAGGGCAGGTCCACAAAAGGCCTGATATCACGTCTATATAAATTTGTACTTGACGCCAATGCCTCCTCAACTCTCTTGGTGGTAAAAGGAAAATGGGAAGAGGATATAGGAACAATATCTCAAGAACAATGGACTGATGTTCTGGCTTTAACAGC
This sequence comes from Bufo gargarizans, assembly GCF_014858855.1. Taxonomy (NCBI): domain Eukaryota; kingdom Metazoa; phylum Chordata; class Amphibia; order Anura; family Bufonidae; genus Bufo; species Bufo gargarizans. The sequence continues at coordinate 413,308,957 of NC_058082.1, read as the reverse complement.
TAGTCTTACACTGAATGAATCTCAGAGACTCTCCCAGCTATACCTAATACACAGAGTGTATAGAACCCCAAAATTTCTATTCAAAATAGGTGCACGACCGGACTCCTCATGCCCTCGCCAACACTGCTTCATATGGTTTGGAACTGCCAAAAATTGAAGAGATTTTGGGAGGATATACATGAAATCATAACCGTTACAACCCAGATACGATTGCCTAATGATCCAAGAGTCTGTGTATTAGGTATTCTAGATTCCTCAGAAATAGATGCTAAACTGTCATTGTGCATTCATAGAATGCTGTTCCAGGCGAGGGTTTTACTTGCTAAACACTGGATAAGAAGTAATCCGCCCAACAAACAGGAATATATAAATAGGCTGAATACAGTTTTACGCCTTGAAAGAGGAGTATATGTAAAGAGAAAATGTCCCAACAAATTCCTGTCGATTTGGAGGGGCTGGGTGGAGAACGGGAGTTTGGCTTCTGCGGCCCTATCAAGAGATTGCATATGAGGGCAATTTTCTCTATTGGGACAGATATCTTAGCACATGCTGCCGAATGGGGGATGTTGATCAATCACTTTAATTTCAGCTCTCATTGAAATGGCCTGCCTTCTAATTAATAGAAAAATAAAGGTACTGCAACTGTCTCTCTGTTGGATCAAGTAAAGGGGGGTGGGGAGTTGGTTAGATGTTATACAATAATCTAACACTAATTCTGCAATGTCCTGTATCCTTATAATAATATGTATCTGTCTTTCTATTCTGTACTACGATGCTTTCATGTTAATATGGTGACAGTCTCATTATGTTGGAAAGACTCTGATGTATGGACTGACAAGATATTTGTTGTATACAAAATCTTTATTATTTTGTTAATACCTTTATTGAAAATCAATAAAAACGATTTTGATAAAAAAAAGAAGGCTTAGAAGTTTAGAAGAAAATATTACACTTTTAAAGAAAATGTCCAAAACCCAATTTTTAAGGAACAGTTCAGGTCTGAAGTCAGTTTGTGAGGCTTACATAATAGACACCACCCATAAAGGGCTCCATTTTAGAAACTACACCCTTCAAGGTATTCAAACCTGACTTTACAAACTTTGTTAACCATTTAGGTGTTCCACAAGAATTAAAGGAAAATGTAGATGAAATTTCAGAATTTTTTCCAGTAACAAATCAAGGGTAAACAGCCAAACAAAACAATATTTATTAGCCTGATTATGTAGTTTGCAAAAATACCCCGTATGTGGTCGTAAACTGCTGTACGGGCACATGGCAGAGCGCAGAAGTAAAGGAACACCATATGGTTTTTAGAAGGCAGATTTCACTGGAATAATTTTAAGTTGCCATGTCACATTTGAAGACCCCCTAATGCACCCCTAGTGTAGAAACACCAATAAAGTGACTCCAACTACGGAATAAGGTGGAAGTTTTGTTGGTACTATTTTAGGGTACATAGGAATTTTGGTTGTTCTATTTTACACTTTTTATGAGGCAAGGTAAAAAATAGCTGTTTTGGTACTGTTTTTATTTTTATTTTTTTTCAATGTTCATCTGACAGGTTAGATCATGTGTTATTTTTTATATAGCAGGTTGTTACAGATGTGACAATGCCAAATATGACAACTTTTTGTTGTTTGCTTCAGTTTAACATTTTTTTATGTAGAGGCTCATTTTTATTGGTATGAGATTACTGTTGGTACTATTTGAGGGTGCATATGACTATTTGATTGCTTAGTATTACACTTTTTGTGATGTAAGGTGACCAAAAAAGGCTTTTTTTACACCGTTTTTATTTAATTTTTTTGTGATATTTTTATACAGAAAATTGAAATATAGAAACTTAGAATGTGTCGGCTGATAAGAACCATTTGGCCCATCTAGTCTGACCAATATACTGAATACTATGAATAGCCCTTTGCCCTATCTTATATGAAGGATGGCCTTATGCCTATCCAATGCATGCTTAAACTCCTTCACTGTATTTGCAGCTATCACTTCTGCAGGAAGGCTATTCCATGCATCCACTACTCTCTCAGTAAAGTAATACTTCCTTATATTACTTTTAAACCTTTGCCCCTCTTATTTAAAACTATGTCCTCTTTTAGCAGTTTTTCTTCTTTTAAATATTCTCTCCTCTTTTACCTTGCTGATTCCCTTTATGTATTTAAAAGTTTCTATCATATCCCCTCTGTCTCGTCTTTCTTCCAAGCTATACATGTTAAGGTCCTTTAATCTTTCCTGGTGATGAATGTTTGATTGGTACTATTTTAGGGCTCATATGACTTTTTGATCGCTTGGTATTACACTTTTTGTGATGTAAGGTGACAAAAAATGGCTTTTTTAACACTTTCTATATTTTTTTACGGTGTTACGGTGTTCAACTGAGGGATTACTTCATGTGATATTTTTATATAGCAGGTTCTTACAGACGCGGCAATACTTAATATGTATACTTTTTTTATTTAAGTTTTACACAAAAAAATCATGTTTTAGCGTCTCCATAACCTCAGAGCCCATAACCTGAAAGCCATCGTTTTTTTTTTTTTTTTTTTTCCCGATTGTTTTATGTAGAGTCTCATTTTTGCAGGATGAGATGACGGTTTAATGGGTAGTATTTTGGGGGGCATACACCTTTTTGATTGCTTGGTCTAGCACTTTTTGTGATGTAAGGTGACAAAAAAAGGATTTTTTTAGCAGTTTTTATTTTATTTTTTCTATGGCGTTCAGGTGAGGGGGTGTATAACGTGACATTTTTATAGAGCCAGTCTTTACGGATGGGGAAATACCCAATATGTCTGTTTTTTTTTTTTTTTTTAAATGTTCACAATTGTTTTATTTTGTGAATTTTTTTTATTTTATTGAAACTTTTTTATTATTATGAAAAACACTTTTTTCACTTTTTATTTTTGTCCCACTAAGGGACTTCAACTTTTGGGGTTTGATCCCCTCTGCAATGCATTAGAATACAACCTGTATTGTAATGCATTGGATGTCCGCTTCTATGCTGACAGCCTGCCTGTGAGACCCAGCCTAAGGGCTGCATCTCACAGGCTTTCATAGGAGGCAAGCCCCAATGACTATGGAAGGCATCAGGCTTGCCTTCTCTGCCATCAGGTCCCTGCCACTGCAGCATGGGGACCCGATGGAGATACGGAGGGCACCTGTACCCTCCACAAACACTCTGCATGAAACAGTCAGCTTTGACCGCAGCATACAAAAGCTTAATACGCTGGCATTGGTGTCTTCAAAGATGCTGGCGTATGCAGCAGGGACCCGGCTGTCAGTGCAGGAAAAAAGTACTAATGGATCCAGCGAGTAAAATCAATGATTCTTTATTTCTTTATTTAAAAAACGTACAGATGTAGCAGGGTTAACACACAAACTCTTAACTCAAATTTCTTAACTCGTTACGTTATCGTGAAACAAAAGCCATTGAAAAGCAATTTAAAGGGTTTCTGTCACCAGATTTAGCCCTATTAAGCTAGCTGACATTAGCGATGTGCTAATGTCAGCTAAAGCTAACTAGCCTATTCTTACTTTTATCTATGCCCCCGGTACGCCAGAAATCTAACTTTTATAATATGCTAATTAGCCTTTAGGAGCAGGGTCAGCATTGTTCCTGCTACTCGAGGCTCTGTTCTCCCACCTTTGTCGCCTCCCTCCAAGTCCTGATTGACAGGGCCAGGCAGCGCTCGCATCTGTCAGCTCTGTGCTCTGGTGAAATCTCATGCGATTCAGTATTTGGCACAGGAGCGGTGAGGGAAAGACGATAGCCAGCTGCCAGCTTCCTTACTGCGCCCGCGCTGTCCATACATACATACTAAATACATAGTGCTGTATGTATGTATGTATGCTACATACATACATAGTGCTGTGATGTCACAAGTTCACAACAATACTTAGTGCACCAATCACTAATAAGTAGTCAGACCTGTTAAAATGTGAAGTTACATGTATTGAGCCAAAATATTCACATCATTAGTGCGGATTTCGCAATCGCGAATATATTGGAGCACTCTATCTGCATATAAAGCTATTGTAATGTTCTGCTATGCCAACCATTTTCTCCAGTCTCAGGAAACTTCTAGAAGCTTGAAAAATGTAGCTATAGTGACCCACGTCTGTATTTCGCGCGCATTAATCGAATATTACATTGCCGATTTTTTGCAATCAAGAAAATGATCACGAATTTGAATAATGCCCCTGCCGCTCATCACTATTTTACCTTTATGTTCTAAAAAATCAAAAATTTACCGAAAATTTTAAATTTTCTACATTTTAAGTTCTGTTAAAAACAGACATTTTTAACAGACGTTTATTTCACTGATGCCTTTCTGAGAGACGGACGTTAAAAATGGACCCATTCAATTGTATGGGGGCAGTCTGTCCCCATAAAAGCGTGAAAAACGGACAAGATAGAACATGTTCGTGTGAATAACCCCATAGACTACCATTGGTCTTAAAACAGATGTGGGATGGCCGTTAAAAAAATTGACATCACATGTCAATTTTTCACTGTTGTGTGCATGTAGCCTTAGAATTTAAGAAGCAATTTTTCAGATTTTCTCTGAAATTTTCAAAACCGCCTTTTTAAGGACCAGTTCAGTTCTGAAAGTCACTTTGAGGTCCTTACTTAACAGAAACCACCCATAAAATCTGGTACTCAAAACTGATTTTACAAACTATGTTAACCCTTTAGGTGTGCCACAAGAATTAAAGGGTAAATGGCGGTAAAATTAAAAAATTTCAGTTTTTGTGCAGATTTTTAGTTTTATTCCAATTTTCCTATAACACAGCAAAGGTTAACAGCAAAACGACCCTCAATATCTATTACCCTGATTCTGGAGTTTACAAAAACATCCCCATTTTTGTTTGCAAACTGCTGCAGGGGCACACGGCAGAAGGAAATGAGCAACTTATGGTTTTTGGAGGGCAGATTTTGCTGAAATGGCTTTTGTGTGTCGTGTCATATTTAAAGGCACACTAAAGCCTCTTTCACATGGGTGTTGCAGGAAAAGGTGCGGGTGCGTTGCGGGAACATGCACAATTTTTCTGCGCGAGTGCAAAACATTGTAATGCGTTTTGTACGCGCGTGAGAAAAATCGGCATGTTTGGTACTTCACAGAAGTTCGGGCTTGGGATCGGTGTTTTGTAGATTGTATTATTTTCCCTTATAACATGGTTATAAGGGAAAATAATAGCATTCTGAATACATAATGCATAGTACAATAGCGCTGGAGGGGTTAAAATAAATAAATAAATAATTGAACTCACCTTAATCCACTTGCTCGCGCAGCCAGGCTTCTCTTCTTTGCTGTGTACAGGAAAAGGACCTGTGGTGACGTCACTCCGGCGCTGAATCTTTTTTTATTTTATTTTTACACTTTTTTGGATTTTCTTTTTTTTTTTGTTAGTTTATTTATTTATTTTTTTCTGTTAGGTTTAGGGTAAGTACATGAACTCCCGTCCCCCACACACACTCACACTGAATAAAGTTTTCCACGCGCACACACTCCCCTATGGCCCGCCAGACATTCTCGGACGAGGAGGCATACGCCGTGCTTACCTCCGAATCCGAGAGTCCCAGTGAGGATGACCCCACTTTCCGCTTGTCATCCGCATCCTCCTCAACATCTAGCGATGATAATGAGCCCCCAAGGCGGTGGAGATGCCACCAGGTGGAGCAAGGGGACTGCCATGCCATAAATCCTGTGGCCCACGCTAATACGAGCAGCTCTGCGGCTCGTACTAGTTTTCCGGCCCACCAGAGAAGTCCATCTGAGCCCCCTACCGGTGAACTTGTCTGGTGTACCCCAGAGCATTTTGAGCCTGAATCTAGATTCCCACAGTGGGCTTCACTGATTATGACTATTTTAGTCTTTTTTTCGGTGACCACTTTGTGAATCTGATGGTGGAGCAAGCGAACCTGTACGCCCAACAGTTCATTGCTCAACACCCGAGCTCCTTTTTGGCTAGGGCCGGTGGCTGGACTCTGGTCAGTGCAGCCGAGATGAGGACGTTTTGGGACTTCGTGCTGCACATGGGCCTAGTCAAAAAACCCAGTGTCAGGCATTACTGGAGTGAGGACGTCCTCTACTAGACCCCCACTTTACACTACGGCCAGTGGCGGATTACAATAGGGACGTTCGGGTCAGCAGCCCTGGGCCCAGCACCGCTGGGGGGGCCCAACGCCGACCCAAACGCCCACATACTGCGGCGGGGCACGGGAGCGCATAGCTCCCTGTCCCGTTGCCTATCACCGCCATAGGCTTCATGATGACGTCATCACACGCCTGTGCCGGGACACAGCAGATTGACGTGTGCACGCCTGCCTCACCCCGCCTTGAACCTTTGTCTGCGAGCACGTGCCTGGCCCTGGACAGTGAGTATTTAGCTTTTCATTTATTTTAATTTTTTTCAAGTGCCTACTTTGGGGGACGACACACAGAGGAGGACATATTAGGGAAGAGTTGAGACCTCGAGTACATGGGAGGGGGAATGTGGGGGCTGTGTGGGGCTAAATTATTTTGGCATTGGGAGGGACTACTATGTGGGGGCAAATTACTATGTGGGGGCAAATTATTATGAGAGGGACTACTATGTGGGGGAAACTATAGTGTGGGGGGAATTGCTATGTGGGGACAGTGTGGGGTAATTTCTATGTGGGGACAGTGTGGGGTAATTTCTATGTGGGGACAGGGTGGGGAAATTGCTATGTGGGGACAAATTACTATGTGGGGGAAACTATTGTGTGGGGTAATTGCTATGTGGGGGTACTGTGAGGTAATTTCTATGTGGGGACAGTGTCAGGAAATTGCTATGTGGGGGCAGTGTGGGGTAATTTCTATGTGGTGACAGTGTGGCGAAATTGCTATGTGGGGGCAGTGTGGGGGAAATTACTATGTGGGGGGAGTGTGGTGGAAATTACTATGTAGGGGCAGTGTGGGGCAAATTACTATGTAGGGGAAATTACTGTGTTGGGGCAAACTACTATATGGGGCAGTTTAGGGGAAATTACTGTGTGGGGGAAAATTACTATGGGGGATTACTATGTGGGGGCAGTGTGGCGGAAATTACTATATGGGGGTGTTGCTATTTGTGGAGGCACTGTAGCGGCAATTCTATTATTTTGGGGGACACCATACAGGGATTATTGCCTGGAGCACAATAGAGGGTGGTATTATTACTCGGGGCACTCTAGGGAACATTATAACTGCTGTGGACACTATAGAAACATTTGGGGTAATTTATCAAACTGGTGTAAAGTAGAACTGGCTTAGTTGCCCATAGCAACCAATCAGAATCCACCTTTCATATTTGACAGCTCTTTTGGAAATCCAGTTCTACTTTACACCAGTTTGATAAATGACTCCAATTATGTCTATTAGGGTCACTATTTTTTAAGCAGTATAGTACCTTGGACATTGGGGAGCAAAACAGGCACAGTATTGGGAGTGGCAGCAGGATGATACTGTGGGGACACCAGGATGAGAAGGTTGATGGAAATTTTTTGAAATCTAACGTGTCTGTGTTACAAACTGTAGAGACGAGATGCGGCTGAAAGAATTTGCCATGGTGGTCTGGGTCAAACGGAGGACAAGAGGAAAGAAAAGGTCTACATGACAGGAGATGTCACTGGATATAAGAGGTATGTGGTGCTGTATTCTCCTCCATGTCTTTTTTATTATAATTATATGTATTTAAAATTTGGCGACCACATTTTATAGTTTAGGACCCAATTTGGGGTATTTTTTTTGTCTGGAGATTTCATATGGCCTAAGAAGAGACTGTGGAGCACATGAAGCACCGCAGCCTCTTCATACAAAAAAAAAACTAAAATGGGGGGAGGGGCCCAAGTTGGTTAGACAGCCCCGGGCCTATCATGCACTTAATCCGCATCTGAGTACGGCCATGACACTTACCCGGTTTAAGGCCATCTGGAAATGCCTGCATTATGCAGATAATGCAGTATGTCCCCCCAAGGTGATCCTGCCTATGACCGCCTGTACAAAATCAGGCCGGTCATCGATCACTTTGGGGCCAAATTTTTGGAGGCCAATGTAACTGGAAGGAAGGTCGCGGTTGATGAGTCTCTCATTGCTTTCAAGGGGAGACTCATTTCCCGCCAGTATGTTCCCACTAAGCGGGTGAGGTATGGCGTGAAGCTGTACAAACTTTGTGAGAGTACCTCAGGGTACATTTACAAGTTTCGTGTGTACGAGGGGCGAAATTCTCGTATTCAACCCCCAGAATGTCCCCCCACTCTGGGTGTTAGCGGGAAACTTGTGTGGGACCTTATGCACCCACTGCTAGATAACGGTTACCACCTGTACGTGGATAACTTTTATACTAGTATCCCCACCACTCAGTGTGACACGTGCCCCAATCATCCGGGCCTCTGCATTGACGGTTGCTTCAGGGAGTACCACACTTCCATGGAGTACTAAATTCATAATCCCCTTCTCTAATTTTAATTCCATTGAGCTACTGACAATCAGAAAAAAACGATGGTTCTCAGACTTGAGACACTAAAAGAATTTTTTTTTTTATATTATTTTGTAAAACTAAAATAAATTTAAAAAGTTGACATATTAGCTACGTCCGTAAGAATCTGCTCCATGACCTAACCCCTCAGATAAACATGGTCAAAAAAATTAAATGAAAACGGCGCAAAAAAAGGCATTTTTTTGTCACCCTACATCACAAAAAGTGTAATAGCAAGCAATCAAAAAGACATATGCCCCCTAAAATATCCTAAAATATTGCCACTAAAACTGTCCTCTCATCCTGCAAAAAATTAGCCCCTACCTAAGATAATTGGCTAAAAACTAAAAAAACTGACTCTTAGACTATGGAGATACTAAAATGTTTTTTTTGTTTGTCTATAAAAGGATAATATAGTGTAAAGCCTAAATAAATAAAAAAGTAGACATATTAGGTATAGCCGCATTTATAAGAATCTGCTCTATAAAAATCCCCCATGACCTAACCACTCAGATGAACATGGTAAGAAAATATATATAAAACTGTGCCAAAACAGCTATTTTTGGGCAAAATTTTCATTTTCAAACTGTGTAATGTAATTAACACAGAAGAGGACAGTATACTGCTATAGAGGGATCTGTATAGATTGGAGGCTTGGGCAGAGAAGTGGCAGATGAGGTTTAACACTGACAAATGTAATAATATGCACATAGGAAGGAATAGCACTGGAGCACTGACATGAAAAAGGACCTAGGAATTTTAGTGAACAGTAAAGTTAGGGCTCGTTCACATGAAAGTGTGCTGCCCATTGCCGTATTGCGGACCGCATTTGCGAGACCGCAATACACAGGCACCGTTTCGTGTGCATTTCACATCAATGGGTACACAAATCCAAAGATGTGGAACGGAAGCACTGAACTGAACACTACGGAAGCACTAAGGAGTGCTTCCTGGAGTTCCGTTCCGTGCCTGCGCACCGCAAAAATATAGAACATGCTGTATCGTTTTACGAAGCGGAGGGATCCATTATGCAGGAGGGAGGAGGCAAAGACAAAATCTAAAAGCAAGCCGAGGTCAAAATCTGAGAGGTAGCGTCAATCCTTGCATCATGTCAGATCAACACTTCCTGGTTCACTCAGAAGCAGCCAGCATGAGTCATCGCCTGCTTTACATATGGAAATTCCAGAGTGTGCTGGTTGTAGCTGCAAAACAGTGGCCACTAGTGCCCGGAATGCTAAATGACAGTTTAAGTACAATTTAGGCACAAACATTATGCAGGAATAGCTGTTCCACAATCTCACACACGCGTGTGCTATTGCGCACAAGATGAGACCTGGCAGTGAGGGCGGATGCAGCGGTATGCTATCGGGTGCCTTCTCCTCCTTCGAGGTAGGCCAGAGCTGGGACCCATGGTGCTGCAGTGTGCAGAAGGCAATCTGGTGCTGGGGAAAACGTTGACTGATTGGGAGAGAGTCCAAGATAGCTGCCGGGATTTGTGGAAAGTGAAAGAATAGGTTCGGAGCAAGATCTGGCCTCGGCCAGAAGAACGAGCCCGTCTGACCCCAGAGGGTCAGAAGTGGTTAAGGCAGTGGGACAAGCTGACAATTACCCAGGGCCTCCTGTGCCGGATTATATACTTACAGTCAGAGCTGCAGTACCGGCAAGAGATTGTCATTCCCATGTCATTGGGACTGGAGGCCGCCAGGGAAGCTCATGAAAAGGGAGCTCATTTTGGGAGCGACAAAACGTTCAAGTGACTCCAACGGCTGGTATACTGCCCAGATCTGTCCGACATGGTGGCCACGGCATGTCTTAAGTGTCGATCCTGTGGGTTGAGTAAGAGTACTGTACAGTCGTGGCCAAAAGTTTTGAGAATTACATAAATATTGGATATTGGAAAAGTTGCTGCTTAAGTTTTTATAATAGCAATTTGCATATACTTCAGAATGTTATGAAGAGTGATCAGATGAATTGCATAGTCCTTCTTTGCCATGAAAATTTACTTAATCCCCTTTCCACTGCATTTCATTGCTGTCATTAAAGGACCCGCTGAGATCATTTCAGTAATCGTCTTGTTAAAGGGGTTGTCCAGGTTCAGAGCTGAACCTGGACATCCCTCCATTTTCACCCCGGCAGCCCCCCTGACATGAGCATCGGAGCAGTTCATGTTCTGATGCTCTCCTTTGCCCTGCGCTAAATCGCGCAGGGCAAAGGCATTTTTCTGAGTTCCGGTGACGTACCGGGGCTCTCTATGGGGCTGACAGGAACCCCGGTGACGTCACCGGCACTGATGGGCGGGATTTGGCTCTGCCCTAGCCAGTAAAACGGCTAGGGCAGAGCTAAAGCCCGCCCCTCAGAGCCGGTGACGTCACCGAACACACTGCTGGGCGGAAGTTACCGCCCGGCAGTGTGTTATTGTAAACACAAGAGCCTGTGCCCTGCGCGATCTAGCGCAGGGCACGGGAGCGCATCGGAGCATGAGATGCTCCGATGCCAGGCTCAGGAGGGCTGCCGGGGTGAAAATAAGGGTATGTCCGGGTTCAGCTCTGAACCCGGACAACCCCTTTAACTCAGGTGAGAATGTTGACGAGCACAAGGCTGGAGATCATTATGTCAGGCTGATTGGGTTAAAATGGCAGACTTGACCTGTTAAAAGGAGGGTGATGCTTGAAATCATTGTTCTTCCATTGTTAACCATAGTGACCTGCAAAGAAACGCATGCAACCATCATTGCGTTGCATAAAAATGGCTTCACAGGCAAGGATATTGTGGCTACTAAGATTGCACCTCAATCAACAATTTATAGGATCATCAAGAACTTCAAGGAAAGAGGTTCAATTCTTGTTAAGAAGGCTTCAGAGCGCCCAAGAAAGTCCAGCAAGCGCCAGGATTGTCTCCTAAAGAGGATTCAGCTGCGGGATCGGAGTGCCACCAGTGCAGAGCTTGCTCAGGAATGGCAGCAGGCAGGTGTGAGCACATCTGCACGCACAGTGAGGCAAAGACTTTTGGAAGATGGCCTGGTGTCAAGAAGGGCAGCAAAGAAGATACTTCTCTCCAAAAAAACCCATCAGGGACAGATTGATCTTCTGCAGAAAATATGGTGAATGGACTGCTGAGGACTGGGGCAAAGTCATATTCTCCGATGAAGCCTCTTTCTGATTGTTTGGGGCATCAGGAAAAAGGCTTGTCCGCAGAAGAAAAGGTGAGCGCTACCATCAGTTCTGTGTCATGCCAACAGTAAAGCATCCTGAGGCCATTCATGTGTGGGGTTGCTTCTCATCCAAGGGAGTGGGCTCACTCACAATTTTGCCCAAAAACACAGCCATGAATAAAGAATGGTACCAAAACACCCTCCAACAGCAACTTCTTCCAACAATCCAACAACAGTTTGGTGAAGAACAATACATTTTCCAGCACGATGGAGCACCGTGCCATAAGGCAAAAGTGATAACTAAGTGTCTCGGGGACCAAAACGTTGACATTTTGGGTCCATGGCCTGGAAGCTCCCCAGATCTTAATCCCATTGAGAACTTGTGGTCAATCCTAAAGAGGCGGGTGGACAAACAAAACCCCACTAATTCTGACAAACTCCAAGAAGTTATTATGAAAGAATGGGTTGCTATCAGTCAGGAATTGGCCCAGTGCTATCAGTCAGGAAGTGGCCCAGAAGTTGATTGAGAGCATGCCCAGTCGAATTGCAGAGGTCCTGAAAAAGAAGGGCCAACACTGCAAATACTGACTCTTTGCATAAATGTCATGTAATTGTTGATAAAAGCCTTTGAAACATATGAAGTGCGTGTAATTATATTTCACTACATCACAGAAACAACTGAAACAAAGATCTAAAAGCAGTTTAGCAGCAAACTTTGTGAAAACTAATATTTGTGTCATTCTCAAAACTTTTGGCCACGACTGTACAATGGGCTCCTTTGCAGACCATCCGCACCTCAGCGCCCCTAGAACTTTTGATGATCGATTATGTACAGATTGGGTACTCTACCTCAGGACACTCGTACTGTCTATAGTGAGAGAAGTAGGGTCACCTCCTTGACCCCTAAACAGGAGTCCAGGGGGTCACGTATACCGTTTGTTACTAAGTTCCACCCATTGGTTAACAGGTGTCGCTTTATTTTTTCTAAGCATTGGAACATTTTGTCCAGAGCTTATCCCTCTATTGAGGAGTTTAAAAATCCTCCATTATTGTGTTATAAACGTAATAAAAACATCCGCGATATGGTAGTGAGGGCAGATGTGGGCAGTGCTCAAACTGAGAAGCGTCAGAAGACTTTATCTACTCCTAGAAAGGGCACATTCCCTTGCCTAGGGTGTATACACTGTTCAAGTGTAATTAAAGGGGAATATTTTACGCATCCCCATACAGGCAAGCGCTTTCCAGTTCGAGGCCTTTTCACATGTAATAGCAGTTTTATCATATATTTACTCAAGTGCCCTTGTGGATTGTTATATATAGGTGAAACATCCATGCGAATGAAGGACCGCTTCTCCAAGCACAAGTCCACTATTAGAAAAAACAATTTACTCCTACCGGTCCCTCACCATTTTGATCGCTGTAAGCACAATATTGCGCAATTGCGCTTTCAAATCATCGAGCAGGTACAACAACCTCGAAGAGGCGGTAATCGTTTAAAAATGTTAAAGAAGCGTGAATCCTATTGGAACCCATGGGGTTAAACCGGGAGTATGATCTCCATAGCTTCCTGTAGATGTTTGTTTTCTTTAAGTGTATGTTAAGCTTATACTTTGTTTTCTTGTATTTTTACAGAAAACGTGAGGAACTCCCCAACCGCATCATCTGAATTGCAAGCTATTACGATTATCTAGAGAATTTCATAAGAATCCATGATTGCTACCATTTTCATTGATGTTGTTGCGATTGGGCTGCTTCTCACGTGTATCTGATTATTTAAATTGTTACTTTGTTTTTCCCTTTTTCCTTTTGTTCCCTCCCCCTTTGCTTTCTCTTTTTTTCTTTTCACTCCACTTTGCTTGTCTAAATTACCATGACTACATGATGTCATTTCCGCTGTGGCGGTCTATTTAAATCACCTATATTGTGTGACTCTGTTATATGCCATTGGTTTGAGAAAGGCTTGCAGTAGAGCCGAAACGCGCGTCACTGAACATTTTATGCGTGGCGAATAAAGAGAAAAACTTTTGAAGATAAAGTGAGTGCCGGTCTTTTCTTTCACTCGTACTGTCTAGTCATGACAGATCACTTTACCAAGTATGCGGTGGCTGTGCCCACCAGAGACCAAACAACAGAGTTGGCCACCGAAGCGGTCTGTAAACACTTTATACAGGTGTTCTATTGTCCACGGAGGATACATTTTGACCAGGGAACATGCTTTCAGGGTACTCTAATGAATGAACTGTACCAACTGTATGGGATTGAACGCTACTGCACCACTCCATATCACCCACAAGGAAACAGGGCGTCTAAACGCTTTAATCACACCTTGCTTCAGATGCTGCAGACTCTGGAAGACAGTCAAAAAGTCCAGTGGCCCGCGTACCAAACTGAGTTGATGTGGGCCTATAACACCAGCGTACACAGTACCACCGGATACTCTCCATATATGCTCATGTTTGGATGAGCCGGATGGGAGATTGAAGATCTCCACATGCCCAACCCGATGGAGGCCCCCACTGAGATGTACTACCGCATGGGTGCAGGAGCACTGCCGCCGGCTGAGAGCGGTCCACAAGGTTGTGGGGGAACGCTTGGGACAGGTTGTACACCCTAACCCAAAAGTAGTGCAGAAAGATGGGTATATCCCGAGTGATCGGGTGATGGTCAAAGCCAAACGGCCGTCTGGGAAGTTGGATGGACGGTGGGAGGCAGTTCCATACACGGTGAAGAGAAAAGTAGACCCTGCTATTCCGGTCTATGAGGTAGAGCCAGTAGGGACGTTTCAATTTTGATGAGCCAATGTGCTTGGAGAGGTTGCCTCCTCATGCTCTCAGTATGGAGGAAAGTGCCTCAGATGAGGAAGAAGAGGAATGGTGGGTTGTCCCTGCCCAGGTGTCCACAGAGGTTCCGGCTGTGACAGGGTTGACACCCAGGTGCAATGCTGAACAGTCAACAGCTCCTCTCTCGTCAGATATGCCTAAAGTGGCCAGTATTTCTGAGACCCTCAATCTGAGAAGGTCAACGAGGCCCAATGCTGGTGTGCCTCCACAGCGCTATGCACAGGATGAGTTTGTATGGGGAGAGTTGCCGAGGATTACAACCTCTGGTGGGGTGGCATGTGAGATTGTGGAACAGCTATTCCTGCATAATGTTTGTGCTAAATTGTACTTAAACTGTCATTTGTCATTTCAGACACTAGTGGCCACTGTTTTGCAGCTACAACCAGCACACTCCAACTGGAATTTGCATATGTAAAGCAGGTGATGACTCATGCTGGCTGCTTCTGAGTGAACCAGGAAGTGTTGATCTGACATGATGGAAGGATTGTGCTGTGAGAGACTGAATCTGATTCCATCCTGGCTTGCGGATGTCCGGCAGTGAATGGACACTCAAAGGAAGGAGAGTAGACGTTGTCCCCTTACTGGATCCAGCTCTTTGAAAGAGAGGTTGTCCCAGGAAGACCATTTCCTGTGTGTGGACAAGAAGCCTTATCATCAAGCAAGGCCGCACAGTTGCTGAGAGCTTGGTGGCCATCCCGGGTAAGTGGCATCCTAGGTCCCAGAACGGACGCAGGTCGGTACACCTGATTACCAATTGTACTATACTGTTTGGCGCTTAAAGTAACAGAGACTAGCCTAGGCCTTGTATTAGCTAGTTAGTTAGGGTTACAGCTTTGTTAGACCTTACTGTACTGGACTGCAGCGCAGTAATTGACTTGCAGGCTCTGCTGCGTCTGCCCACGGTTAGGTGTGTCCTCTATAGCGGCACAGCGCGACTTGTAGGCTCTGCTGTATGCGCCAATGGGCTAGGCCTGTCCCTCGGACAGGGACGGTGACTGTGGGCCTGGGGTACTGTTTGTACTTGTATTATTACTGTTTCCAAAGTTAAATTTCTGTTCGTGTATATAAAGCTGGTGTCAGTGTCGCTTTCCTTGTCTGTGACCTTGCTGTACCCTGGTGAGCCCACCCCGGTACACGGCTTACACGTCTGCACCTGACCCTTTGTTATAGGAAAGGAGAGCATGCTTCCTGATTACTGTCCCCGTCCGGAGGTGTGGCTACGGGTAGAGTTGAGTGGACACCTGGATGTTCGGGTTCGACGGGTTCGGCCGAACTTCGGAAAAAAGTTTGAGTTCGGAACCCGAACTTGACCCCGAACCCAAACCCCATTGAGCACTAAAATGGCTGTAAAAATATAATGGAAAGGGCTAGAGGGCTGCAAATGTCGTCAACATGTGGTTAAGAACATAGCAAGTGCTCTGCAAACAAATGTGGATAGGGAAATGACTTAAAATAACATAAAATATGTAAAAATAAAAAATAATAATCTTGATTTAGGAGGACATGGTTCATATGGAGTAGGGGGTTGAGGAGGCGGTGGATGTGGCGGTGTAGGTGGAAGTGGCGGTTTAGGAGGAGGAGGTAGCCTACACTGCTTTTTGGTTTGAAATGTATTTTTTCAAATTAGGGTTCACCCCAAAACATTGGGAAATATAACCCTCCAGTTGTGCTAAACACACGTTCAGACAATACACTGGCTGCAGGGCAGGCCAGCACCTTCAAGGGGTAAAGGTCAAGCTCAGGCCATGTGCCCAATTTGGAGACCCAGAAGTTGCAGGGGCTGACCCCCGTCAGTCAGTTTGTGTAGGCGTGTGCACACTTACTGCCCCACCATGTCGCACGTCCCCATGATGTTCATGACCCAAAAATTTGTGAATTTCACCAGAAAATGTAACTGACAATTATTTTATTTTTTTCGGTCTACTTGGTGTAGAAGTGTTACATCACACCAAAAAATTGTTGAATTTCACCAGAATATATAACAGACAATTTTGTTTTTGTTTATCCTGTCTACTATGTATAGCAGTGGAACTATACACCCAAACATTGGTGAATTTCACCCAAAAAAGTTAATGACAATTATTATTATTTTTTTTTAACCGGCATACTAGGTATAGCAGTGGTACTATACACCCAAAAATTAATGAATTTCACCCGAAAATGTTAATGCCAATGTTTTTTTATTTTTTTTAACCGGCCTACTAGGTATAGCAGTGGTACTATACACCCAAAAATGTGTTAATTTCACCAGAAAATGTTAATGACAATTATAAAAAATAAATTTTTACCGACATACTAGGTATATCAGTGGTACTATACACCCAAAAATTGGTGAATTTCACCCGTAAATGTAAATGACAAAGTAGTGAAATGATATAAAATAAAACACGTACAAAAAACAAACAAAAAATGGATTTATGAGGTGGAGTTCCATATGGAGTAGGAGTTTGAGGAGGCGTGAATGTAGCGGAGTAGGTGGAAGTGGCGGTGGAGGAGGACGAGATAGCCAACACAGGTTTTTGGTTTTAATTGTATTTTGTAAAATTAAGGTACACTCCAAAAGAGTGTGAAATATCCAAAATACAAACATGAGCAATTGTGCTGCAGAATAACAATGGCTGGTTAGTGGCGGTCTACATGTCTATTCTGCACAACGTACGGATAAGTCCTGAGGTATCCATGCCTGGTTCATTTTAATGAATGTGAGCTTGTCCACATTGGCTGTGGACAGGCGGCTGTGCTTGTCTGTGATGACGCCCCCTTCCCTGCTAAACACACGTTCAGATAATACACTGGCTGCAGGGCAGGCCAGCACCTCCAAGGAGTAAAGGGTAGTGTTGAGCGAAATTTTGTTTTAAGTTCTGCATACAAAGTTCAGGTTATTGAAGAATCCTGTTATGGATTCCAAATTCCATTATGGTCTGTGGTAGCGGAATCCATAATGGGATTCTTCGATAGCCCGAACCCGAACTTTGGACGCAGATCTTAAAACACAAGTTCGCTCGACACTAGTAAAGGGCAAGCTCAGGCCATGTGCCCAATTTGGAGACCCATAAGTTGAAGGGGGCAGACCCGTCATTCAGTACGTGTAGGCGTGTGCACACATACTGTTCCACAATGTTGGTGAAATGCTGCCTCCTGCTAAGACGTTCCATATTAGCAGGTGGTACTGGTTGTTGTGGCGTTCTGACAAAGCTTTTCCACATTTAGGCCATGCTAACCCTGCCTTCTGAGGTGCTGGCGGTGCCCCAGCTGCGTTGGCGACTAGAGATGTCGCGAACCAAAAAATTTCTGTTCGCGAACGGCTTTTTTGGGGTGTCTTTTTACATATACACATGCTGGGTGAGAGAAATATCTCTCTAAAAGACAACTTTTACAATTTTTTTATACAAAGTTGTCATTTGACAGAGATATTTCTCTCACCCAGCATAGGTATATGTAAAAATACACCCCAAAACACATTGCCGTACTTCTCCTGAGTACAGCGATACCACATGTGTGACACTTTTTTGCAGCCTAGGTGCGTAAAGGGGCCGAAAGTCCAACAAGTACCTTTAGGCTTTACAGGGTTGCTCACAAATTTAACCCCGCCCAAAATGCCAGAACAGTAAACACTCCCCACAAATGACCCCATTTCGGAAAGTAGACACCCCAAGGTATTCACTGAGGGGCATATTGAGTCCATGAAAGATTTAACTTTTTGTCACAAGTTAGCAGAAAGGGAGACTTTGTGAGAAAAAAAAAATAATTATAATTTCTGCTAAGGCCTCTTTCACACTTGCGTTGTCCGGATCCGGCGTGTACTCCACTTGCCGGAATTACACGCCGGATCCGGAAAAACGCAAGTGTACTGAAAGCATTTGAAGACGGATCCGTCTTCAAAATGCTTTCAGTGTTACTATGGCACCCAGGACGCTAATAAATTCCTGGGTGCCATAGTAGTAGTGGGGAGCGGGGGAGCAGCATACTTACCATCCGTGCGGCTCCCGGGGCGCGCCAGAATGACGTCAGAGCGCCCCATGCGCATGGATCATGTGATCCATGCGATCACGTCATCCATGCGCCTGGGGCGCCCTGACGTCACTCTGGAGCGCCCCGGGAGCCGCACGGATGGTAAGTATGCTGCTCCCCGCTCCCCACTACAGTTTACCATGGCTGCCAGGACTTTAGCGTCCCGGCAGCCATGGTAACCATTGAGAAAAAGCTAAACGTCGCATCCGGCAATGCGCCGAAACGACGTTTAGCTTAAGGCCGGATCCGGATCAATGCCTTTCAATGGGCATTCATTCCGGATCCGGCCTTGCGGCAAGTGTTCCGGATTTTTGGCCGGAGCAAAAAGCGCAGCATGCTGCGCTATTTGCTGCGGCCAAAAAACGTTCCGTTCCGGAACTGAAGACATCCTGATGCATCCTGAAGGACGGACTGTCCATTCAGAATGCATTAGGAAAATCCTGATCAGTATTCTTCCGGCATAGAGCCCCGACGACGGAACTCTATGCCGGAAGACTATAACGCAGGTGTGAAAGGGCCCTTACTTGTGCCCAAAAAAAAAAAACCTTCTATGAACTCGCCATGCCCCTCACGGAATACCTTGGGGTGTCTTCTTTCCAAAATCGGGTCACATGTGGTGTATTTATACTGCCCTGGCATTTTAGGGGGCCCTAAAGCGTGAGAATCCAAATGCCTAAAAATGCCCTCCCTAAAGATACTCATTGGAATTTGGGCCCCTTTTCGCACCTAGGCTGCAAAAAAGTGTCACACATGTGGTATCGCCGTACTCAGAAGAAGTAGGGCAATGTGTTTTAGGGTGTATTTTTACATATACCCATGCTGGGTGAGAGAAATATCTCTGTCAAATGACAACTTTGTATAAAAAATTGGGAAAAGTTGTCTTTTAGAGACATATTTATCTCACCCAGCATGGGTATATGTGAAAAGACACCCCAAAACACATTGCCCTACTTCTTCTGAGTACGGTGATACCACATGTGTGACACTTTTTTGCAGCCAATATGCGCAAAGGGGCCCAAATTCCAATGAGTATTTTCAGGATTTCACAGGGCATTTTTACGTATTTGGATTCCAAACTACTTCTCACGCTTTAGGGCCCCTAAAATGCCCGGACAGTATAAATACCCCACAAGTTACCACATTTTGGAAAGAAGACACCCCAAGGTATACCGTGAGGGGTATGGTGAGTTAATTTAAAATTGTATTTTTTGAGTTATTGGAATATGAGACTTTGTAAGAAAAAAAAAACAAAACAAAAAAAAAACAAAAAACATTTTCCGCTAACTTGTGACAAAAAATAAAAACTTCCATGAACTCACTATGCCCATCAGCGAATACCTTAGGGTGTCTACTTTCCGAAAATGGGGTCATTTGTGGGGTGTTTCTACTGTCTCGGCATTGTAGAACTTCAGGAAACATGACAGATGCTCAGAAAGTTAAAGTGCGTAAATTCACATTTTTACACCATAGTTTGTAAACGCTGAAACCTTTACCCAAACCAATAAATATACACTAATTGCATTTTTTCTATCAAAGACATTTAGAACAATAAATTTAGAGAAAAATTTATATAGAAATGTAGTTTTAATTGAAAAATTTTACAACAGAAAATGAAAAATGTTGTTTTTTTGCAAACATTTTGGTCAATTTCGATTAATATAAAAAAAATTGTAAAAATGTCAACAGCAATGAAATATCACCAAATGAAAGCTCTATTGTGAAGAAAAGGAGGTAAAATTAATTTGGGTGGTAAGTTGTAATAAACCATGATAGTAGTGTAGTGCAGAATTGTAAAACGTGGTCTGGTCATTAAGGGGGTTTAAGCTAGGGGTGCTTAAGTGGTTAATCCATAAAGGGCATAAATCACTTAACATTCCTAAATTGTTTGGAATAACGCGCTTTAAAACATCCAGTGTGTGTATACGATAAGGTATGATGCTATATCGATCAGGTAGTGTAAGGGTTACGCCCGCTTCACAGTGACAGACTAAACTCTGACAGACCAAACTCCCGGTTTAACGCACCGCAAACAGTCAATTTGCACAACCGCAAATGCCCCATTTGCACAAGGTTGGATTCCAAGCTAGCCATGTCCCGTGTGTCCTCACTGATGTCATTGAAGGTCTCTTCCTCCATTCAGCCACGTACAACACCAAGGGTCCCCGAAAGGTGACAACAAGCCCCCTGGGACGCCTGCTGTGTTTTGTCTTCCATCTCCTCAAAGCCACCTTCCTCCTCTGACTTCTCTTCTTCAGACTCCTCTCTCTGCGTTGCCGCAGGTTCAGCAATCGACGACGACAAGGCTGCTTCCAGCACTCTTAGCAGGGCACGCTCCAGAGAAAACGCATATGGGATGAGGTCGATGATGTTGCCTTGGGTTTGACTGACCAGGTTTGTCACCTCCACACAAGGACGCATGAGCTTACAGCCAATCGTGCATGAGCATTCAGTAACACGGCCAAAAAATACCCAGCTCCGCAGAGGCTGTCCTCTTTTTTTTTATAAAAAAAAATCTGTTCTTACCAGTTTAATCTCTGTTTTGTCCCCAATCAGGGGCCGGTGTATGGAATAGATTTTAGGAACCGGGAGATGGAAAAAGATTCTTGGTCGGTCCTCTTTCTTCCAATTTGGGACACTGCGCGTACGGCTTGCAATGAACTGTGCCACCAGATATGAGTGGTGTGTTTAAGTAGTACTACTCCTATCAGTTTAATCCCTGTTATGTCCCCTATCAGTGGACGTGTATAGAATAGATTTTAGGAACCGGGAGATGGAAAAAGATGCTTGGTCGGTCCTCTTACTTCAAATTTGGGGCACTGCACTTGCAATGTACTGTGCCACCAGATATGAGTGGTGTGTTAAGTAGTACTATTCCTATCAGTTTAATCCCTGTTACGTCCCCTATTATAAGTGTAAAGGCCGATTCATTGGCCTGTATTTGTGGGAGGGGCTTGGCCACCTACTTCAACGGCCGGCGTCCTCCCACAAGCGTACGTAGTGCAGAGTCCTGAGAGGAAGCATGCGCTCGTACCTGGCAGTCCCTCTGATGGATCGGTTAAGTGCACAGGCGGGCGTGCGGTGGTCGGCCCTTTGGTACGTAGGGGCCGCCATACGCTGCGTCTGATTCACCCCTCCTGCCCGTTCAACAAGCGGCATCTCGTCAGCCTCTGGGAGGGGGGGGGGAATGGAGCCACGCATACGGCACCCCCCTCCTCCGCCGCCCAGGCTCGTGCTCGGCACCGCTCTCCGGCGGGGGGCGGAGCCATGTTGGTCACATGAGGCCAAACTCCCCGCCCGCTTCCGCCCCCTCTTCTCGGCCGGTACACAGCCTGCGCTGCCTCGCTCCCTCGCCTGGTGGGCAGCGCAGCCAGCTGTGGGTCGGCGACCCACACACTTCCCCAAATTGCCAGGGGGCGCATTTTCTCCCCACGCGGTGGGGATGCCCAGCCGGCGGGGGCGGCCCCTCGTGGAGTAGGGGGGCACCCCCGCACTGGGCGCCCCATCAGGGAGTGGTGCGCCCCCCACGTGGCACGTCCCACACAGAAGGGGGGAGGCATGTCTGATTAGGCCTCCCCCTATGCCAGGGGGCAGCTCCGTTTCCCCATGCGGTGGGGATGCCCAGCCGGCGGGGGGCGGCCCCTCGTGGAGTAGGGGGGCACCCCTGCACTGGGCGCCCCATCAGGGACCGGTGAGGCCCCCCACGTGGCATTTTTTAGTCTCGGCAAGATGGGGCCCCCGTCGCTGGGGGCCCCCCTGAGCCGACCTCATGCCAGAGGGCTGCGCTGCTCCCCACGCGGCAGAAGTGCTCAGCCGGCGGAGGGCGCCTCCCTGGGACAGAGAGGGCCCCGCACTGAGCACCCTGTCAGGGACACGCGTTAGCTCTCCACGTGGCACCCGTCTCATGTTTGCGGGGAGTGTCAGCCGTTGCCTAAAATCCATCCCCACGTGGTTCATGATGCCAGGGAACGCCACGTTCCCCACGCGGTTACCATGGAGCACGGCGGCGCACGCACGGCTCGCTCCTCGCCCACATTAAAGTCTGGCACGGGCCGCCGTGCCGCCTAGATAGGTAGGGGTTTCATCGTCAAACGTCAGGCACTGGTCAACGTCAAAAAAACAAAAAAAAAAGACACCCACTCCCACCAGTCACCATACCTCACCTCACGAACACGTCCTGGTGATTGAGCCTCATGCATTGACCGTTTCTTTTTGCATTGTTCCGTTGTTGTTTTCCAGGTTCTATACAGTGGTTAGTCAGAGAGAAGTTGGTGGGATCTCAATTGATTTTCCTTGGCTACCAAGGTAGTGGGGTACACGTCGGGGGATGGGGAGTGGCTGCCTGCAGACTGGGGTCTCATGGTTTGTTTTAACGTACAGGTCGTTTCATTTTCGTTATATACTTCCGTGGAAATCAGTGCATAGGGATTCTCAGTTGGTAAGTACGTCACGTCCTTGCATGGACTTCCGGGTGGCGGTTCCTGGCCATTCCTTCACGGCTCTTCTGGTTCAGTGTGCATACCTCACGGGAATTGTTCACCTTTTTCATTACGTGGTTAGACAGCTGCACGGGTGCCAGCGACCATCCAGGCTACTCGGTCATGTTACGTAACTCTTTCCACAGCCGCAATGTCACGTGCATCGGACATTGTCGACGCGTCGGTGGACGAGGTCGTAGCACAGACGTCCGAGAGGGGCAGTACACCGT
This sequence comes from Bufo gargarizans, assembly GCF_014858855.1. Lineage (NCBI taxonomy): Eukaryota > Metazoa > Chordata > Amphibia > Anura > Bufonidae > Bufo > Bufo gargarizans. The sequence continues at coordinate 413,285,763 of NC_058082.1, read as the reverse complement.
CCCTACGTGCTTGGACAATTCCTAGGCTGATGGCGGAGTTGACAAAGCGGGGCATTCCTTTCCCGGCAACCGCCAGGAAAGCAGAGCTATATCGGCTGTGGAGAGACTCCCTGGCACCCAGCGCCAATGATCCCCCTGCAACTACGATGCAAACATCGCTGACTCAGATACACGTCATGCTAAACAGTCTGACGTCGGCCGTCACATCCATGCAGGCGAGGTTGGAGTCCATCGAGGCTCGCAGCACAGTCGCACCAGTTTCCTCCCTCGAGGTTCCGGTCGCCTCCACCTCTGCCATAGCAGACATTCGTTCTGCCCAGTCCGTCCCTAACGTGACTCCCTCCCACTATGTCCCGCTCAACATCAGGAAGGACATCCTAGAGGGTAGGGATGTCAATCTTGCGTCTCTACTCATAGCCTCCAGGGACCTTTCTGACAACAAGGTTATAGCTTGTGGAGAAGTGTCAGTGGTACTAAGGAGCCGCGACCACCGGCTCAACCGCAAATTGTCCATCCCGGAATTCGTCATGGCGTTTAGTCTTTTTAGGGATGTCATTTGCACTGCCAGGCCGGACAGGAGGGAGGAACTAGACCTTTATCTCTTCAGGGTCACAGAGTTGGGTCATAGGTATGGAGGAACCGCGTTCTACGACTACCACTGTTCATTTGCAGCTAAGGCGGCAGCGGCTCTCTCCCAGTTTCAACACGTTACTGACTGGTCCAACCTGGACACTGAGCTTTTCTGCAGACACTTTGCAGGTCTGAAGGCTCCCTCCTGTTCCGCCTGTCAATCTATCTTCCACTCGGTCGAGTGGTGCGATAAGTCCGCCGTCAGCACGGCGTCCTACCCCTCCAGCTCGGCAGCTGGTCCTCTTGAGGTCTTCAGGCCCCCCAGCTCAGTAGACAAGCTGGGCCGGCCCATCATTCAGCTAGGAAGGGCACAGATATGCAACAACTTTAATTACGCCTCTTGTAATTTTGGGCAGTGCCGGTTGTTGCATATCTGTACCAATTGTTTTAGGGCCCACCCCCGAGTAGCATGCTCATTAAAATCGGTAAAAAGTTACATGAGTGTGGTCAATATCAGCCGTCTACAAGAATTCTTGCAAGGTCACCACAACCCTGGGTTTGTTCAGTTCCTGGTGACAGGATTTCACGAGGGCTTCCACACGGGACTGATCACGACTCCAGAGTCCACACACGAGTGCAAAAACCTTCAGTCAGCCGAAAGAAATCCCGCCTCGGTAGACGCACTAATAGAAGCCGAGTTGAGCAAGGGGTTCCTAATCGGTCCCTTTGGTGTGCCCCCTTTTCAACGCTGGAGAGTCAGTCCCGTAGGGGTAGTCACAGGCAAGTTCAGCGGGAAGGAGAGACTCATTATCGACTTGTCGGCCCCACACGGCTCCCAGGTCCCCAGCCTCAACTCCCTCATTCCTTCGGAGGAAGTGGGCATGAGATATGCTTCGATAGACCAGGCTATCGCCATAATCATGAAAACGGGCCCAGGGTCCTGGTTATCCAAAGCCGACATATCGGATGCCTTCAAGTTGCTTCCCATCATGCCAGCCCTCTGGCAGTGGCACGGCATCAAGTGGAAAGGCCTGTACTATTTCTCCACCAAGCTCACCTTCGGTTCCAAGAGTAGCCCCTGGCTCTTCGATCAGTTGGCTCAGGCACTCCACTGGATCTTGGAACACATAGTCCTCTGTGAGTTTGTCATCCACTACTTGGATGACTTCCTGCTGATTGAGAGGCCAGGGGCACTCCCCCTAGGGCTGGGCAAGTTACTCAGGTGCTTTTCCCAGTTAGATGTCCCGGTGTCCCCCAAGAAAGTAGAAGGCCCGGCCACAGTCATCACCTTTCTGGGCATCGAGTTAGACTCCCAGCATATGCTAGCTAGATTGCCGGCGGACAAGTTAACAAGGATCAGAGGAGTCATTCACAGGTTCACAGTCACGACCGTGGTCACTAAGGCTGACCTTCAGTCTCTACTGGGCATGTTGAACTTCGCCATGCGCATCATCCCGCAGGGCAGAGCGTTCATATCCCGCCTACTCGCGCTCTTGAGTTCCGCCCCAGAACAGGACAGCCCAGTGTGCTTGGACAGTCAAGCCCTAGCGGACCTCCACATGTGGGACCATTTCCTGAGCCAGTGGAACGGGGTCTCCTTATTTGTACCCGAGCTGTCGTGTCAGTCGCCTACAGTCTTTTCAGATGCAGCTGCGGGCTCAGGGTTTGCCGCCATTTTCGGCACCCACTGGGTGGCAGACGCATGGCCTGCCGAGGTGGGACAAATCCCGGGCTTCCTCCAGACCTCGGCGCTGTTCGAGCTGTACCCCATTGTGGTGGCCGCCCACATTTGGGGCAAGTTTTGGGCACGTCAGTCTGTTCTGTTCGTAACTGACAACACAGCCGTAGTGGACATTCTCAATAGTGGGCTGTCGAAATCTAGCCAAGTCATGTGTTTTCTCAGACGGTTAGTGCAGCTCTCCCTACAACACCACTTTCATGTTTTTAGTGCGCATGTGCCAGGTGCGCAAAACGGGGCTGCTGACGCCTTGTCGAGGGCTAACTTCTCCCGTTTTTTCCAGATCATGCCAGAGGCAGATTCGACAGGCGCCACCATCCCTCCTCTCGAGTCCTTAAGGCTAGTGTAACCGACCACCTTGAGACGGCCCACGCTCTAATACGCCATTCCCTCTCGCCTAACACGACCAGGGCGTACAACACCGGGTGGAAGACGTTCTGCAGGTTTCGAGGAGAATGTCCTCAGGAGGACTCCAGTTTTCCAGAGTACATCCTGGCGTTCATCGGTTATTGCCACTCTGTACGCAAGCTCTCCCACGCTACAGTGAGGTCATACCTGGCGGGAGTGCAACACTTCCTCTCTGTTAGCCATCCCGAGCTAGCATCAGTGTTCACCATACACACTGTCAAAGCCGCCCTCAAGGGTTTGAGCAAGTGCGGGCCTCAAAGCCAAGTTCGCAGGCAGCCGGTCACCGGCCCTCTTTTCCGCAAACTGTCCGACGCCTTGGACGGTAATCCTTTCGGGGTTTTGGCCAGCTTGGTACTTAAATCCGCCATCTACTTAGCCTTCTACGGCTTCCTGAGACCTGGGGAGTTTACCTGTTCACCAGGCAGCAACAGATTCCTCACGGTCAGCCAACTGGTCCAGAACTCCGACGGGTTTACATTACTGCTCAAGACGTCTAAGACCTCCCAGTTGGGACCCCCTGTCCAGGTATCCTACTTTCCCACAGCACATCAATGGTGTCCCGTCACGGTGCTTCGTCGGTTACGGTCCGCCTTGTCCGGGGCCGGACCGAACAGTCCATTGTTACCCTTCGGGGTGGTACCGCTCACCACCCAACAGTTCATATCCCATGTAAGGTCACTAGTGGCCAGCGCGGGCGGCGACCCTGCCACCATTTCGGGCCATTCGTTCCGCATAGGCGCGGCATCCGCGGCCTCCAAGAACCGAGTGCCTGCGCATGTCATTCAGAAACTGGGGCGTTGGCACTCGTCTTGTTTCAACCGTTACATACCACACCCCGAAACCGAAATGTCGGCAGCCTTTCAAACTTTAGCTTTGTAACGTCTTTGCAATAAAATACTTCTGCCTACCAGTATGTCTTTTGCCCTCTTTCAGGCGTCCCTCCACGACACGGTCACGGCACAACTCTGACCGCTTAGGGGTAGGGTAGCCCAGGTAGGACAGACACGTACTTGGTTGCCACGACCACAAGTGTAAAGGCCGATTCATTGGCCTGTATTTGTGGGAGGGGCTTGGCCACCTACTTCAACGGCCGGCGCCCTCCCACAAGTGTACGTAGTGCAGAGTCCTCCCTCCCACCCACTCTTTTCTCCTGTTACTCTCAAAGGGGATGCCCTCTTTCAGGCGTCCCTCCACGACACGGTCACGGCACAACTCTGACCGCTTAGGGGTAGGGTAGCCCAGGTAGGACAGACACGTACTTGGTTGCCACGACCACAATTATTATTATAATAAGGTGTGTTGAGTAGTACTATTCCTATCAGATTAATCCCTGTTACGTCCCCTATCAGGGGCCGGTCTATGGAATAGATTTTAGGAACCGGGAGATGGAAAAAGATGCTTGGTCGGTCCTCCTACTTCCAATTTGTGATCCCAATAGCTACAAATTTTTTGAAGGCCCCAGACTCCACCAGTTTGTATGGTAAAAGCTGGCAGGCTAAGAGTTCCGACAAGCCAGCTGTCAGATGCCGGGAAAGGGGGTGACTCTGTGACATTGGCTACTTACGCTCAAACATTTCCTTGACAGACACATGACTGTGGGCAGATGAGCAGGAACTGCTCAAGGCGAGAGGCGGAGTGGCGGGTGCAAAGAGGACAGCAGTGGTTGACGTGGCTGAAGATGCTGGACCAGGAGGAGGATGGTTTTGTTTGAGTTTGTGTGCTGCTTGTACTCATGTGTTGATCCCATAGGCGTTTGTGATGTGAGATCATGTGCCTTCGCAAAGCAGTTGTACCTAGGTGGGTGTTGGACTTCCCACGACTCAGTTTCTTTTGGCACAGGTTGTTATCAGAGGCAGACACACAAAAAAAATGCCACACTGCTGCGCTTTACAATGACGGCATTCTGGTGGTGGCAAAAGCATGTGTAACATTCCGAAGTATGTTACCAAACTCTTTATCCCTGCTACAACATTTTAAGTGTAATTTTATTGTCCGTCCATGTAAATTATACTGTCATTAATGCCATTTTATGTATTTCTAGGCCTGTTTCATATATTATGCTGTAATTTCCCTGTACACCAGCAGGTGGCAGCAATGTGTCATCAGGATCATAGACAGTTTAGTATTGCTAGACTGGAATAGTTTATTCCAGTTTTAGCCCCCCCTATTTGTGAGCAGAAGTGGGCTGGTCCCATGTCCTGTCTCATGTGGAGGAGAAGGAAGTGTAGTTTAGTGTGCCAGCTACCCCCACTTGAGGTAGGCTGTGTTAGTAGGAGCTCCCAAAAACAGGGATCTCAAGACAAGATCTTGTCTGGGCTGAGGCCAAAGATCACTCTTCCCAGCCTGTGCCACCAGCTTCAGCTGGTGGACAAGAAAAGCAGCCACCTCCAGCCTCCAGGAAGAAGCATTCCCTGTGAGCCAAGCTGTGAGTACATATCCAGAGTCCAGGAGAAGCCAAATTCCTCCTAAGTTAGTCAGGCCGATTACAAGCAGAAGACAGACAAAGCAGAAGATAGAAGGAAAAATTTGTTCCAGCTCACCTTTCTGGTCGTGTGTATGGTCCCGGCTCCTGGGGCCCTGGGGAAGTGTTCCCGTAGCAGGCAGTGAGAAGTTAAGGGAGGATCCCGGAGACAAATAAAGTCCTTTTTCAGCTCTTCTTTATTAGTTTATAAACAGTACAGATAAAACCATCAGGTACACGGCAGGATGACGCGTTTCGGGTGAGTACCCTTAGTCGTAACTGTTACGACTAAGGGTACTCACCCGAAACGCGTCATCCTGCCGTGTACCTGATGGTTTTATCTGTACTGTTTATAAACTAATAAAGAAGAGCTGAAAAAGGACTTTATTTGTCTCCGGGATCCTCCCTTAACTTCTCAAAGCACAAGATAGATACCTGCCAGATTCTCCAGGCACATAGTATAGAAGCAGAAGCGATATTGATCCCTGCCATACATTGCCTATACCTGCTGGGACCTAAAGACTTATGCTGTAACTTGTATGGATTACTGCTACTATTAAGTAAAGACAAGTTGGATTATATTACCAGTCTGGATCTCATTTGCTGCTACCAAAGTTCCTCAGTTACTCCTATTAACAACACTCATTTTATTGCAAGTGAGCCAGGATCCAGGAGTCCAGCCGTACCAAGGTAGGAGACACTGTTGACACTACACAGAGACATTATCCCCCTCTGGCATTCCTCACCTGGTACGTGAGCTATAACATCTTAAAGGGCCCTGCAACAGTACCCGTGCAAGCTGCAAATGGCGTCACAAACAACTCATAAATATATATATACATATCCTGACCCACTGCATCATCTGCACCGTACCGCGGTCCTTGCTCTATTGCACATGCGTTGATTGGCGTGCTGTCTAGCTGACCCCGGGTGCCGATACATGCTGTCTGACTGTGCAACTAGCTCCTTGCAACTACCTCCCCCTGCTTCCAAATCGTCTCCTCCTCCTCTCTGTCTCCGCATCTGAACTTTACCCCTGTACTTCTTCTCTTCGAGTGGGCACCCACGTGACATCCACGGACACATCGTCATCATCAACTGCTTCACTTGTATCTGACAACTCAGCAAAGGAAGCAGCAGCGGGTACAACATCATCATCATCACACCGTACGTCCATGTGTGTAATGCTGCCTGACTTAGACATATCCCTGTTATCTACATCCTCTGGCAATAATGGTTGTGCATCACTAATTTCTTCTAACTGATGTGTAAATAACTCCTCTGACAGATCAAGTGAAGCAGCTGTGGTGCTAGTGTTGGTGGTGGTGGCAGGCGGGCTAGTGGCAACTTGAGAGGTACCCGAAGCTGAGCTTGAGGAGGATGGTGTGTCAAGGTTCAGAGCGGAAGCTGTAGAAGATTGGGTGTCCTGTGTTAGCCAGTCAACTATGTCCTCAGAACTTTTCGAGTTCAGGGTACGTGGCCTCTGAACACTGGGCATTATTCTAGGGCCAAAGGGAATCACAGCACCACGACCACGACGGCCCCTGCGGGGTGGCCTGCCTCTGCCTGTTTTTTTATTACTTTAGTTGTACTATGCGTGCAAGCTACTGTGACACCAGATATGAGGGGCACTGTGCACTGGCAGAAGTTGGCAGAGTAGACGCTGTAGGCCTGACACACACGCTTGCAGACAATGAACTGCTATTCAATCTATTTCTATTTTTTTTTTTATGTAATTTTTTTTAAATCTGTGACACCAGATATGAGTTGCGCTGGCGACACAATGCACTTGCAGGGCCTGAAACACACACACATATGCAGGCAACTGACTGCTATTATTTCACAGTCAAAATAGTTTTTTTAAAATGTAATTTACTGTGACGCAAGATATGAGTTGCACTGGTGTGACACTGTGCACTTGCAGGGCCTGAAACACACACGTGTGCAGGCAACTGACTGCTATTATTTCACAGTCAAAATAGTTTTAGTTTTTTTTATGTAATCTACTGTGACACAAGATATGAGTTGCGCTGGTGTGACACTGTGGACTTGCAGGGCCTGAAACACACACGCGTGCATGCAACTGACTGCTATACTTTCACAGTCAAAATTGTTTTTGTTTTTTATGTAATCTACTGTGACACCAGATATGAGTTGCACTGGTGTGACACTGTGCACTTACAGGGCCTGAAACACACACGCGTGCAGGCAATTGACTGCTATAATTTCACAGTCAAAATATATATTTTTTTTTAATATAATCTACTTTGACACCAGATATGAGTTGCGCTGGTGACACTATGCACTTGCAGGGCCTGAAACACACACGTGTGCAGGCAACTTACTGCTATTATTTCACAGTCAAAATATATTTTTTTTTTTTAATGCAATCTACTGTGACACAAGATATGAGTTGCACTGGTGTGACACTGTGCACTTGCAGAGCCTGAAACACGTACGCATGCAGGCAACTGACTGCTAATTTTTCACAGTCAAAATATATATATATTTTTTTTATGTAATCTACTGTGACACCAGATATGAGATGCGCTGGTGACACTATGCACTGACTGCTATTATATTACAGTCCAAAAAGTTTTTTTTAATTTTTTTATGCAAGCTACTGTGACACCAGATATGAGTCGTGGCACTGGGCAAGTGGGCACAGTATACACGCTGGCAGGCAACTGCAATTACATTAGACAGAAAAAAAATAAGCAGACTGATGTTCTAGCCCTAAACAGGGCTTTTTAGGGTGCTGTCCTTACAGCAGAGATCAGATGAGTCTTTCAGGACTGTAGTGGATACTGAATACACTAGCCTAGCTATCGATTTCCCTATTAAATAAGCAGCAGCTACACTGTCCCTCCTCTCAAGGAATGCAGCTTCCGAATGAATCTAAAATGGATGCTGTCCATGAGGTGGGAGGATCTGGGAGGGAGGGTCTGCTGATGATTAGCTACAATGTGTCTTCTGACTGTGAGGTACAGGGTCAAAGTTTATTCAATGATGACGAATAGGGGGCGGACCAAACATCGCATATGTTCGCCCACCGCGAATCTCTGCACCACCAAATTCAGCACATGCGCCAGGCAAGGGATGTGCGTCAAACCGGCTAGTCCCAGAGCTGCTACGAGATTTCGCCCATTATGGCACACCACCAGGCCGGGCTTGAGGCTGACTGGCACAAACCACTCATCGGTCTGTTGTTCAATGCCCGTCCACAGCTCTAGCGCGGTGTGTGGTTTGTCCCCCAAACAGATAAGTTTTAAATCTGCCTGCCGTCATTTACCCCTGGCTGTGCTGAAGTTGGTGGTGAAGGTGTTACGCTGACCGAAAGAGGAGCTGGTAGAGGATAAGGAAGCAGAATAGGAGGAGGAAGCAACAGGAGGCAAACTGAAGCACCCTGCAATTCTTGGTGGTGGAAGGACATGCGCCAAACTGCTATCCACCTCAGGCCCAGCCGCCACTGCATTTACCCAGTGTGCTGTTATGGAGATATAACGGCCCTGACCGTGCTTACTGGTCCACGTATCAGGTGCACCTTGCCACAGATAACGTTGCGCAGTGCACACCTGATTTTGTCCCCTACTTGGTTGTACAGGGAAGGGATGGCTCGCATTGAAAAGTAGTGGTGGCTGGGCATGACATACTGTGGGACAGCCACCGCCATGAGGCCTTTAAAACTATCCGTCTCCACCAGACGGAATGACAGCATTTCAAATGCCCGTAATTTAGAAATGCTGCCATTCAGGGCTAGGGATCGCGGGTGTGTAGGGGGATACTTCCTCTTTCTCTCCAGCGTTTGAGATATGGAGAGCTAAATACTTCCGTTGGACATTGTGGAGATGCTTGTTGACCCAGGTGTTGGTGTTGCTGGCAGATCCTCTGTTAGCAGGGTGCCAGGTGGCACTGTCACTCCAGAGGTAGATGAAGAGGCCGCAGCAGCAGCAGAAGTGGAAGCAGGAGGAGCCAGAGACCTTTCTTGGTTTTTGAGGTGTCTTATCTTTCAAGATGAGTACATGGGAGGACCATCGCAGCACGTCTCGGATGATGACGAAACACAGGTGCCAACTGCTGGGGCTTTCGAAAATGTGCAGAACGACAAGGAAGGCAGGGGTGAAGACTGGGTGGAAGATGATGTGGAGGACGATGAGGTCCTCGACCTCTCATGCGAGTGACCTATGTAGTTCGGAGAAAGAGGCGGTGGTCGCACAGAGCCACCAGCACAGCAGAAGAGGGAGCAGGGTGCAAAAGCGAAGCGGACATCCTCTAGACAGTACGCCTGCTACTGCCCACCAACCAGACATCTAAGAAGCTCTGACAGATGCCTTTCAGAACCTCCTCCTTGAGCTTTCATTGTTTTGGTTTTCAGTTCCTCATCTCGTTAGCCTCTCTCAGCTGTCATGAAGTTGGACTGATTGCATCCCTTTAAATTCCTCCCCATAATGCATTCGTGTGCGGTTTATACAACTTCCTGGAGTGTGTGTGCATGCTGATCCTATTTCCCAGTCTTCTACAAGATAAGTGTTGTACATTCATTTCAGATTTTCTGTTTGCTGGATCCCAGGTGACCCTGACTCCCTCCGTGTCTAGTGTAGGGAGCCGGTGGTCGTGTCCCCTCACTATTGTAGGGTGTTTAGGTGTTATATAGTCGAGGTACGAGGATATGCTATCATCCACCATTGGGGTGTTCGCATAGGCTGAGCAGTCAGGGAGAGTGCCAGGTCTTATGCAGGGGTCTCCCTTTTGTTCCTTAGTTTTGGATCCAGTGAGTCATATATTCATTTTGCATTGTCTTGTTTCCTGTACACCATCCGTGACATTACCGCAGCAAGGGATCGGGCACACCAAAGCCAGCTCCAAGGAGTTCCCTGGCGTGGCAGTTCTTCAGACAATGTGCTGACGACAAGACACGAGTGGTTTGCACGCTGTGCAATCAGAGCCTGAAGCGAGGTATAAACGTTCTCAACCTGAGCACAACCTACATCACCAGGCATTTAAGTGCAAAGCACAAGCTGCAGTGGATTCAGACCCCTGTATGTAGAGGGCGTATCTCAAAAGGCCTAAACCTCTGTAGGCCTGAAGTAAATATATATTTGCAAAAAATGGCTGTATTTCAAATGGCTGTATTTCAAATCCTCAAATCCCTGAATCAAACCCCTGTATGTAGAGCGAGTATTTCACATTTTCTGAACCACTGTAGTCCTGAAGTAAATATATTTTTGGACAAAATGTCTGTATTTCAAATGGCTGTATTTCAATTGCATGATTCAAAGCCCTGTATGTAGAGTGGGTATCTCACAGGGCCTGAACCACTGTAGGCCTGAAGTAAATATATCTTTGCACAAAAAGGCTGTATTTCAAATGCCTGATTTAAACCCCTGTATGAAGATGGGATATCTAACAGGGCCTGAACCAGTGAAGGCATGTAGTATATATATCTTTGCACAAAATGGCTGTATTTCAAATGGCTGTATTTCAAATGTCTGATTCAAACCCCTGTATGTAGTTGGCGTATCTCACAGTGCCTAAACCTCTGTAGGCCTGAAGTAATTATATCTTTGCACAAAATGGCTGTATTTCAAATGGCTATATTTCAAATACCTGAAGCAAACCCCTGTATGCAGAGGGAGTATCTCACAAGGTCTGAACCACTGTAGGCCTGAAGTAAATATATCTTTGCACAAAATGGCTGTATTTTAAATGGCTGCATTTCAAATAAATGATTCAAAGCCCTGTATGTAGAGGGAGTATTTCACACGGCCTGAACCTCTGTAGGTCTGAAGTAAATATATCTTTGCACAAAATGTCTGTATTTAAAAAATCTGTATTTCAAAAGCCTTATTTAAACCCCTATATGTAGAGGGGGTATCTCACAGGGCCTAAACCACCTGCAGGCCTGCAGTAAATGTATCTTTGCACAAAAAGGCTGTATTTCAAATGGCTGTATTTCAAATGCCTGATTCAAACCCCTGTATGTAGAGGGGGAAATCTTACAGGGCCTGACTCACTGTAGGCATGCAATAAATATATCTTTGCACAAAATGGCTGTATTTTATATGGCTGTATTTCAAATGCCTGATTAAAACCCCTGTATGTAGAGGGGGTATCTCACAGCGCCTGAACCACTGTAGGCCTAAAGTAAATATATCTTTGCCCAAAATGGCTGTATTTCAAATGGCTGTATTTCAAATGATTGATTCAAACCCCTGTAGGTAGAGGGGGTATCTCACAGAGCCTGAACCTCTAGAGGCCTGAAGTAAATAAATCTTTGCACGAAACGGCTGTATTCAAATGGCTATATTTCAAATCCCTGAATCAAACCCCTGTACGTAGATGGAGTATCTAACACGATCATAACGACATTAGGCCTGGAGTAAATATATCTTTGAACAAAATGGCTGTATTTCAAATGGCTGTATTTCAAATGCCTGATTCAAAGCACTGTATGTAGAGCGGGTATCTAAAAGGGCCCGAACCGCTTTAGTACTGTAGTAAATATATCTTTGCCCAAAATAGCTGCATTTCAAATGGCTGTATTTCAAATGCCTGATTCAAACCCTTGTATGTAGAGGGGGTATCTCACAGGGCCTGAACCTCTGTAGGTCTAACGTAAATGTATCTTTGCACAAAATGGATGTATTTAAAATGGATGTATTTCAAATCCCTGAATAAAACCCCTATATGCATAGGGAGTATCTCACACGGTCTGAACCACTGTAGGCCTGAAGTAAATATATCTTTGCACAAAATGGCTGTATTTCAAATGCCTTATTCAAACCCCTGTATGTAGAGGGGGTATCTCACAGGGCCTGAACCTCTGTAGGCCTGAAATAAATATGTCTTTGCACAAAATGGCTGTATTTCAAATGGCTGTATTTCAAATCCCTAAATTAAACCACTGTATGTAGAGGGAGTATCTCACACTGTCTGAACCACTGTAGGCCTGAAGTAAATATATCTTTGCACAAAATGGCTGTATTTCAAATGTCTTTTTTTTAAATGCCTGATTCAACCCTTGTAGGTAGAAGGGAAATCTCACAGTGCCTGAACCACTGCAGGCCTGCAGTAAATGTATCTTTGCACAAAATGGCTGTATTTAAAATGGCTGTATTACAAATGCCTTATTCAAACCCCTGTATGTAGAGAGGGTTTCTCAGAGCGCCTGAACCTCTGTAGGTCTGAAGTAAATATACATTTACACAAAATGGCTGTATTTCAAAAGACTGTATTTCAAATGTCTGATTCAAACCCCTGTATGTAGAGGGAGTATCTCACACGGTCATAACCACTGTAGGCCTGAAGTAAATATATCTTTGCACAAAATAGCTGTATATCAAATGGCTGTATTTAAAATGGCTGTATTTCAAATGCCTGATTCAAAACCCTGTATGTAGAGTGAGCATCTCATATGGCCTTAACCTCTGTAGGCCTGAAGTAAATTTTTATTTGCACAAAATGGATGTATTTAAAATGGATGTATTTCAAATCCCTGAATAAAACCCCTATATACATAGGGAGTATCTCACACGGTCTGAACCACTTTAGGCCTGCAGTAAATATATCTTTGCACAAAATGGCTGTATGTCATATAGCTGTATTTCAAATGCCTGATTCAAACCCCTGTATGTCGAGGGGGAATCTCACAGGGCCTGATTCACTGTAGGCCTGCAGTAAATATATCTTTGCACAAAATGGCTGTATTTCATATAGCTGTATTTCAAATGCCTGATTTAAACCCCTGTATGTAAAGGGGGTATCTCACAGCGCCTGAACTACTATAGGCCTGAAGTATATATATCTTTGCCCAAAATGGCAGTATTTCAAATGCCTGATTCAAACCCCTTGATGTAGAGGGGGTATCTCACAGAGCCTGAACCTCTAGAGGCCTGAAGTAAATCTATCTTTGCACAAAATGGCTGTATTCAAATGGCTGTATTTCAAATCCCTGAATCAAACCCCTGTATGTAGATGGAGTATCTAACTTGTTCTTAACCACATTTGGCCTGGAGTAAATATATCTTTGAACAAAATGGCTGTATTTTAAATGGCTGTATTTCAAATGCCTTATTCAAACTCCTGTATGTAGAGGGGGGATCTCACAGTGCCTGAACCACTTGTAGTGTCCCACTAGGTATGGGTGGGCACCACACAAGGGTCAATTGGTGTGCGCATTACTCTTACTCACAAGGAACAGAAATGTCATATTTAATTCTGCATTTAATGTATGTTTTGATGTATTGTTATATGCAATGTACCCCTGTCTAATGCAGCAGCAGGCCTAGTTGGGTGTAGTTAGACATCCCAGACACTAGAGGGAGATAGGGAGCCCCTAGTATAAATGTCCAGGCCCAGACAGGGAGAGGGAGTGCAGAGTCAGGAGTCTGAGAAGACAGATGCCAGTAAGCCTGCTCTTGACATGCAGCTGGATAGCCCTGGCTGCTAGTGATGTCCAGGAGGCTGTTGAGAGACTCCAGCCTGCCTGAAGAACAAGAGAGCCTAAGTTAGCTCTGAAGAGATACCCCAGTTGCAGGATTCAACCTCCTGGGAGAAACCGACAGTGATCCACCTGATAGGAGGAGGCGTCCCAGGGTAAGCCATGTGCCCCTGATAGGCAGAGGAACTTAGGAATCGTTGCAAGCAATATAATACCTGAGGAAGGAAGTAACCAAGGATATAAGCCACCCTTTTTAGGCATCCGGGCCTTGGGAATGATCAAGCCAGAGTAGGAGTTCTATAAAGAACAGAGTAAGAATACAACCTGCTGCTGAGTGCTTGTGGAGTTTACCCTCAGTGTAACTTGCATGTCTATTGCCTGCCATACTTGTGAATAAGCCCCTTTTTGTGGAACTGTCATAATCTAGAGACTATACTACTCCCTGCTGTACAAAGTTGGATTGTCCAGTAAAGTTTACGTTTTGGTTCACTATATACTTGTGTTCCTTCATCATTCCAACCACTAACCGGTGTGCCACCGGCCAAAGGCACTGGCGTCACGAATACCACAGGGACCTTGCCCCAGGCACACAAAATACCTGTAACATCCAGGGCACCTCAACTACCATCAGGCCTGGTCCCTATCTACAGAGCGTGCCCCAGAGGAACTGTGTCTACCTCTCCTTCACTGCCACGCGCCAGCCCAGGGTTCTTCAAATATAGTGAGTACCCTCGATTGCCCATAACTGTGACCTCACGTCGTCATACCCTGCAGGTCTGGCGTGTTGCATAAATTGGCGTCACGAACAGGATCCGAATATTCCTGCGCCATAGCGGATTTAAAAACTGTGTGCTGAAGTTTATCTTAAAGTGACATGCCCCAATTGTTTTATTGAAAATTGCTGGGCCAAAGTGAACTGTAATATTTGCGGTGTGAAGATTGCATTGTATGGACTGTTTTCTGCTTATTTAAGCCACCGCTTGCTGTCAATGAATAGACAGCTATTTTGCTCAAAGATGGCCGCTGAGCTTGCTTGAAATTGTTTGCTGCGTCATCTTCATCATAGATTGGCGGTAAAAATTGGCGCCTTCTGCTAAAAGTGCGGGAAGGCTGTATGCTGGCGCCACCGCCCTGTCTGGACATTTGTATGTCTGCTGTGATGGACTCCGCCTCCCCCATACTGGAGTACCTGGGGGGCGGCCTCCCAGTGCAATGGGAGGAACTGTCTGAACTTATTGGCGCCACCCTGTCGCTCTCCAGAGAAGGATCGAGCATGTTGAGGAGTGAGGACTTTCCTGATGATATGTCCGCGCCCGACTTATTAACCATGAATGTGACTGGTGTTGAGCAAGAGGACGCTCCACCGGCCTACTCTCCGGGACCGGAGAGACCCGCCTGCCCGCCACCGAGGACGCAACCGGAGACCTATTCTGGCTCCTGGAGAGACTTCTTCCAGCCCTCGTTCAAGTGGTCCGCATTGATGGCAGAGATCCGGGAGGCCGCAATTAAGAAGACGACTAAAACCAAGATTTACTATGAAGAACTGGCAAAGACCGTTCACGAGTGCCACACTGACACACAACCCCGCCTGGAAAGGAGAATGGGGTTGGTTGTGGCCTTTGACAAGGACCGAGGCTTCGGTTTCATAAAAGACTACCTGACTGGACGAGACTTATATGTCAACAGGAGGTCTGTCAAGCGGAGCTACCTCCCAGAACGTCTACACAACCTCCGCGAGGGAGAGGAGGTTGAATTTACCCCTGCTGAGGGCCTGCGAGGCCCCTACGCCACTGCCGTGTCCCGTCCTAAGAAGAAGACAGAGGACTGGGACTTTGATGAGGACTACTCTGGCTGCGAGCGTGAGTCTGTGCGCTCTCCGGAGGACAACCCTGGCTGCGAGCGTGAATCTGAGTGCTCTCCAGGACCGACCCATCACGCCTTCCAAGAACGGGGCTCTTTCATTGGCCCAAATGTGTTCTGGCAGCCGACAGTGGTAGAGAAGAGGGTTAGCCCATGGCCCTCACCTGAGTTGCCTCGCAGGGAGAAAACTATCCGTGAGCTTCAGGATGCAGAGAGATTTAAAGCTGCCCTGGAGAATATCCGCAGAGGGAGGAAAGCGGACGCCTCACCTGAGCCTGCAGCGGCTGCGCAGGACGAACCACCCACCGCCCAAGTGCCGACGACAGCAGCAGAGACCAGCGATCCCGACTCCGAAAGCCTGGACGACCAGATCGTGCGGCTGGAGCTGAAACTGCGGGAGCTACGCCAGCTTGCCACCGCCAGGATCCGGACTCCACCTGGACTACAACGTAAGGACCCAGACGTCTCCGGGCCAAAGGTGAGAGTACCTGTCCCTGCCAGTCGTCCCTCCTTAGTACCGGCACCCGCGGTGGGATCCTCATACGCTGTGCACCGGCGCACAGAGCCAGTCGTCCAAGAACCCACCGGACCGCTTGCAGCAGCGGTACTCAGGCCAGTGCAGCAGCCTACAATAGTTATGCCTGCTCCGGTGAGGTCAGCGACTGTGATCACCCCTAGGCCTATGGGGCCTATACCTATTAGGGGTCCATTTGTGTTACAGTTGCCCCCCAATACGGTGTTGTGGGCACATCCATCTGTTGAATCGCAGTACAGGCCCGGTATACAAATGGAGCCAGGGAGCACCACTGAAATGCAAAGTGGTTATGATACGCCCCTGTGAATTTGGCCTGCTAGGCCCTTGATGGTTGCTTGTTTTGCCAAGGGATCCTAAGAAGATTTAACCCTTTCAGGACAGGAGTCCTTCGTTGTTTTGGCCCTCTGTTGCTGCTGCCAGTTACCCACGGCTCAGTGGAAGGCGGCAAGCCACTGAAGTACCACGTGCAGCAAGGCCATATTGTTTACAGGACCTCCTGCCTGCTTTCTCGGAGTGAAGACCCAGTTGTGCCTGTTTTCATGTTGCACCTTTTAACCCTTTAACCCCCTTTTCAGGTTGATTAAGGGTACTACAGCACTTCTTTCTATATGTATGCCATTTAAATAATGTGGACTATTTTATGTGCTGTTATTTTATTATGCAACTGGAATGTAAAGGAATTGGGCCCAGGGATAGACTCAAATGCACATGAGCCTCTGAGATTTTGCTATTATTTTAAAGTATTGTGCCCAGAGATGGACTCCACCCCGTGCGAGCCTCTGTGATTCTTGCTATGGTTTCTAAAGGTCTTATATCTCTACTGAGCTGAGGAATGAACGAAAAGAAAAGAAACTGGGTACGGACTCATTTTAACTGCTTTGAGCCTCCAAAGAACTGTTATTTAATGTTTACATGTTTCCATGGACTACAACTGTTCTATGATGGACAATTTGCACTTAAAAGTATTATATGGACTATCCTGGTATTTATTGTTACGCTGTGCCAGGTCAGCGCCCCTGTTCCCATTGTTTTATCCTGAGAGAAGAGAACGACGCCCCTTTTCACCATTACTTGCTCCTATTCCAGTGGAACTGCCTAATATATGTATACATATAATGTATATTTTGCAAATGTAGATGTGTTTTCCTGCTTTGCTTTATTGTCCTCATTACAGGTGCAGTATCCAGCTGTGCAGGGACCCTCCATGTTGCGCCGAGGACGGGCAACGTTATAGCGTGGGGGTATGTAGTGTCCCACTAGGTATGGGTGGGCACCACACAAGGGTCAATTGGTGTGCGCATTACTCTTACTCACAAGGAACAGAAATGTCATATTTAATTCTGCATTTAATGTATGTTTTGATGTATTGTTATATGCAATGTACCCCTGTCTAATGCAGCAGCAGGCCTAGTTGGGTGTAGTTAGACATCCCAGACACTAGAGGGAGATAGGGAGCCCCTAGTATAAATGTCCAGGCCCAGACAGGGAGAGGGAGTGCAGAGTCAGGAGTCTGAGAAGACAGAGGCCAGTAAGCCTGCTCTTGACATGCAGCTGGATAGCCCTGGCTGCTAGTGATGTCCAGGAGGCTGTTGAGAGACTCCAGCCTGCCTGAAGAACAAGAGAGCCTAAGTTAGCTCTGAAGAGATACCCCAGTTGCAGGATTCAACCTCCTGGGAGAAACCGACAGTGATCCACCTGATAGGAGGAGGCGTCCCAGGGTAAGCCATGTGCCCCTGATAGGCAGAGGAACTTAGGAATCGTTGCAAGCAATATAATACCTGAGGAAGGAAGTAACCAAGGATAAAAGGCACCCTTTTTAGGCATCCGGGCCTTGGGAATGATCAAGCCAGAGTAGGAGTTCTATAAAGAACAGAGTAAGAATACAACCTGCTGCTGAGTGCTTGTGGAGTTTACCCTCAGTGTAACTTGCATGTCTATTGCCTGCCATACTTGTGAATAAGCCCCTTTTTGTGGAACTGTCATAATCTAGAGACTATACTACTCCCTGCTGTACAAAGTTGGATTGTCCAGTAAAGTTTACGTTTTGGTTCACTATATACTTGTGTTCCTTCATCATTCCAACCACTAACCGGTGTGCCACCGGCCAAAGGCACTGGCGTCACGAATACCACAGGGACCTTGCCCCAGGCACACAAAATACCTGTAACATCCAGGGCACCTCAACTACCATCAGGCCTGGTCCCTATCTACAGAGCGTGCCCCAGAGGAACTGTGTCTACCTCTCCTTCACTGCCACGCGCCAGCCCAGGGTTCTTCAAATATAGTGAGTACCCTCGATTGCCCATAACTGTGACCTCACGTCGTCATACCCTGCAGGTCTGGCGTGTTGCACACTGTAGGCCTGAAATAAATATATCTTTACACAAAATGGCTGCATTTCAAAAAGCTGTATTTCAAATGCTTGAATCAAACCCCTGTATGTAGAGGGAGTATCTCACAGGGCCTAAATCACTGTAGGCCTAAAGTAAATACATCTTTGCACAAAATGGCCGTCTTTAAAATGCCTGATTCAAAACCCTGTATGTAGAGGGAGTATCTCGCACGACCTAGACCTCTGTATGCCTAAAGTAAATATATCTTTGCACAAAATGGCTGTATTTCGAATGACTGTATTTCAAATGCCTGTTTCAAACCCCTGTATGTAGAGGGGGCATCTCACAGGGCCTGAACCACTGTAGGCCTGAAATAAATATATATTTGCACAAAATGGCTGTATTACAAATAGATGTATTACATATCCCTGAATCAAACCCCTGTTTGTAGAGGAAGTATCTCACACGGTCTAAACCATTGTAGGCCTAAAGTAAATATATCTTTGAACAAAATGTCTGTATTTGAAAAAGCTGTATTTCAAATGCCTGATTCAAACCCCTATATGTAGAGGGTGTATCTCATAGGGCCTTAACCACTGTAGGCCTGTAGAGAATATATCTTTGCCCAAAATTGCTGTATTTTAAATGGCTGTATTTCTAATGCCTTATTCAAACCCCTGTATGTAGAGGAAGTATATCACAGGGCCTGAACCTCTGTAGGCCTGAAATAAATATATATTTACACAAAATGGCTGTATTTCAAATCCCTGAATCAAACCCCTGTATGTAGAGGGAGTATCTCACAGTGCCTGAAACACGGTAGGCCTAAAGTAAATATATCTTTGCACAAAATGGCCGTATTTCAAATGCCTGATTTAAAACCCTGTATGTAGAGGGAGTATCTCGCACGGCCTAGACCTCTGTATGCCTAAAGTAAATATATCTTTGCAAAAAATGGCTGTATTTCGAATGACTGTATTTCAAATGTCTGTTTCAAACCCCTGTATGTAGAGGGGGTATCTCACAGGGCCTTAACCACTGTAGGCCTGAAATAAATATATCTTTGCACAAAATGGCTGTATTTCAAATGGATGTATTTCAAATCCCTGAATCAAACCCCTGTATGTAGAGGGAGTATCTCAAACGGTCTGAACCATTGTAGGCCTGAAGTAAATATAGCTTTGAACAAAATGTCTGCATTTGAAAAAGCTGTATTTCAAATGCCTGATTCAAACCACTATATGTAGAGGGGGTATCTTACAGGGTCTGAACCACTGTAGGCCTGTAGTAAATATATCTTTGCACAAAATGGGTGTATTTCAAATGGCTGTATTTCAAAAGCCTAATTCAAACCCCTGTATGTACAGGGGGTATCTTACAGGGCCTGAATCACTGTAGGCCTGAAATAAATATATCTTTGCACAAAATGGCAGTATTTAAAATGGCTGTATTTCAAACGCCTAATTCAAACCCGTGTATGTAGAGGAGGGATCTCACAGGGCCTCAACCAGTATTGGCCTGAAATAAATATATTTTTTCCCAAAAATGGCTGTATTTCAAATACCTGATTCAAACCCCTTTATGTAGAGGGCGTATCTTATAGGACCTGAACCTCTGTTGGCCTAAAGTAAATATATCTTTGCACAAAATGGCTGTATTTCAAATGGCTGTATTTGAATTCGCTAAATTGAACCACTGTATGTAGAGGGAGTATCTCACACTGTCTGAACCACTGTAGACCTGAAGTAATTATATCTTTGCCCAAAATTGCTGCATTTCAAATGTCTTATTCAAACCCCTGTATGTAGAGAGGGTATCTCAGAGGACCTGAATATTTGTAGGCCTGAAGTAAATATGTCTTTGCACAAAATGGCTATATTTTAAATGGATGTATTTGAAATCCCTGACTCAAACCCCTGTATGTAGAGGGAGTATCTCACACGGTCTGAACCACTGTAGGCCTGAAGTAAATATATCTTTGCACAAAATGGACGTATTTCAAATGCCTGATTCATAGCCCTGTATGTAGAGGGAGTATCGTGCACGGCCTAGACCTCTGTATGCCTAAAATAAATATATCTTTGCACAAAATGGCTGCATTTCAAATTGCTGTATTTCAAATCCCTGAATCAAATTGCTATATGTAGAGGGGGTATCTCACAGGGAATGAACCACTGTAGGCCTGAAGTAAATATATCTTTACACAAAATGGCTGTATTTCAAATGGCTGTATATCAAATGCCTAATTCAAACCCCTGTATGTAGAGGGAGTATCTCACAGAGCCTGAACCTTTGTAGGCCTGAAGTAAATATATCTTTGCACAAGATGGCTATATTTCAAATGGCTGTATTTTAAATCACTGAATTAAACCCCTGTATGTAGAGGAAGTATTTCACAGTCTGAACCACTGTAGGCCTGAAGTAAATTTATATTTGCACCAAATTGATGTATTTCAAATGGATGTATTTCAAATCCCTGAATCAAACCCCTATATGTATAGGGAGTATCTCACACGGTCTGAACCACTGTAGGCCTGAAGTAAATATATCTTTGCACAAAATGGCGGTATTTCATATTGCTGTATTTCAAATGCCTGATTCAAACCCCTGTATGTAGAGGGGGTATCTCACAGCGCCTGAACCACTGTAGGCCTGAAGTAAATATATATTTTCACAAAATGGCTGTATTTTAAATGGCTGTATTTCAAATGCCTGATTCAAACCCCTGTATATAGAGGGGGTATCTCACAGCGCCTGAATCTCTGGAGGCCTGAAGTCAATATATTTGCACAAAATGGCTGTATTTCAAATGGCTGTATTTCAAATCCCTGAATCAAACCCCTGTATGTAAATGGAGTATCTAACACATTCTTAACCACTTTAGGCCTGGAGTACATATACCTTTGAACAAAATGGCTGTATTTCAAATGGCTGTATTTCAAATGCCTGATTGAAAGCAATGTATGTAGAGCAGGTATCTAACAGGGCCTGAACCACTGTAGGCCTGAAGTAAATATATCTTTGCCCAAAATAGCTGTATTTCAAATGGCTGTATTTCTAATGCCTGATTCAAACCAAACCCCTGTATGTAGAGGGGGTAACTCACAGAGCCTGAACCTCTGTAGGTCTAAAGTAAATCTATCTTTGCACAAAATGGCTGTATTTCAAATCCCTGACTCAAACCCCTGTATGTAGATGGAGTATCTCACACGGTCTGCACCACTGTATGCCTGAAGTAAATATATCTTTGCACAAAATGGACGTATTTCAAATGCCTGATTCATAGCCCTGTATGTAGAGGGAGTATCGTGCACGGCCTAGACCTCTGTATGCCTAAAGTAAATATATCTTTGCACAAAATGGCTGCATTTCAAATGGCTGTATTTCAAATCCCTGAATCAAATTCCTATATGTAGAGGGGGTATCTCACAGGGAATGAACCACTGCAGGCCTGAAGTAAATATATCTTTACACAAAATGGCTGTATTTCAAATGGCTGTATATCAAATGCCTAATTCAAACCCCTGTATGTAGAGGGGGTATCTCACAGAGCCTGAACCTTTGTAGGCCTGAAGTAAATATATCTTTGCACAAGATGGCTATATTTCAAATGGCTGTATTTTAAATCACTGAATCAAACCCCTGAATGTAGAGGAAGTATCTCACAAAGTCTGAACCACTGTAGGCCTGAAGTAAATTTATATTTGCTCCAAATTGATGTATTTCAAATGGATGTATTTCAAATCCCTGAATCAAACCCCTATATGTATAGGGAGTATCTCACACGGTCTGAACCACTGTAGGCCTGAAGTAAATATATCTTTGCACAAAATGGCGGTATTTCATATTGCTGTATTTCAAATGCCTGATTCAAACCCCTGTATGTAGAGGGGGTATCTCACAGCGCCTGAACCACTGTAGGCCTGAAGTAAATATATATTTTCACAAAATGGCTGTATTTTAAATGGCTGTATTTCAAATGCCTGATTCAAACCCCTGTATATAGAGGGGGTATCTCACAGCGCCTGAATCTCTGGAGGCCTGAAGTCAATATATTTGCACAAAATGGCTGTATTTCAAATCCCTGAATCAAACCCCTGTATGTAGATGGAGTATCTAACACGTTCTTAACCACTTTAGGCCTGGAGTACATATACCTTTGAACAAAATGGCTGTATTTCAAATGGCTGTATTTCAAATGCCTGATTGAAAGCAATGTATGTAGAGCAGGTATCTAACAGGGCCTGAACCACTGTAGGCCTGAAGTAAATATATCTTTGCCCAAAAAAGCTGTATTTCAAATGGCTGTATTTCTAATGCCTGATTCTAACCAAACCCCTGTATGTAGAGGGGGTATCTCACAGAGCCTGAACCTCTGTAGGTCTAAAGTAAATCTATCTTTTCACAAAATGGCTGTATTTCAAATCCCTGACTCAAACCCCTGTATGTAGATGGAGCATCTCACACGGTCTGCACCACTGTATGCCTGAAGTAAATATATCTTTGCACAAAATGGCTGTATTTTAAATGCCTTATCCAAAGCCCTGTATGTAGAGTGGGTAGCTCACAGGGCCTGAACCACTGTAGGCCTGAAGTAAATATGTCTTTGCCCAAAATTGCTGTATTTCTAATGACTGTATTTCAAATGCCTGATTCAAACCCCTGTATGTAGTGGGCGTATCTCACAGTGCCTGAACCTCTGTAGGCCTGAAGTATATATATTTGCACAAAATGGCTGTATTTCAAATCCCTGAAGCAAACCCCTGTATGTAGAGGGAGTATCTCACACGGTCTGAACCACTGTAGGCCTTAAGTAAATATATCTTTGCACAAAATGGCTGCATTTCAAATGCCTGATTCAAAGCCCTGTATGTAGAGGGAGTATCTCACATGGCCTGAACCTCTGTAGGCCTGAAGTATATATATCTTTGTACAAAATGGCTGTGTGATGCGATGTCATGTCCCCGTCCGGATCTTATTAAAAAAATGACTGTCAGTTTATAAAAAATGAACAATGTCAAATCTGGGAACAGGACGTTTATATATTTTCGTTCCTGTAGCCCTTTGGAGACCACAGACCCTAATCACCCCCTGCTGAGATCACTTCATACCCCGGACAACTTCTAAGGACAATCCACAGCCCGTACGTCTCCTGCCCACCTTGGAACCATGAAAATTAAACACATGCTAGTTGGCCTTTCCTTACAGCCTGCTCAATTTACACATCAGAAGCAGAGATAGCTGGGAAGGGAGAGCACATAGGAGAGACATGTAAACCGTGCTCTGAGAACCCCAAAAAGCATATTGGAGCTATATGGAATTATAACACAAAAATGTAGGAACCCTCAAAATGCACCTCTCACCCAGAGGAACTTGGAGAGTCCAGACTTGACAGCTCTGGGGTCTTCCCAGACTGGGAAATGGGTTACTAGTCACCTGGAGGGGAAAGAGGTGGGGTGTCACCCATAGAATTGTCCATAAATTCATGGGGGACCCAGCATAAGTGCCTGGTTTTTCATATTTATTACGCCGGCAAAGTTATGGGCCATTTTTGTAAAATTAGGGAAAACTGCCTGGCTAGCAGCAGGGAGGGGGCAAACAAGCCCTACCAAAACCACTTTTCAGGAACACCCACCGTGCAGCCCTTGGCCGGCGATTGGCTGGGCCAACCCCCCTTACCCTCCCACAGAATGGGGCATAAAAGTCTGTGCGCAATGGGAGAGGGGAGCTTTTGGTCACCTGTGGTCACATCGCCGATAGGTTGTCCGTTGGAACATAAGTTTGTGCCTGGATTTTGCCTAAGCAAAATCCCAAATAGTATTTCTCTTTTCATCCCTGTTTATTTTCCACATGCTTCCCAGCTCGCTATTGTAATCATTTCTGCAAATTTTTGTAAGCATTGTTTGTTTCACTTCTGTGTTACTTATAGTAAAAGATATTTTCATATCTTTTAAATTGTCTCTCTCTTATTGCTCTATGCCTTGAAGAGACCTACCTGTCTTATAGTAGACTGATATTAAAGACATAACTGTTATATGATTCGATTGGTGTTAGCTTGTAGTGTGATAGTTGAACTGATCTGTGAGTGGTCCGAACCCCTATACCTACAATTATAGAGTCGTTCACTCACAAACGTGGTGGCAGCAGAAAATAAGGGGGGTCGAAGATTGACTGTTTGGGTAATTCTGATTCCCCCCCCCCCCCCCTCTTGTCACGGTCCACCCTCGGTTGGACTTTCCTCCAAGCTTAGGCGTCCTGGTGGTCAGAAGTCTGATTTAAACGGGGGTGGTCGTAACAGGATGTATTTCAAATCCCTGAATCAAACCCCTGTATGCAGAGGGAGTATCTCACACAGTCTGAACCATTGTAGGCCTGAAGTAAATATATCTTTGCACAAAATGTCTGTATTTGAAAAAGCTATATTTCAAAAGCCTGATTCAAACCCCTATATGTAGAGGGGGTATCTCACAGGGCCTGAACCAATGCTTCCATATATCTTTGCACAAAATGTCTGCATTTCATATGGCTGTATTTCAAATGCCTGATTCAAACCCCTGTATGTAGAGGGAGTATCTCACAGAGCCTGAACCTCTAGAGGCCTAAAGTAAATATATCTTTGCACAAAATGGCTGTATTTCAAATGGCTGTATTTCGAATCCCTGAATCAAACCCCTGTATGTAGATGGAGTATCTAAAATGTTCTTAACCACATTAGGCCTGGAGTAAATATATCTTTGAACAAAATGGCTGTATTTAAAATGGCTGCAATTCAAATGCCTAATTCAAAGCACTGTATGTAGAGCAGGTATCTAACAGGGCCCGAACCACTTTGTAGGCCTGAAGTAAATATATATTTGCCCAAAATAGCTGTATTTCTATTGGCTGTATTTTCAAATGCCTGATTCAAAGCCCTGTATGTAGAGGGGGTATCTCACAGGGCCTGAACCTCTGTAGTTCTAAAGTAAATATATCTTTGAACAAAATGGCTGTATTTCAAATGGCTATATTTCAAATGCCTGATTCAAAGCCCTGTATGTAGAGGGAGTATCTCGCACAGCCTAGACCTCTGTATGCCTAAAGTAAATATATCGTTGCACAAAATGGCTATATTTCGAATGACTGTATTTCAAATGCCTGTTTAAAACCCCTGTATGTAGAGTGGGTATCTCATAGGGCCTGAACCACTGTAGGCCTGAAATAAATATATCTTTGCACAAAATGGCTGCATTTCAAATGGATGTATTTCAAAATCCCTGAATCAAACCCATGTATGTAGAGGGAGTATCTCACACGGTCTGAACCATTGTAGGCCTGTAGTTAATATATCTTTGCACAAAATAACTGCATTTCAAATGGCAGTATTTAAAATGCCTAATTCAAAACCCTGTATGTAGAGGGGGTTTCTCACAGGGAATGAACCACTGTAGGCCTGAAGTAAATATATCTTTGCACAAAATAGCTGCATTTCATATGGCTGTATTTCAAATGCCTGATTCAAACCCCTGTATGTAGAGGGAGTATCTCACAGAGCCTGAACCTCTAGAGGCCTAAAGTAAATATATCTTTGCACAAAATGGCTGTATTTCGAATCCCTGAATCAAACCCCTGTATGTAGATGGAGTATCTAAAATGTTCTTAACCACATTAGGCCTGGAGTAAATATATCTTTGAACAAAATGGCTGTATTTAAAATGGCTGCAATTCAAATGCCTAATTCAAAGCACTGTATGTAGAGCAGGTATCTAACAGGGCCCGAACCACTTTGTAGGCCTGAAGTAAATATATATTTGCCCAAAATAGCTGAATTTCTATTGGCTGTATTTTCAAATGCCTGATTCAAAGCCCTGTATGTAGAGGGGGTATCTCACAGGGCCTGAACCTCTGTAGTTCTAAAGTAAATATATCTTTGAACAAAATGGCTGTATTTCAAATGGCTATATTTCAAATGCCTGATTCAAAGCCCTGTATGTAGAGGGAGTATCTCGCACAGCCTAGACCTCTGTATGCCTAAAGTAAATATATTGTTGCACAAAATGGCTATATTTCGAATGACTGTATTTCAAATGCCTGTTTAAAACCCCTGTATGTAGAGTGGGTATCTCATAGGGCCTGAACCACTGTAGGCCTGAAATAAATATATCTTTGCACAAAATGGCTGCATTTCAAATGGATGTATTTCAAAATCCCTGAATCAAACCCATGTATGTAGAGGGAGTATCTCACACGGTCTGAACCATTGTAGGCCTGTAGTAAATATATCTTTGAACAAACTGTCTGTATTTGAAAAAGCTGTATTTCAAATGCCTGATTCAAACCCCTATATGTAGAGGGGTATCTTACAGGGCCTGAACCACTGTAGGCCTAAAGTAAATATATCTTTGCACAAAATGGCTGTATTTCGAATGACTGTAATGAAAATGCCTGATTCAAACCCCTGAATGTAGAAAGGGTATCTCACAAGGCCTGAACCACTGTAGGCCTAAAGTAAATATATCTTTGAACAAAATGGCTGTATTTAAAAAGTCTGTATTTCAAATGACTAATTCAAACCCCTGTATGTAGAGGGGGTATCTCACAGGGCCTGAACCACTGTAGGCCCGAAGTAAATATATCTTTGCACAAAATCCTATATGTTTAGGAAGTATCTCACACAGTCTGAACCACTGTAGGCCTGAAGTAAATATATCTTTGCACAAAATGGCTGTATTTCAAATGCCTGATTCAAACCCCTGTATGTAGAGGGGGTATCTCACAGCGTCTGAACCACTGTACGCCTGAAGTAAATATTTCTTTGCCCAAAATGGCTGTATGTTAAATTGCTCTATTTCCAATGCCTTATTCAAACCCCTGTATGTAAAAGGGGGTATCTCACAGGGTTGAACCTCTGTAGGCTTAAAGTAAATATATCTTTACACAAAATGGCTGTATTTCACATGGCTGTATTTTAAATGCCTAATTCAAACCCCTGTATGTATAGGGGGTATCTCACAGGGAATGAACCACTGTAGGCCTGAAGTAAATATATCTTTTAAAAAATGGCTATATTTCAAATGGCTATATTTCTAATGACTGAATAAAACCCCTGTATGTGGAGAGGGTATCTCACAGGGCCAGCAACACTATAGGCCTGAATTAGATATCTCTTTGCCCAAAATGGCTGTATTTCAATTGTCTGTATTTCAATTGCCTTATTCAAACCCCTGTATCTAGTGGAAGTAATTCACAGGGCCTGAACCACTGTAGGCCTAAATTAAATATATCTTTGCTCAAAATGGCTGTATTTCAAATGCCTGATTTAAACCCTTGCATGTAGAAGGGATAATTCGCAAAGCCTGAACCTCTTTAGGCCTGAAGTAAATATATCTTAGCAAAAAATGGCAATATTTCAAATAGCTGTATTTCTAATGCCTAATTCAAATCCCTGTCTGTAGAGGGGGTATCTCTCAGAGAATGAACCACTGTAGGCCTGAAGTAAATATATCTTTACACAAAATGGCTGTATTTCAAATGGCTGTATATCAAATGCCTAATTCATAACTCTGTATGTAGAGGGAGTATCTCACAGAGCCTGAACCTTTGTAGGCCTGAAGTAAATATATCTTTGCACAAGATGGCTATATTTCAAATGGCTGTATTTTAAATCACTGAATCAAACCCCTGTATGTAGAGGAAGTATCTCACAAAGTCTGAACCACTGTAGGCCTGAAGTAAATATATCTTTGCACAAAATGGCTGTATTTCAAATCCCTGATTTAAACACCTGTTTTTAGAGGGAGTATTTCACACTGTCTAAGCCACTGTAGGCCTGAAGTAAATATATCTTTGCACAAAATGGCTGTATTTCAAATCCCTGAATCAAACCACTGTATGTAGAGAGAGTATCTCACACGGTCTGAACCACCGAAGCCTGAATTAAATTTATCCTTGCACAAAATGGCTGTATTTCAAATGGCTGTATTTCAAATGCCTGATATAAGCCCCTGTATGTAGAAGGGGTATCACACAGGGCCTGAAATTCTGTACGCCTGCATTAAATATATCTTTGCACAAAATGGCTATATTTTAAATGGCTGTATTTTAAATGCCTGATTCAAAACTTCTGTATGTTGAGGGGGGTATTTCACAGGGCCTGAACCTCTGTAGGCCTGAAGTCAATATATCTTTGCACAAAATGGCTTTATTTCAAATGCATGGTTGAAACCCCTGTATGTAGAGGGGATATCTCACACGGCCTGAACCACTGTAGGCCTAAAGTAAATAAATCTTTGCACAAAATGAATGTATTTTAAATTGCTCTATTTTAAATGCCCTATACAAACCCCTGAATGTAGAGGGGGTATCTCACAGGGCCTGAAAGACTTTAGGCCTGAAGTAAATATATCTTTGCACAAAATGGCTGTATTTCAAATGCCTGATTAAAACCCATGTACGTAGAGGGAGTATCTCAGACGGTCTGAACCACTGTAGGCCTGAAGTAAATATATCTTTGCACAAAATGAATGTATTTTAAATTGCTTAATTTCAAATGCCTTATACAAACCCCAGTATGTAGAGGGGGTATCTCACAGAGCCTGAAAGACTTTAGGCCTGAAGTAAATATATCTTTGCACAAAATGGCTGTATTTCAAATGACTGAATAAAACCCCTGTATGTAGAGAGGGTATCTCACAGGGCCAGAACCACTATAGGCCTGAATTAAATATATCTTTGCTCAAAATGGCTGTATTTCAAATGGCTGTTTTTCAAATGCCTGATTCAAAGCCTTATATGTAGTGGGTGAATCTCACAGGGCCTGAACCACTGTAGGCCTGAAGTAAATATATCTTTGTGTAAAATGGCTGTATTTCAAATGGGTGTATTTGAAATGCCTGATTCAAAGCCCTGTATGTAGAGGGGGTATCTCACTGGGCCTGAACCACTGTAGGCCTAAAGTAAATATATATTTGGACAAAATAGCTGCATTTCAAATGGCTGAATTTCAAATGACTGAATAAAACCCCTTTATGTAGAGAGTGCATCTCACAGGGCCTGTACCACTATAGGCCTGAATTAAATATATCTTTGCCCAAAATGTCTGTATTTCAAATGGCTGTATTTCAAATGCCTGATTGAAACCCCTGTATGTAGAGGGGGTATTTCACAGAGTCTGAACCTCTGTAGGCCTGAAGTAAATATATATTTGCACAAAATGGCTGTATTTCAAATGGCTGATTCAAACCCCTGTATGTAGAGCTGGTATCTCACAGGGCCTGAACCACTATAGGCCTGAAGTAAATATATCTATGCGCAAAATGGCTGTATTTCAAATCCATGAATCAAACCTTTGTATGTTAGAGGGAGTATTTTACACTGTCTGAACCACTATAGGCCTGAATTAAATATACATTTGCACAAAATGGCTGAATTTTAAATGTCTGTATTTCAAATGCCTGATTCTAAGCTCTGTATGTTGAAGGGGTTTCTCACAGGGCCTGAACCACTGTAGGCCTGAAGTAAATATATCTTTGCACAAAATTGCTATATTTCAAATGGCTGTATTTCAAATGCCTGATTCAAACCCCTGTATGTATAGGGGGTATCTCACAGGGAATGAACCACTGTAGGCCTGAAGTTAATATATCTTTTTTTTAAAAATTGCTGTATTTCAAATGGCTGTATTTCAAATGACTGAATAAAACCCCTATATGTAGAGAGGGTATCTCACAGGGCCAGAATCACTATAGGCCTGAATTAAATATATCTTTGCCCAAAATGGCTGTATTTCAAATGCCTGATTCAAAGTCCTGTATGTAGAGGGGGTATCTCACAGGCCTGAACCACTGTAGGCCTGAAGTAAATATATCTTTGCACAAAATAACTGCATTTCAAATGGCAGTATTTAAAATGCCTAATTCAAAACCCTGTATGTAGAGGGGGTTTCTCACAGGGAATGAACCACTGTAGGCCTGAAGTAAATATATCTTTGCACAAAATAGCTGCATTTCAAATGGCTAAATTTCAAATGACTGAATAAAACCCCTTTATGTAGAGAGTGCATCTCACAGGGCCTGTACCACTATAGGCCTGAATTAAATATATCTTTGCCCAAAATGTCTGTATTTCAAATGGCTGTATTTCAAATGCCTGATTGAAACCCCTGTATGTAGAGGGGGTATTTCACAGAGTCTGAACCTCTGTAGGCCTGAAGTAAATATATCTTTGCACAAAATGGCTGTATTTCAAAAGGCTGTATTTTAAATACCTGAATCAAACCCGTGTATGTAGAAGGGGTATTTCACAGAGCCTGAACCTTTGTAAGCCTGAAGTTAATATATCTTTGCACAAAATGGCTGTATTTCAAATCCCTGAATCAAACCCCTGTTTTTAGATGGAGTATTTCACACTGTCTAAGCCATTGTAGGCCTGAAGTAAATATATCTTTGCATAAAATGGCTGTATTTCAAATAGCTATATTTCAAATGCCTGATTTAAACCGCTGTATTTGAAGGGGGTATTTCACAGAGTCTAAACCTCTGTAGGCCTGAAGTAAATATATCTTTGTACAAAATGGCTGTATTTCACACAGATCCCAAATTACTTCTTTTCTAGAGGAATTTTTCTCCACAAACTGCACCCCTGATGTATCCCCCCAGGTCCTATGGGACACCCATAAGGCCTATATTAGAGGAAGACTGATTAGCCTTTGCTCTTTCCTTAAGAAGGAATCTGACAAAAAATACACAACTTTACTGGCAAAGATCCATGCTCTGGAAAAGGCTCACAAGCAGTCATTACTAGCTCAACAGTTGGCAGAACTTTCTTCCCTTAGGACTGAACTTAAAAACCTCCTGAATGAGCGCTCTGCCAAATACTTTCTTTCTGCACAACAAAAATGTTATGCTCAGTCATGGTAACAAAGCATCAAAATTTATGATGCAGAGAATCAAACAGAGGAGAGGCTCCCGCCTCGTCCAGAGCATCAGATCTCCCCAGGGGAACCTCCTATATAGGGCGGAAGAAATTGCTGAACAATTCAAAATTTACTATAAAGCCCTGTATAATTTACCCACTCCTACGCCGCCTGACCCCGCTAAGGGGAGAGAGGACAATATTGAGTTTCTGAGACGATTGCTTCTCCCAACCCTCTCTAAGTCTCAACGGGACATATTAACTAAACCATTTACAATAAACGAACTGTCGCTAGCCATCAATTCCACCCCCAAAGGCAAGTGCCCAGGCCCTGACGGTCTTCCCATAACATATTATTCAGCATTCAAGAAACCCCTTCTCCCTTTCCTGCTTTCCGTTTGTAATCTTTCCTTAGAGAACCACCCCATTTCCATAGATATGACTAGGGCCATGAT
Source organism: Bufo gargarizans (assembly GCF_014858855.1). Taxonomy (NCBI): domain Eukaryota; kingdom Metazoa; phylum Chordata; class Amphibia; order Anura; family Bufonidae; genus Bufo; species Bufo gargarizans. The sequence continues at coordinate 413,254,075 of NC_058082.1, read as the reverse complement.
CACTATCATCCCAAAAGAGGGCAAGGAACCCTCCCTGTGCCCCAATTACCGCCCATCTCGCTACTCAATGTGGACCTCAAATTGTTAGCCAAAATGCTTGCCACTAGATTCCAGGGTTTATTACCCACACTGATCCATCCTGATCAGGTGGGTTTTGTCAAAGGCCGAGAAGGAAAGGATAACACTATGAAGGTCCTAAACGCCCTTTATTTTGCCTCCCACAAATCCATCCCACTGGTCCTGATTGGCACGGACGCCGAAAAAGCATTTGATAGAGTGGATTGGTTATATATTAGATTGACCCTAACTAAGTTTGGGGTCCCGGAACCCTTTGTGAATGCAATTTTTTCTATGTATACTTGCTCTTCGGCGTCCGTGTCAGTGAATGGAATTTTATCATCCCCCTTCCCAATCAGGAACGGAACCAGACAGGGATGCCCACTTTCCCCCCTACTCTTTGTCCTGGTAATGGAGACTCTCTTGCAAACCCTCGGGCAGGAGGAGAAGATTAGGGGTCTCCTAGTGGACGGCTATGAGTTCAAACTTGCTGCTTTTGCAGATGACCTGCTAATAATCACTACAAATCCCTCTAAAGCCATGAACACTATCCTGTCAATCCTTGATCACTTTGGCTCTTTGTCCAATTTTAAAGTAAATCCCACCAAGTCGCAGGTCCTTCACACCGGGCTTTCACCTTCAACCCTCTCCTCGCTCCAGAAAAACTCTCCATTTAATTGGCATACGCAACAACTAACGTATTTGGGTATCAAGCTTACCCCCCACCTCCCTGACTTGTTTAACCTAAACTACAAACCCCTTCTCGCTTCCATGGTTGCTCAGCTCGACTCCTTGGATCTCCCTTACCTGACCTGGTTTGGGAGGAAAAATATCCTCATGTCCTTAGTTATCCCCAGATTGACCTACTTAATGCAGGTTCTCCCGTCATTTTTTCAATCTCTGAATAAAAAAAATTGCATTTATATCTGGCAAGGGAAAAGCCCACGCATCTCCTTTAGCACGCTCACCAAACCCCGGACCCACGGAGGAATGGGTTTGCCTGACCCTGAAGTTTATATGAAGGCCATCCAATTGTCTAGGGCAGTAGACTGGCTTAGAAGCCCCCCTCACAAAACATGGATTAAGTTAGAGCACTCCTTTCTTAGCACCCAAGCTCGAGCCCTGTTGTTGGCTGACAGCCCTCTTCCAGCTCCTAGCTCCATACCTAACTCCATGATCCGCAACACTCTAAAGGTCTGGAAGTCGGTCTCGGCTGATAGGGAGATCTTGATGCTTCCCTCCCCTCTGCTGCTTGTTGAAGATATTGTAGCCCTCGCCCCTAAGGAATTAAGACAAAGCTGCCCCTCTGCTATAAGGTGCTCAAAACTCACTTTACCTAGCTTACTGGATTCAGAAGGTTGCTTTCCTACGGAAGTTGATCTTATAGGTAAACTAGGACTCTCTTCCCAAAACTATATGCTTACCCGATATCTGATAACAAAAATACCTCCCCTTGTCAAAAAAATACCCCCCGCAAGACAGATTAGCTGGCTGGAGAAGTTGTTTAGCCAGCTATTGCCCCCCCTTAAAACAATCTCTACCATATATAAATCTCTAAAGACCTCTCCCCCCTGCCCCAAATTAGCAGCTCTAGGCCTTTGGGAACGAGACTTGGAGAAGCCCTTCTCACCACCTGAAATTACAAAGATACTGCTAGCGCCACACAAAGTTTCCAGATGCATTTGCATACAGGAAAATAGCTATAAAATTCTCCTCCGCTGGTACAATACTCCTGACAAAACCTGTCGCTTTAAGCCGGGGTCTCCAGATACTTGTTGGAGGTGCCTTAAAGATAAAAGGACGTACCTCCACATTTGGTGGTCCTGCGATCCTATCAAATTATGGTGGCTTGAAATAATTAAGCTTAGCAACCAAATTTGTAATACCACACACCCATGTACCCCAGAGTTAGTTCTTCTCTTCCTGGGAGTAACTGGATCTAAAGATCCATAAGGCTTCTCTCTTCTCTTTCCTGTTGGCGGCCGCCAGAATGCTTATACCTACTCACTGGCTCTCAACTGAGATACCAAAGAGAGACCATTGGATCAACAAAGTTGATCAAATATATAGATTTGAGGAGATCCTTCATTGGGAAACAAGGTCGAGACCTATCTTCCTTAAAATATGGTCGCCCTGGAAGACTTACAGGAATTTTTCATGATCAGTACAGATATCCCCGTCTCCTCCTACCTCCATGCAAAGAATTATGACTTGCCACATATGCGATTTAACATAGAACATTGTTAATATGCTAACCCACATCTAACTGTTAGTATAGTTATACTGTTTTACCCCATCAGTGTTTTGATTTACAGTTTATGATTGTCGCCATTCAAGAATAATATTAAAAAATGCTTTTATGATTACTGTCTATACTCTTAGGTTAGGCGTTTTGTGATACAATGATATGTACAATCTGCCCTTTAAGACAAAACAATAAAATTGTTAATTAAAAAAAATAAAATAAAAAATGGCTGTATTTCAAATCCCTGAATCAAACCCCTGTACGTAGAAAGAGTATCTCACACGGCCTGAACCACCGAAGGCCTGAAGTAAATTTATCTTTGCACAAAATGGCTGTATTTCAAATGGCTGTATTTCAAATGCCTGATTCAAGCCCCTGTATGTAGAGGGGGTATCACACAGGGCCTGAAATTCTGTACGCCTACAGTAAATATATCTTTGCACAAAATGGTTGTATTTCAAATGGCTGTATTTTAAATGCTGGATTCAAACCCCTGTATGTTGAGGGGGTATCTCACAGGGCCTGAACCACTGTAGGCCTGAAGTAAATATATCTTTGCACAAAATGGTTGTACTTCAAATGGCTGTATTTCAAATGACTGAATTAAACCCCTGTATGTAGAGGGAGTATTTCACACGGTCTGAACCACTGTAGGCCTGAAGTAAATATATCTTTGCCCAAAATGTCTGTATTTTAAATTGCTCTATTTCCAATGCCTTATTCAAATCCCTGTATGTAAAAGGGGGTATCTCACAGGGTTGAACCTCTGTAGGCCTAAAGTAAATATATCTTTACACAAAATGGCTGTATTTCACATGGCTGTATTTCAAATGCCTGATTCAAACCCCTGTATGTAGAGGGGGGATCTCACAGGGCCTGAACCACTGTAGGCCTAAAGTATATATATATATTTGCGCAAAATGGCTATATTTCAAATCCATGAATCAAACCCCTGCATGTAGAGGGAGTATTTCACACGGTCTGAACCACTGTAGGTCTAAAGTAAATATATCTTTGCACAAAATGGCTGTATTTCAAATGGCTGTATTTTAAATGCCTGATTAAAAACCCCTGTATGTAGAGGGGGTATCTCACAGAGAATGAACCACTGTAGGCCTGAATTAAATATATCTTTGCACAAAATAGATGTTTTTTAAATGGCTGTATTTTAAATGACTGAATAAAACCCCTGTATGTAGAGAGTGTATGTAGAGGGGGTATCTCACAGGGCCTGAACCACCATAGGCCTGAATTAAATATGTCTTTGCCCAAAATGGCTGTATTTTAAATGGCTATATTTCAAATGCCTGATTCAAAACCCTATATGTAGTGGGTGAATCTCACAGGGCCTGAACCACTGTAGGCCTGAAGTAAATATATCTTTGCACAAAATGGCTGTATTTCAAATGGGTGTATTTGAAATGCCTGATTCAAACCCCTGTATGTAGAGGGGGTATTTCACAGAGTCTGAACCTCTGTAGGCCTGAAGTAAATATATCTTTGCACAAAACCTGTATTTCAAATGGCTGTATTTCAAATGCCTGATTCAAACCCCTGTATGTAGAATGGGTATTTCACAGGGCCTAAACCACTGTAGGCCAGAATTAAATACATCTTTGCACAAAATGGCTGTATTTCAAATGGCTGTATTTCAAATCCCGGAATTAAACCCCGGTATGCAGAGGGAGTATGTCACACTGTCTGAACCACTGTAGGCCTGAAGTAAATATATCTTTGCATAAAATGCTGTATTTCAAATTGCTCGATTTCAAATGCCTGATTCAAACCCTTGTATGTAGAGGGGGTATCTCATAGGGCCTGAACCACTGTAGGCCTAAAGTAAATATATATTTGCGCAAAATGGCTGTGTAACGAGCCCCTGCTCGCTCTATTCTGCTCTCATGGCACTCCCTGATATGACCACAATATCTTCTGGTTCCGCCGTTGATGATCTGGCCTCAAACGACCGCTCGTGTCGTTTTAATTCTCACAGAACTAACACCAGTCAGGCTGTATGTGAGTTCAAACTGACAATTCTTTATTGAATGCATCACATATATTTATATTGACAGTTGGAACACCTCTTTCAATTGGTAAATTGTAAAACCCCCTCTGGCTATGCAAATGAGGTAAGCAAAGATTAGTTCAAGTGCTTGGCTGGGAGGCAGATGGGTGTGGCCATTGTCACAGAGAGATTCAAACCATGATATTACCCCCCCTCCCGGGAAACAGTCCAACAGCCACAGTGGGACCCTCACCGGGTCAACTCAAGGATGTTGAAAAAGTAGTCTTAAGATTCCAGGTCTGTTTGCCGGGATAATCCATCCGCATTCCTGTTTTGAGGCCCTGGTCGATATTGTATAGTGAAATTGTAGGGTTGCAAAGCTAGGCTCCACCTTAGTAATCTGCCATTCTCTCCCGACACCCGGTATAGCCATACCAAGGGATTGTGGTCCGTCATGACGGTAAAAGAGCATCCATAGACGTAGGGCTGCAATTTCTTTAAAGCCCAGACTAAAAGCCAAACATTCTTTTTCCACAGCAGCATATCCAACTTCACGGGGTAACAACTTGCGGCTGAGTTACGCCACTGGGTGTTCCTTCCCATCGTCGCCAACTTGACTTAGTACGGCTCCCAGTCCGAACATGGAGGCATCTGTATGCACGACAAAGTGTTTGTTAGGATCGGGTGCCACCAGTATGGGAGCTTGTGTTAGGGTGGTTTTCAACAGTTGAAATGCTGTTTCGCACTCCGGGGACCACAGGACCTGTCTAGGGAGATTCTTTTTGGTCAGGTCTGTCAGTGGTTTGGCTATGTCACTATAGTGAGGTACAAACTTTCTGTAGTACCCGGCTGTCCCTAAAAATGCAAGTACCTGGGTCTTGGTTCTGGTAACCGGACAGTTTAGGATGGCCTCGATTTTTGCAGGCTCCGGCCTCTGCTTCCCACATCCCACTCTATGTCCCAAATATTGTACCTCAGATATCCCGATATTACACTTGTCTGGCTTCAGGGTCAGGCCTGCTATTCTGTCTAGCACTATGCCCAGGTGTCTGAGATGCTCCTCCCATGTCTGGCTATAGATTGCGATTTCATCAAGATATGCGCATGCAAAATCCTGCAGACCACCGAGGAGTTGATCTATCATTCGTTGGAAGGTAGCCAGAGCATTTTTCATCCCGAATGGCATTACTCGGAACTGGTAAAGGCCAAACGGGGTGATGAAGGCCGACTTTGGAATGGCGTCCGCCTCCAGGGGAATCTGACAGTAACCTTTACACAGGTCAATAGATGTCAGATAATGTCCCTGAGCTATTTTGTCCAACAATTTGTCCACTCGGGGCATGGGGTAGGCATCTGTCACAGTACAGTCATTCAGTCGTCTATAGTCCGCACAAAATCGAGTCGTGCCATCCCGTTTTGGGACTAATACTACAGAGCAAGCCCAGGCTTGCTGATGGTTCGATCACCCCTAACTCAAGTATCTCCCTAATCTCTGCTCTCATCCCTTCTTGCACAGCTCCGGGAATCCTATAGGCTGATTGTCTCAGGGGCTTCTGCCCGAGGGTCTCCACCTTGTGCACTGCCAAGTGAGTGTATCCAGGGAGTGCTGAGAACATCTCTTTCCGGTCCTGGAGTAATTCCCTGACCTGTTCTTGTTCCTGGGGTCCTAACCCATCTCCTAACTGAACATCTTCCACCCCCCCAGAACGGTTACTGATTGCAGGAAGCTCCAGCATCGGCAGGTATTCAGAGTCCAGAGTGGCAGGAGCGCATATGGTGGCTACTGCCTCAGCCCTCTCGTGATAGGCCTTCATCATATTGATGTGGAATGTCCTCTCAATTCTTGTGTCTGCACAGCTGGCGACCACGTAGGTGGTGTCGAACAGCTGTTTTGCCACCTGATAGGGGCCCTGCCAGGAGGCCTGTAATTTATTTTGCTTTAAAGGTTTCAGTACTAGGACCTTCTGTCCGACACAAAAAGTGTGATTCCGAGCAGATCGATCATACCAAACCTTCTGCTGACTCTGGGCTGATTGCATATTCTCATGGACTAGCTCGGTAAGTTCCCGTAGTCGATCCCTGAGTTCCAAGACGTAACTAAGGATGGGGAGGCCTTCAGGATCCTCTCCCCCTTCCCACTGGGCCCTCACTAAGTCTAAGGGTTCCCTAACCCTTCGCCCATACAACAGCTCAAATGGTGAAAACCCTGTGGACTCTTGAGGTACCTCCCTGTATGCGAACAGTAGGTGGGGAAGATATTTTTCCCAATCCTTCCTACTGTCCACGAAGGCCCGAAGTAGCTGTTTTAGGGTCCCGTTAAATCTCTTGCACAGCCCGTTCGTTTGGGGGTGGTAGGGTGCACTCTGGAGGATTTTAATACCACAGAGGCGCCAGAGCTGCTGGGTCAGCTCGGCGGTGAACTGATTTCCTTGATCAGACAATATCTCCTGGGGAAATCCTACCCTAGTAAACACCCGCAGTAAGGCATCAGCTACTGTGTCAGCCTGGATATTGGATAGGGGAATAGCTTCCGGGTAGCGGGTGGCATAATCCACCACTGTAAGAATATACTTCTTTCCAGTGGCGCTGGGGCGGGCTAGTGGGCCAATAATGTCTACTGCTATCCGGCTAAAGGGTTCCCTAATTATCGGCATGGGGTGCGGAGAGGCTTTTGGATGATCCCCCGCCTTTCCTACTCTCTGGCAAGTCTCACAGGTCCGGCAGTATTCTCGTACCTCTGCATGTAACCTAGGCCAGAGACAACCGACTCCGGGTCTTAGCTATCCCTAAGTGTCCGGCCAAGGAGATGTCGTGAGCCAGCCTCAATAGCTCCTGTCTGTACTTCTGGGATCGGTTAGGGCAATAACGCTGCAGATGAACCGTCTGATTACATGTATAGCACTTAGGCCCGGTAGAAGGTTTTGATTGAGCTAAGGGTCTAGAGGCAGCCCACTGAGATACTGGAGTTGGGGTTGAGGTCGGTACACTGGGCCGCGGTAGTGGATAGCGCTGGCCTCCAATGGATCTCCAAGAGTCCAGATATTCATCGGCCAAAGTAGCTGCTTGCTGTACCGTCTGTGGTCTCTTATCTGGCACCCAATTCCGTACTATCGGAGGGGTGTGGTCAAAGAACTGCTCTAAGAGAACTAGCTGGGTGATGTCCTCTATAGTATGAGCATGGCTTCCCTGGAACCAGCTCTTGAGGTTCTGCTGCAGACGATGTGCCCACTCCATATAGGTTAGGTTCCCTTGTTTCCGGAATTCTCAAAACTTAATTCAGCTGGCTTCAGGGGTAATGGCAAATCGGGCTTGCAGGGCTTCTTTTACCCTGTCATAATCCATGGCGTCCTCATCCTCCATGGCCCGATACGCATCCGCAGCTTTGCCGGTTAGGTTACTCGCCAGTAAGGCGACCTGATCTTGGGATGGCACTTTATGTATCTGGCACAGTCTCTCAAAGTCCTGGAGGAACTCTTCTATTTCCTCCTCTCCTTCCTTAAATAATTTGAATGCGCGAAAGGACAACTTACGGACAGGTGCTGTATCTCTAGGTGCTGTCTCTGATTGCCGTATTTCCGCCATTCTCCACTCATGTTGTCGCTCCAATTCTCTCTCTTGTCGCTCTAGTTCTCTCTCTTGCCGCTCATCCTGCAGCTGGATGTCTCTGATGGCATTCTGGGTCTCGGATGGGTTGGCACCATACAGGGAGTGCAGAATTATTAGGCAAGTTGTATTTTTGAGGATTAATTGTATTATTGAACAACAACCATGTCCTCAATGAACCCCAAAAACTCATTAATATCAAAGCTGAATATTTTTGGAAGTAGTTTTTAGTTTGTTTTTAGTTTTAGCTATTTTAGGGGGATATCTGTGTGTACAGGTTACTATTACTGTGCATAATTATTAGGCAACTTAACAAAAAACAAATATATACCCATTTCAATTATTTATTTTTACCAGTGAAACCAATATAACATCTCAACATTCACAAATATACATTTCTGACATTCAAAAACAAAACAAAAACAAATCAGTGACCAATATAGCCACCTTTCTTTGCAAGGACACTCAAAAGCCTGCCATCCATGGATTCTGTCAGTGTTTTGATCTGTTCGCCATCAACATTGCGTGCAGCAGCAACCACAGCCTCCCAGACACTGTTCAGAGAGGTGTACTGTTTTCCCTCCTTGTAAATCTCACATTTGATAATGGACCACAGGTTCTCAATGGGGTTCAGATCAGGTGAACAAGGAGGCCATGTCATTAGATTTTCTTCTTTTATACCCTTTCTTGCCAGCCACGCTGTGGAGTACTTGGACGCGTGTGATGGAGCATTGTCCTGCATGAAAATCATGTTTTTCTTGAAGGATGCAGACTTCTTCCTGTACCACTGCTTGAAGAAGGTGTCTTCCAGAAACTGGCAGTAGGACTGGGAGTTGAGCTTGATCCATCCACAACCCGAAAAGGCCCCACAAGCTCATCTTTGATGATACCAGCCCAAACCAGTACTCCACCTCCACCTTGCTGGCGTCTGAGTCGGACTGGAGCTCTCTGCCCTTTACCAATCCAGCCACGGGCCCATCCATCTGGCCCATCAAGACTCACTCTCATTTCATCAGTCCATAAAACCTTAGAAAAATCAGTCTTGAGATATTTCTTGGCCCAGTCTTGACGTTTCAGCTTGTGTGTCTTGTTCAGTGGTGGTCGTCTTTCAGCCTTTCTTACCTTGGCCATGTCTCTGAGTATTGCACACCTTGTGCTTTTGGGCACTCCAGTGATGTTGCAGCTCTGAAATATGGCCAAACTGGTGGCAAGTGGCATCTTGGCAGCTGCACGCTTGACTTTTCTCAGTTCATGGGCAGTTATTTTGCGCCTTGGTTTTTCCACACGCTTCTTGCGACCCTGTTGACTATTTTGAATGAAACGCTTGATTGTTCGATGATCGCGCTTCAGAAGCTTTGCAATTTTAAGAGTGCTGCATCCCTCTGCAAGATATCTCACTATTTTTGACTTTTCTGAGCCTGTCAAGTTTTTCTTTTGACCCATTTTGCAAAAAAAAAAGGATGCTGCCTTATAATTATGCACATCTGATATAGGGTGTTGATGTCATTAGACCACACCCCTTCTCATTACAGAGATGCACATCACCTAATATGCTTAATTGGTAGTAGGCTTTCGAGCCTATACAGTAAATATATCTTTGCATAAAATGGCTGTATGTCAAATGGCTGTATTTTAAATGCCTGATTCAATGCCCTGTATGTAGAGGGGGTATCTCACAGGGGCTGAACCACTGTAGGCCTAAAGTAAATATATCTTTGCACAATATTGCTGTATTTCAGTTGGCTGTATTTCAAATCACTGAATCGAACACCTGTTTGTAGAGGGAGTTTCTCACACGGTCTGAACCACTGTAGGCCTGAAGTAAAGATATATTTACAGAAAATGGCTGTATTTCAAATGGTTGTATTTCAAATGCCTGATACAAACCCTTGTATGTAAAATGGGTATCTCACAGGGCCTGAACCACTGAAAGCCTGAAGTAAATATATCTTTGCACAAAATGGCTGTAATTCAAATGGCTGTATTTCAAATGCCTGATTCATACCCCTTTATGTATTTCTCAGAGCCTGAACCTCTGTATGCCTGAAGTAAATATATCTTTACACAAAATGGCTGTATTTCAAAACCCTGAATCAAACCCCTGTATGTAGAGGGAGTATCTCACACGGTCTGAAACACTGTAGGCCTGAAGTAAATATATCTTTGCACAAAATGCCTGATTCAAACCTCTGTATGTAGAGTGGGTATCTCATAGGGCCTGATCCACTGTAGGCCTTAAGTAAATATATCTTTTTCCAAAATTGCTGTATTTTAAATGGCTGTATTTTAAATGCCTTATTTAAAGCGCTGTATGTAGAGGGGGTATCTCACAGGGCCTGAAAGACTGTAGGCCTGAAGTTAATATATCTTTGCACAAAATGGCTATATTTCAAATGGCTGTATTTCAAATGCCTGATTCAAACCCCCTGTATCTAGAGGGGGTAACTCACAGGACCTGAACCACTGTACGCCTGAAGTTTATACAGAAGCAAGAAAAAGTATGTGAACCCTTTGGAATCATATGGATTTTTGCACAAATTGGTCATAAAATGTGATCTGATTTTCATCTAAGTCAAAACAATAGACAATCACAGTCTGCTTAAACTAATAACACACACACAGAATTAAATGTTACCATGTTTTTATTGAGCACACCATGTAAACATTTACAGTGTAGGTGGAAAAAGTATGTGAACCATTGGATTTAATAACTGGTTGAACCCCCTTTGGCAGCAATAACTTCAACCAAATTTTTCCTGTAGTTGCAGATCAGACGTGCACAACGGTCAGGAGTAATTCATGACCATTCCTCCTTACAGAACTGTTTCAGTACAGCAATATTCTTGGGATGTCTGATGTGAATCGATTTCTTGAGGTCATGCTAGATCATCTCAATCGGGTTGAGGTCAGGACTCTGACTGGGCCACTCCAGAAGGTGTATTTTCTTCTGTTTAAGCCATTCTGTTGTTGATTTACTTCTATGCTTTGGGTCGTTGTCCTGTTGTAACAATTATCTTCTGTTGAGCTTAAGCTGGTGGACAGTTGGCCTTAAGTTCTCCTGCAAAATGTCTTGATAAACTTGGGAATTAATTTTTCATTCAATGATAGCAAACTGTCCAGGCCCTGATGCAGCAGAGCAACCCCAAACCATGATGCCCCCACCACCATACTTCACAGTTGGGATGAGGTTTTGATGTTGGTGTGCTGTGCCTCTTTTTCTTCACACATAGTGTTGTGTGTTTCTTCCAAACAACTCAACTTTGGTTTTATCTGTCCACAGAATATTTTGCCAGTACTGCTGTGGAACATCCAGGTGCTCTTGTGCAAACTGTTAACGTGCAGCAATGTTTTTTTTGGACAGCAGTGGCTTCCTCTGTGGTATACTTCCATAAAATCCATTCTTGTTTAGTGTTTTACGTATCGTAGATTCGCTAACAGGGATTTTAGCATATGCCAGAGACTTTTGTAAGTCTTTAGCTGACACTCTAGGATTCTTCTTCACCTTATTGAGCAGTCTGCGCTGTGCTCTTGCAGTCATCTTTACAGGACGGCCACTCCTAGGGAGAGTAGCAGCAGTGCTGAACTTTCTCCATTTATAGACAATTTGTCTTACCGTGGACTGATGAACAGCATGGCTTTTGGAGATACTTTTATAACTCTTTTGAGCTTTATGCAAGTCAACAATTCCTAATTGTAGTTCTTCTGAGTGCTCTTTTGTGTGCGGCATCAATCACATTAGGCAATGCTTCTTGTAAAAAGCAAACCCAGAACGGGTGTGTGTTTTTTATAGGGATGGGCAGCTGTAACCAACACCTCCAATCTCATTGATTGGACTCCAGTTGGCTGACACCTCACTCCAATTATCTCTTAAAGATGTCATTAGTCTAGGGTTTCATATACTTTTTCCACCTGCGCTGTGAATTTTGACATGGTGTGTTCAATAAAAATATGGTAACATTTAGTTATTTGTGTGTTATTAGTTTAAGCAGACTGTGATTGTCTATTGTTGTTCCTTAGATGAAGATCAGATCACATTTTATGACCAATTTGAGCAGAAATCCATGTCATTCCAAAGGGTTCACATACTTTTTCTTGCAACTGTATATCTTTGCATAAATGGCTTTATTTCAAATTGCTGTATTTCAAATGCCTTATTCAAACCCCTGTATGTAGAGGGGGTATCTGACAGGGCTTGAACCACTGTAGGCCTGAAGTAAATATATCTTTGCACAAAATGGCTGTATTTCAGTTGGCTATATTTCAAATCACTGAATCAAACCCCTGTATGTAGAGGGCATATCTTACACGGTCTGAACCATTGTAGGCCTAAAGTAAATATATCTTTGCGCAAAATGGCTGAATTTCAAATGGCTGTATTTCAAATGTCTGATTCAAACCCTTGTATGTAGAGGAGGTATCTTACAGGGCCTGAAATTCTGTAGGCCTGCAGTAAATGTATCTTTGCACAAAATGGCTGTATTTCAAATGGCTGTATTTCAAATGCCTGATTCAAACCCCTGTTTGTTTAGGGGGTATTTCACAGGGCCTGAACCAATGTAGGCCTGAAGTAAATAGATCTTTGCACAAAATGGCTGTATATCAAATGGCTGTATTTCAAATCCCTGAATCAAACCCCTGTATGTAGATGGAGTATCTCACACGGTCTAAACCACTGTAGGCTTGAAGTAAATATATCTTTGTACCGAATGGCTGCATTTCAAATGCCTGATTCAAACACCTGTATGTAGAGATAGTATCTCACAGGGCCCGAACCACTGTAGGCCTGCAGTAAATAGATCTTTGCACAAAATGGCTGTATTTCAAATTGCTCTATTTCAAATGCCTGATTCAAACCCTTGTATGTAGAGTGGGTATCTCACAGGGCCTGAACCACTGTAGGACTGAATTAAATAAATCTTTGCACAAAATGGCTGTATATCAAAAGGGCTGTATTTCAAATGCCTGATTCAAACCCCTGTATGTTGATGGTGTATCTTACATGGCCTGAACCACTGTAGGCCTGCAGTAAATAAATCTTTTCACAAAATGGCTGTATTTCAAATTGCTCTATTTCAAATGCCTGATTCAAACCCTTGTATGTAGAGTGGGTATCTCACAGGGCCTGAACCACTGTAGGCCTGAAGTAAATATATATTTGCACAAAATGGCAGCATTTTAAATTTCTCTATTTCAAATGCCTGATTTAAACCGCTGTATGTTGAGGGGTTATCTCACAGGGCCTGAACCTCTATAGGCCTGAAGTAAATATATCTTTGCACAAAATTGCTTTATTTCAAATCTCTCAATACAAACCCCTGTATATAGAGGGAGTATCTCACACGGTCTGAACCACTGTAGGCCTGAAGTAAATATATATTTTCACAAAATAGCTGTATTTGAAATGGCTGTATTTCAAATGCCTGATTCAAAACCCTGTATGTAGAGGGGGCATTTCATAGGGCATGAACCACTGTACGCCTGGAGTAAATATATATTTTTCCAAAATGGCTGCATTTCAAATGGCTGTGTTTTCAATGCCAGATTAAAACCCCTGTATGTAGAGGGGGTATCTAACAGGGCATGACCCACTGTAGGCCTGAAGTAAATATATCTTTGCACAAAATGGCTGTATTTCAAATGGCTCTATTTCAATTCCCTGAATCAAACCCCTGTATGTAGAGTGAGCATTTCACACGGTCTGAATCATTGTAGGCCTGAAGTAAATATCTCTTTGCACAAAATGGCTGTATTTTAAATGGCTGTATTTCAAATGCCTGATTCAAAGCCCTGTATGTAGAGGAGATATCTCACAGGGCCTGAAACACTGTAGGACTGAAGTAAATATATTTTTTGCACAAAATGGCTTTATTTCAAATGGCTGTATTTCAAATGCCTGATTAAAACCCCTGGATGAAGGGTGGGTATCGCACAGGGCCTGACCCACTGCAGGCCTAAAGTAAATATATCTTTGCTTAAAATAGATGTATTTCAAATGGCTGCATTTCAAATGCCTTATTCAAACCCCTGAATGTAAAGTGGGTATCTCACAGGGCTTGAATCTCTGTAGACTTGAAGTAAATATATCTTTGCACAAAATGGCTGTATTTCAAATGGCTGTATTTCAAATCTCTGAATCAAACCCCTGTATGTAGAGGAAGTATTTCACACGGTCTGAACCACTGAAGTTCTGAAGTAAATATATCTTTGCATAAAATGGATGTATTTCAAATGGCTGTATTTCAAATGCCTGATTTAAACCGCTGTATGTGAAGGGGGTATTTCACAGAGCCTGAAACTCTGTAGGCCTGAATTAAATATATCTTTACACAAAATGGCTGTATTTAAAAACCCTGAATTAAACCCCGGAATGTAGAGGGAGTATCTCACACGGTCTGAAACACTGTAGGCCTAAAGTAAATATATCTTTTCCCAAAATGGCTGTATTTTAAATGCCTGATTCAAAACCCTGTATGTAGATATATCTGTAAAGAATAAATCAAGGCAACTGGACGTACTGTAGATTTCTTCAAAACGTTTCATTTGTTCTTCCAACAAGCTTTCTCAATTCTGAGTGATTGTACAAAAAATTCTGGGAATAAATATGTAATTCGTTCCTATATGTAGATGGAGTATCTCACGGGGCCTAAACCACTGTAAGCCTATAGTTTATATATCTTTGCATAAATGGCTGTATTTCAAATGGCTGTTTTTCAAATGCCTTATTCAAACCCCTGTATGTAGATGGGGTATCTCATAGGGCTTGAACCTCTGTAGGCCTGAAGTAAATATATCTTTGCACAAAATGGCTGTATTTCAAATAACTAAATCAAACCACTATATGCAGAGGGAGTATCTCACACGGCCTGAACCACTGTAGGCCTAAAGTAAATATTTATTTGCACAATATGGCTGTATTTCAGTTGGCTGTATTTCAAATCAATGAATCAAACACCTGTTTGTAGAGGGTATATCTTACACGGTCTCAACCACTGTATGCCTGAAGTAAATATATCTTTGTGCAAAATGGCTGTATGTCAAATGGCTGTATTTCAAATGCCTGATTCAAACCCTTGTATGTAGAGGAGGTATTCTACAGGGTCTGAAATTCTTTAGGCCTGCAGTAAATTTATCTTTGCACAAAATGGCTGTATTTCAAATAGCTGTATTTCAAATGCCTGATTCAAACCCCTGTATGTTTAGGGGGTATTTTACAGGGCCTGAACCACTGTAGGCCTGAAGAAAATATATATTTGCACAAAATGGCTGTATTTCAAATGGCTGTATTTCAAATCCCTGAATCAAACCCCTGTATGTAGAGGGAGTATCTCACTTGGTCTGAACCACTGTAGGCATAAAGTAAATAAATATTTTTCCAAAATGGCTGCATTTAAAATTGCTCTATTTCAAATGCCTGATTCAAACACCTGTATGTTTAGGGGGTATCTCACAGTGCCTGAACCTCTATAGGCCTGAAGTAAATATATCTTTGCACAAAATGGCTGTATTTCAAATGGCTCTACAGGGAGTGCAGAATTATTAGGCAAATGAGTATTTTGACCACATCTACCTCTTTATGCATGTTGTCTTACTCCAAGCTGTATAGGCTCGAAAGCCTACTACCAATTAAGCATATTAGGTGATGTGCATCTCTGTAATGAGAAGGGGTGTGGTCTAATGACATCAACACCCTATATCAGGTGTGCATAATTATTAGGCAACTTCCTTTTCTTTGGCAAAATGGGTCAAAAGAAGGACTTGACAGGCTCAGAAAAGTCGTCAAAAATAGTGAGATATCTTGCAGAGGGATGCAGCACTCTTAAAATTGCAAAGCTTCTGAAGCGTGATCATCGAACAATCAAGCGTTTCATTCAAAATAGTCAACAGGGTCGCAAGAAGCCTGTGGAAAAACCAAGGCGCAAAATAACTGCCCATGAACTGAGAAAAGTCAAGCGTGCAGCTGCCAAGATGCCACTTGCCACCAGTTTGGCCATATTTCAGAGCTGCAACATCACTGGAGTGCCCAAAAGCACAAGGTGTGCAATACTCAGAGACATGGCCAAGGTTAGAAAGGCTGAAAGACGACCACCACTGAACAAGACACACAAGCTGAAACATCAAGATTGGGCCAAGAAATATCTCAAGACTGATTTTTCTAAGGTTTTATGGACTGATGAAATGAGAGTGAGTCTTGATGGGCCAGATGGATTGGCCCGTGGCTGGATTGGTAAAGGGCAGAGAGCTCCAGTCCGACTCAGATGCCAGCAAGGTGGAGGTGGAGTACTGGTTTGGGCTGGTATCATCAAAGATCAGCTTGTGGGGCCTTTTCGGGTTGGGGATGGAGTCAAGCTCAACTCCCAGTCCTACTGCCAGTTTCTGGAAGACACCTTCTTCAAGCAGTGGTACAGGAAGAAGTCTGCATCCTTCAAGAAAAACATGATTTTCATGCAGGACAATGCTCCATCACACGCGTCCAAGTACTCCACAGCGTGGCTGGAAAGAAAGGGTATAAAAGAAGAAAATCTAATGACATGGCCTCCTTGTTCACCTGATCTGAACCCCATTGAGAACCTGTGGTCCATCATCAAATGTGAGATTTACAAGGAGGGAAAACAGTACACCTCTCTGAACAGTGTCTGGGAGGCTGTGGTTGATGCTGCACGCAATGTTGATGGTGAACAGATCAAAACACTGACAGAATCCATGGATGGCAGGCTTTTGAGTGTCCTTGCAAAGAAAGGTGGCTATATTGGTCACTGATTTGTTTTTGTTTTGTTTTTGAATGTCAGAAATGTATATTTGTGAATGTTGAGATGTTATATTGGTTTCACTGGTAAAAATAAATAATTGAAATGGGTATATATTTGTTTTTTGTTAAGTTGCCTAATAATTATGCACAGTAATAGTCACCTGCACACACAGATATCCCCCTAAAATAGCTAAAACTAAAAACAAACTAAAAACTACTTCCAAAAATATTCAGCTTTGATATTAATGATTTTTTTGGGTTCATTGAGAACATGGTTGTTCAATAATAAAATTAATCCTCAAAAATACAACTTGCCTAATAATTCTACACTCCCTGTATTTCAAATGCCTGATTAAAAACCCTGTATGTAAAGGGGGTATCTCACAGGGCCTAAACCTTTGTAGGCCTGAAGTAAATATATCTTTGCGCAAAATGGCTATATTTGAAATGGCTGTATTTCAATTGCCTGATTCAAACCCCTGTATGTAGAGGGAATATCTCATAGGACTTGGACCACTGAAGGCCTGAAGTAAATGTATCTTTGCAGAAAATGGCTGTATTTCAAATGGCTGTATTTTAACTGCCTAATTCAAAGCCCTGTATGTAGATGGAGTATCTCACACGGCCTGAACCACTGTAGGCCTGAAGTAAATATATCTTTGCACAACAAGGCTGTCTTTCAAATGCCTGATACAATCCCCTGTATGTAAAGGGGGTATCTCACAGGGCCTAAAATTCTGTAGAACTGAAGTAAATATATCTTTGCACAAAATGGCTGCATTTCAAATTGCTGTATTTCAAATCCCTGAATCAAACACCTGTATGTAGAGGGAGTATCTCACACGGTCTGAACCAATGTAGGCCTGAAGTAAATATATCTTTGCCCAAAATGGCTGCATTTCAATTGGCTGTATTTAAAATGCCTGATTTAAACCCCTGTATGTAGAGGGGGTATCTCACGGGGCCTGAACCACTGTAGGCCTGCAGTAAATATATCTCTGCACAAAATGGTTTCATTTCAAAATGCTGTATTTCAAATGCCTGATTCAAACCATTGTATGTAGACAGGGTATCTCACAGGGCCTGAACCACTGAAGGCCGGATGTAAATATATCTTTGCAGAAAATGGCTGTTTTTCAAATTGCTGTATTTTAACTACCTGATTTAAAGCCCTGTGTGTAAAGTTAGTATCTCACACGGCCTGAACCACTGTAGACTTAAAGTAAATTTATCTTCGCACAAAATGCCTATATTTCAAATGCCTAGTTAAAGCCCTGTATTTAGAGGGAGTATCTCACATGGTCTGAACCACTGTAGGCCTGAATTACATATATCTTTGCACAACACATCTGTATTTAAAAAAGTTTAATTTCAAATGCCTGATTTAAACCCCTGTATGTAGAGGGGGTATCTCACAGGGCCTGAACCACTGTAGGCCTGAAGTAAATGTATCTTTGCACAAAAAGGCTGTTTTTCAAATGGCTGCATTTCAAATGCCCCAATTCAAACCCTTTTATGTAGAGGGAGTATCTCACAAGGCCTGAACCACTGTAGACCTGAAGTAAATATATTTTACACAAAATAGCTGTATTTTAAATAGCTGTATTTCAAAAGCCTGATTCAAACCCCTGTATGTAGACGGGGTATCTCACAGGGTCTGATCCACTGTAGGTCTGCAGTAAATATATCTTTGCCCAAAATGTATGTATTTCAAATGGCTGTATTTCAAATGCCTTTTTCAAACCCCTGTTTGTAGAGTGGGTATTTAACAGGGCCTGAACTTCTGTAGGCCTGAAGTAAATATATCATTGCCCAAAATTTCTATATTTCAAATGGCTGTATTTCAAATGCCTGATTCAAACCCCTGCATGTAGAAGGAGTATCTTACACGGTCTGAACCACTGTAGGCCTAAGTAAATATATCTTTGCACAAAATGGCTGTATTTCAAATGGCTGTAATTCAAATGGCTGATTAAAACCCTTGAATGTAGAGGGGGTATCTCAAAGGGCCTGAACCACTGTAGGCCTGCAGTAAATATATCTTTGCACAAAATGGCTGTATTTCCAATTTCTCTATTTCAAATGCCTGATTCAAACCCTTGTATGTAGAGGGTGTATCTCACAGGGCCTGAACCACTGTAGGCCTGAAGTAAATATATCTTAGTGCAAAATGGCTGTATTTTAAATGGCTTTATTTCAAATGCCTGCTTCAAGCCCCTGTATCTAGATGGGGGTATTTCACAGAGCCTGAGCCTCTGTAGGCCTGAAGTAAATATAACTTTGCACAAAATGGCTGTATTTCAAATGGCTGTATTTCAAATGCCGTATACAAAGCCCTGTATGTAGAGGGGGTAGCTCACAGGGCCTGAACCACTGTAGGCCCTAAGTGAATATGTCTTTGCCCAAAATTGCTGTATTTCAAATGGCTGTATTTCAAATCTCTGATTCAAACCCCTGTATGTAGTAGGCGTATCTCACAGTGCCTGAACCTCTGTAGACCTGAAGTAAATATATATTTGCACAAAATGGCTGTATTTCAAATCCCTGAAGCAAACCCCTGCATGTAGAGGGAGTATCTCACATGGTCTGAACCACTGTAGGCCTGAAGTAAATATATCTTTGCAGAAAATGTCTGCATTTCAAATGCCTGATTCAAAGCCCTGTATGTCAAGGGAGTATCTCACACGGCCTGAACCTCTGTAGGCCTGAAGTAAATACATTTTTGCACAAAATGGCTGTGTGACGCGATGTCACGTCCCCGTCCGGATCTTATTAAAAAAATGACTGTCAATTTAGAAAAAATGAACCATGTCTAATCTGGGAACAGGACACCCATATATGGTCGTTCCTGTAGCCCTTTGGAAACCACAGACTCTAATCACCCCCTGCTGAGATCACTTCACACCTCGGACTACTTCTAAGGACAAACCCCAGCCCATACTTATTTCAAATCCCCCAATCAAGCCACTCTATGTAGAGGGAGTATCTCACACGGTTTGGACCACGGTAGGCTTGAAGTAAATATATTTTGCACAAAATGGCTGTATTTAATGGCTTTATTTCAAATGTCTGATTCAAACCCCTGTATGTAGAGGGGCTATCTCACAGGGCCTTAACCACTGTAGGCCTGAAGTAAATATATCTTTGCCCAAATTGTCTGTATTTCAAATGGCTGTATTTCAAATCACTGAATCAAACCCCTGTATGTAGAGGGAGTATCTCACACTGTCTGAATCACTGTATGCCTGAAGTAAATATATCTTTGCACAAAATGGCTGTATTTTAAATGCCTGATTCAAACCCTTGTATGTAGAGAGGGTATCTTACAGGGCCTGAACCACTGTAGGCCTGAAATAAATATATATTTGCACAAAATGGCTTTATTTCAAATCCCTGAATCAAACCCCTGTATGTAGAGGGAGTATCTCACACGGTCTGAACCACTGTATGCCGGAAGTAAATATATCTTGGCACAAAATGGCTGTATTTCAAATGGCTGTATTTCAAATCTCTGAATCAAACCCCTGTATGTAAATGTGGTATCTCACACGGCCTGGACCACTGTAGGCCTGAAGTAAATATATATTTGCACAAAATGGCTTTATTTCAAATCCCTGAATCAAACCCCTGTATGTAGAGGGAGTATCTCACACGGTCTGAACCACTGTAAGCCGGAAGTAAATATATCTTTGCACAAAATGGCTGTATTTCAAATGGCTGTATTTTAAATCTCTGAATCAAACCCCTGTATGTACAGGGTGTAGGGCCTGAACCTGTGGAGGCCTGAATTCCATATTGATGCACCAAATGGCGGTATTTAAAATCTCTGAATGTAACCCAAATGTATTAAGGGTTTATCTTACAATGACATCTGCATCAAACAACTAAATTTGACATCAGTATATAAGCTTGTAATTTCATACGTGCTGATGTTGCAAGGCCTGAAAATAGTGTTTTTTGTCAAAAAAAAAACCAGAATATGATGGGTGTATTTCTACTTTTAATTGCATAGTGACAATCACAGCGATAGATCTTCAGTTGAAATGCTTTTATTTGTGCATCAATCATATAGACATGTGCCAATTTTGTGTGCAAACGTTTTCGGCACATAGGCCTTTGCCAGACACTGCAAGTGTGATAGAATACATAACATAGAAAATTACAGAAAACGAAAATACGTAGTATCATTAATACATGATTGAATCTAAATTAAAATTAAAGGGTTACAAATTAAACAATAATACATAAAAAAAATGGCCATCACTTCTGGAGTGAGTATTAATCATCTGGTCCACAATCAATTCCAATTCCATTTCCATTACAATTCATGCTCATAATACATTAGATGCAAGTAAATAGGACATATTACAACACATGATTCAAAGGAATAATATAACATATGTTTCCAAGGGAATATTAAGCACAATATGGTGTCTGTCCCGTCCATTCTCAGGATGTGGTAACTGTCCGTTGTGTACATGCATGATAGAAAAATTATTAAGGAGTCTTACATCTACCCCACATCGGTTTATGCATGGAACTATAGGAAATAGACACTTCATATTGGGATCATTACAGTCACTAATAGGGCTGAGATAATCTACTGATCGTAATACCTGCTTCTGAGTACCAATTCAAATTCAATATTCAATGTATCTAGGTCATGATCCCCATTGTAAGACTTACCTATGCCGCAGTCAGTATCCTGGATAGAAAGAGGTGTGTACACCTGGTGAGATGGTGGATATAGCACTAAGGGATAAATGGTGTGCCTATGGTCCGCATGCTATGACTTATTTATACCTGGTATGGTAATTAAATTTGAATAGCCACCCAAATGGCAGCCTGCGTGCTTTCTCCACGCTGCAAACATGATGCGTTCCACCCGCCGGAAGTGAATCGGGCGGTGGAACGCATCGAACCGGAAATGCGTTCCATTGGAACCTAAAGTGCGTTCCAACGGCCGGAAGTGAGCCGGCCGTGGATCGCAACCTGACAGGAGTGTTACAGGTGACAGATGGAAAACCTCCCAGAAAGTACATGATAGGATTTGTCAACATAAGTCCACTATCCGACGTCAAAATCTACTCTTACCAGTCCTGTCACACTTCTATGAGGCAAGACACACCATAGCCCAACTAAGGTTCCAAGTGATAGAACAGGTGCCGCCACCCAGGAGGGGAGGCAATTGGATCCATACATTTCTCCCTTTTTTCTTTCCCCCCGCCCCATCTGTAGAATGTTTGGCTTTACATCCAAATTAACCTGACATGTATTTTCTCTCCAAATTTCTCATAGGCCCTCTGATCTCCAGACTACGTGCCGCATATCAGTATCCTTTTTCAGCTCTTAAGTATATCGTTTTTCACTATATCCATATAGAAAACTTTCCCCATCTTTTCTTTCTCTATTCTCCTTCCTTCCTCTTTCTTTTTTCTTTTTCTTTCTCTATGGATTCTGCTTCCTTTCTCTTCTTTGTCTTATCTCCAACTGATTATTCTTCACACTCCTTATATTTCTCTCATCTTGTTTACCTTTCCCTGTTTCACAATATCTCTGGTCCATAATTTCTTATTTCCCAAAGAGGTTATTATACTGCTATATCATTAGTATAATGTGAAGTAGTTTTCACACTTGACTGTAACTGTACCTTCCATCTGTCACCTGTAACACTCCTGTCAGGTTGCGATCCACGGCCGGCTCACTTCCGGCTGTTGGATCTTACTTCCGGTTCCAATGGAACGCACTTCCGGTTTGATGCGTTCCACCGCCCGATTCACTTCCGGCGGGTGGAACGCATCATGTTTGCAGCGTGGAGCAAGCACGCAGGCTGCCATTTGGGCGGCTATTCAAATTTAATTACCATACCAGGTATAAATAAGTCATAGCATGCGGGCCATAGGCACACCATTTATCCCTTAATGCTATATGCACCATCTCACCAGGTATTACACACCTCTTTCTATCCAGGCTACCGACTGCGGCATAGGTAAGTCTTACAATGGGGGTCATTACCTAAATACATTGAATATTGAATTTGAATTGGTACTCAGAAGCAGGTATTACGATCAGTAGATTATTTCAGCCCTATTAGTGACTGTAAAATGATCCCAATATGAAGTGTTTCTGTTTCCTATAGTTCCATGCATAAACCGATGTGGGGTAGATGTAAGACTCCTAAATAATTCTTCTATCATACATGTACACAATGGACAGTTACCACATCCTGAGAATGGACGGGACAGACACCATATTGTGCTTAATATTCTTTTGGAAACATATGTTATATTATTCCATTGAATCATGTGCTGTAATATGTCCTATTTACTTGCATACCATGTTTTATGACCATGAATTGTAATGGAAATGGAATTGGAATTGATTGCGGACCAGATGATTAATACTCACTCCAGAAGTGATGGCCATTTTTTTTATTTATTATTGTTTAATTTGTAACCCTTTAATTTTCATTTAGATTCAGTCATGTATTAATGATACTACGCATTTCCGTTTTCTGTAATTTTTTATGTAATTTATTCTATCACACTTGCAGTTTCTGACGAAGGCCTATGTGCCGAAAACGTTTACACACGAAATTGGCACATGTCTATATGATTGATGCACAAATAAAAAGCATTTCAACTGAAGCTCTATCGCTGTGATCTTTAAATTAATTGTAGTGCAGCGGTGGCATGAAGTGAACGAACGGTTCTGCTCTCAACAGGAATCCAGGCCGTGTTACCACGGACCGCTCTTGGCTGTGGAACAGGCCGTGTGCCTGAGGCCTTATAATGATTCTTCAAATAGAATAACAACTAAAGGCGGCCTCAAAGAAATTATTGAGAAATTAGCAGAATGAACATCTGCAACAGGCATTAAAAGACACTGTTGTGAGGTGAGAGACTATGGCTAAGACACCCATCACACAGACTACCATTAGACCATTACAATACAAGTGGTAAACTGCAGCCATCCAACCTGCCTCCATATATATTCCTTACTGGTGCTGGAAAATTGCACTTTAAATTAGTTGCTATTGAATATATTTGAAGTTCTATGTTGCACATAGTAAAAGAGACTTTTCATACATTTAATCTTTTCCTGATTCTTTAATACTAAATTTCCACTGCAACAATCCACAGGGAACAATGGCCTGAGGGAGTACACTGTGAAACAACACTCCATCATAGCTCCTCCAGGGCTCGCTGCATGAAACTGGCGTCTCAAACAGATTATGCTTCTGTGCCTTACTACCATTGGCCTAATTGCTGTGCGGCTCCTATTGCCTAACTTGAAGGAATTCACTGGATGCTACAGACACATTGTGTTAACAAGACCCAGTTTGGGGTTTTTACATTCACCATCACTTGCTATAGAGACCCAGAAATGCTCCATTCATTCCACACCAGCACAGAAGAGGTTGATTGGCCATCTTGGATCCGCGCCATGTGCACCAAAGCACTGTCCCTCTAGAGTGGAAAACCAGACAGAACACCCAGCAGTGAATACTTGGTATGGGAGTTTGGTATTTTCTACTGAGCTCCCGTTTATTATTTTGCTAATGCAAAAGGCCTTTAGGCCTAGAGGAACATCTCTGCCTGGGATGGAGAATTTGCCCGCTGACAGAAGTTGCTGTTTCACTAAAGTGCTGGAGACCAAATGCAGAGAAGCCTGCCACATGCTGAAGATGGTGGGAAGACTACCCAACTCTGAAGACACAATACCACCACTTTCCCAGGTAAGCACAATATGGGTAGAAGTTGAGATAGATTGAGGCCAGGCCATGGCTCCCCTCAAGCCTAGAGGGGGAGGCTACCGACAGGCCACACCACCACCTTGTACACACGGCTATCATTACAGGTTCCCAGACCTGACCCCTTGCTTAGATCAATGTCAAGGATGGCTCAGGGATTGCAGCATCTACTCCTATTCTTCAATACTACATTTCCACTGCACTGATCTTCAGGGAGCAATGGCCTGAGAGAGGAAACTGGGACACAACACTTCATCATGGCCACTACCACTCCCATCCTCTGCTCACTACACCCCTAGATAAATACCTTAATGTCTAGTATTCAAATTGGAGTCACTTCTTGTCAAGGCCACGGTTTTGGCCGCGACTCCTTAGGAGCCGCATACTGTTGCCCGCGGTTTGGGTTGTTGTTTCAACCACAGCTTGAGGGATGATGTTACTTGTCTCAGGTGCGCTTGCCGCGGACAACAGGTGTGTGTGCGGTCCCTTTGGAGTCTGTATGCGTGTATGGATGCACCGAGGTTTGTCTGTGTGCACTCTGGGTATTGTGTGGTGTGCACTGACACCTTTCCTGCACTGTGGTTGCCCGTGGCAACGTTTGGTGATGTGCACATGTGGTGGCAGTGTCCCGGCCTTTGGGCTGACTCCCAGGACACGGTTGCCACCCATGTCATTGCCAGCAGTAACAACCACAGTGTGTTTGTTGTGTTTGGGCATGGTTCCTTTAAGTTGGTGTTTTCCCTTTCCTGTGGTGCTGGAAGGGTTAACTCCCTTCCCAGTGTGTGTGTGTCACTGGGTGTGTCCGACTGTGGGGTGTGGCTTCTTGGCCTATAAAGCCTCACTGATTTTCCAGGTCTGGAGGTTGCTTCAGCCATGCTTTGCTGGAGCAGCCTCCTGTATTTTCTACCTGCCAGTGAGAGCCACCCCTGTGGTCATAACCATTATGTCACATTTAAGTTTATGTCCAGTTATGTGTGATGTCTATTTGATGTTTCCTTGTGATTTTGTGCAGCTATGGATCTGGGTCCCTGTGTGCGGATGCGTTCTGAACTTCTCCTTGCCAGCACAGGGATCCAGTCAGCAAGGCTGTGGCAGGTAGGTGGAACTCCTTGTTCACCTGCCATATCCATAGAGCTGTTTATGTTCCCCCTTTTCCAGCAGCTTGGCCATTGAGACTCCTGCTCCTCCATGCCTAGGAGGAGTAGGTTGTCTTACCCTGACTCCTAGCTCGGGACCGGACGGAGGGTAAGTCAGGGCTCCTAGGTTCCTGCGCATGGGTCCTCCTACCTTTAAGGTCGGCCCATGCAGATAGGAGTTAGGGTCAGGTTAGGGACGCTGTAGGAGGTGACCTGCTCCCTAATCCTGTTGTCCTGGCCGAGCAGCCATAACATCATCTGGCATCGCACGGCTGAGGATTTTCCCCCATCCTCAGCCGTGACACTTCTGGGGGGTTTCTATCATTTAGGAAGCTCAATGCCATTAGAAGTATGCATTAGGGACTTGTAATATCAAAGCAAAATTTGTGTGCTAAAGGCCACTGGGTACTCATTTACATTTGGGTCCTGCTGAAATTCAGCCCTGGAATTTAAAATAATATTAATAATAATCTTAATTTCTATAACGCCAACATATTCTGCGGTGCTTTACAATCAGTGGGTTAATGTGCAAACAAGAGTCATAAATAGTAGTGTTAATAACATGGTGAACACCGGTAACGGGGAATCATTGTTCGATTTCGGAGAGGGAGTCTGATAAACGGCTACGGCTACTACTTCAAAGCAAGGCAGCATGAGTTGTGGACCTGCTGGTGAGCTGACCCTGTAAAACATTATATGTGATTGCCTGCACGTGAGTTGACCCTTTAAAATATTTGAGTTGCGGGCCTGCAGGTGAGCTGACCCAGTAAAAGATTTTAGGTGCGGGAGAGCTGAGGTAGAACTGACAAACCCAACTTGATTTTGATGGCTGCATTAATCTACAGGTGACCGTGATACAGCTCTACAGATTTGTTTCCATCTGCATCTTTCTCAACAATCTGTGGCCTCAGTCTTTTATCTAGACTCAGTCATTATGCCACTATGTGGCCTCTTCATGCTGCCATCTCCACAGTATGTCACCTTGCCACTCATTTTTATCACCATGCTGATGCTGCTTAAAAGGCCTTAAACTGATCACCAGGCCCACAATTTAATGAAGGTTTTGGAATTGATAAACCCAACTTGCTTTGGTGGGCTGCATCAGTGGAGTAGCTAGAAATGACTGGGCCCCACAGCACATTTTTGAATGGGGCTCCATCCCACAGTAATTTTTTAGTGACCCCTTCCTTTTATGCCGTCCCCATTCCTGTGGCTAGTAAAGATCATTCTCTCTGACCAGGGCCGGCAGCTGTTCCATCCATTTTATACACTGTCTATACTGACACTGTAAATAATATCATTGTGTAATACTGTTGAGGGGGCCCTGACCAAATCCTTTAGTCCTCTTCCTCCTGGATGCGCCCCTTCTGGATCAGGGCCCTGAAGCTGCAGCTTCCACTGCTTCCCCTATAGCTACGCCCCTGGTCTGCATTAATCTGCAGGTGACCATGATGCAGATCCATAGATTTCTTTCCATCTGCATCTTTCTAAACAATCTGTGGCCTTAGTCTGTTATCCAGACTCAGTCATTGTGCCACTATGTGGCCTCCGCATGCTGCCATCTCCACAGTATGTCACTTTGCCACTCATTTTTATCACCATGCTGCTGCTAATGCTGCTTAAAAGTAGAGTTGAGCGAACACCTGGATGTTCGGGTTCGAGAAGTTCGGCCGAACTTCCCGGAAATGTTCGGGTTCGGGATCCGAACACGATCCGAACTTCGTCCCGAACCCGAACCCCATTGAAGTCAATGGGGACCCGAACTTTTCGGCACTAAAATGGCTGTAAAATAGCCCAGGAAAGGGCTAGAGGGCTGCAAAAGGCAGCAACATGTAGGTAAATCCCCTGCAAACAAATGTGGATAGGGAAATGAATTAAAATAAAAATTAAATAAATAAAAATTAACCAAAATCAATTGGAGAGAGGTCCCATAGCAGAGAATCTGGCTTCCCGTCACCCACCACTGGAACAGTCCATTTTCATAAGTTTAAGCCCAGCACCCAGACAGAGGAGAGAGGTCCCGTAACAGACAATCTGGCTTCATGTCAGCAGAGAATTAGTCTGCATGTCATAGCAGAGAATGAGGCTTCACGTCAGCCACCACTGCAACAGTCCATTGGCATATATTTAGGCCCAGCACCCAGGCAGAGGAGAGAGGTCCCGTAACAGACAATCTGGCTTCATGTCAGCAGAGAATCAGTCTTCATATCATAGCAGAGAATTAGGCTTCACGTCAGCCACCAGTGCAACAGTCCATTGGCATATATTTAGGCCCAGCACACAGGCAGAGGAGAGAGGTCCCGTAACAGAGGATCTGGCTTCATGTCAGCAGAGAATTAGTCTGCATGTCATAGCAGAGAATGAGGCTTCACGTCAGCCACCACTGCAACAGTCCATTGGCATATATTTAGGCCCAGCACACACACAGGCAGAGGAGAGAGGTCCCGTAACAGAGAATCTGGCTTCATGTCAGCAGAGAATCAGTCTGCATGTCATAGCAGAGAATCAGGCTTCACGTCACCCACCACTGCAACAGTCCATTGTCATAAATTTAGGCCCAGCACCCAGGCAGAGGAGAGAGGTCCCGTAACAGACAATCTGGCTTCATGTCAGCAGAGAATTAGTCTGCATGTCATAGCAGAGAATGAGGCTTCACGTCACCCACCACTGTAAGAGTCCATTTTCATAAGTTTAGGCCCAGCACCCAGGCAGAGGAGAGAGGTCCCGCAACAGACAATCTGGCTTCATGTCATCAGAGAATAAGTCTTCATGTCATAGCAGAGAATCAGGCTTCACGTCACCCACCACTGTAAGAGTCCATTTTCATAAATTTAGGCCCAGCACCCAGGCAGAGGAGAGAGGTCCCGTAACAGAGGATCTGGCTTCATGTCAGCAGAGAATTAGTCTGCATGTCATAGCAGAGAATGAGGCTTCACGTCAGCCACCACTGCAACAGTCCATTGGCATATATTTAGGCCCAGCACCCAGGCAGAGGAGAGAGGTCCCGTAACAGACAATCTGGCTTCATGTCAGCAGAGAATCAGTCTTCATGTCATAGCAGAGAATCAGGCTTCACGTCACCCACCACTGTAAGAGTCCATTTTCATAAGTTTAGGCCCAGCACCCAGGCAGAGGAGAGGGGTCCCGTAACAGACAATGTGGCTTCATGTCAGCAGAGAATTAGCCTGCATGTCATAGCAGAGAATGAGGCTTCATGTCAGCCACCACTGCAACAGTCCATTGGCATATATTTAGGCCCAGCACCCAGGCAGAGGAGAGAGGTCCCGCAACAGACAATCTGGCTTCATGTCAGCAGAGAATAAGTCTTCATGTCATAGCAGAGAATCAGGCTTCACGTCACCCACCACTGTAAGAGTCCATTTTCATAAATTTAGGCCCAGCACCCAGGCAGAGGAGAGAGGTCCCGTAACAGAGGATCTGGCTTCATGTCAGCAGAGAATTAGTCTGCATGTCATAGCAGAGAATGAGGCTTCACGTCAGCCACCACTGCAACAGTCCATTGGCATATATTTAGGCCCAGCACCCAGGCAGAGGAGAGAGGTCCCGTAACAGAGGATCTGGCTTCATGTCAGCAGAGAATCAGTCTGCATGTCATAGCAGAGAATCAGGCTTCACGTCACCCACCACTGCAACAGTCCATTGTCATAAATTTAGGCCCAGCACCCAGGCAGAGGAGAGAGGTCCCGTAACAGACAATCTGGCTTCATGTCAGCAGAGAATCAGTCTTCATATCATAGCAGAGAATCAGGCTTCACGTCACCCACCACTGTAAGAGTCCATTTTCATAAATTTAGGCCCAGCACCCAGGCAGAGGAGAGAGGTCCCGTAACAGAGGATCTGGCTTCATGTCAGCAGAGAATCAGTCTGCATGTCATAGCAGAGAATCAGGCTTCACGTCACCCAACATTGGAACAGTCCATTGGCATATATTTAGGCCCCGGCACCCAGACAGAGGAGAGGTTCATTCAACTTTGGGTAGCCTCGCAATATAATGGTAAAATGAAAATAAAAATAGGATTGAATGAGGAAGTGCCCTGGAGTCCAATAATATAGGGTTAAGGGGAGGTAGTTAATGTCTAATCTGGACAAGGGACGGACAGATCCTGTGGGATCCATGCCTGGTTCATTTTTATGAACGTCAGCTTGTCCACATTGGCTGTAGACAGGCGGCTGCGTTTGTCTGTAATGACGCCCCCTGCCGTGCTGAATACACGTTCAGACAAAACGCTGGCCGCCGGGCAGGCCAGCACCTCCAAGGCATAAAAGGCTAGCTCTGGCCACGTGGACAATTTAGAGACCCAGAAGTTGAATGGGGCCGAACCATCAGTCAGTACGTGGAGGGGTGTGCACACGTACTGTTCCACCATGTTAGTGAAATGTTGCCTCCTGCTAACACGTTGCGTATCAGGTGGTGGTGCAGTTAGCTGTGGCATGTTGACAAAAGTTTTCCACATCTCTGCCATGCTAACCCTGCCCTCAGAGGAGCTGGCCGTGACACAGCTGCCTTGGCGACCTCTTGCTCCTCCTCTGCCTTGGCCTTGGGCTTCCACTTGTTCCCCTGTGACATTTGGGAATGCTCTCAGTAGCGCGTCTACCAACGTGCGCTTGTACTCGCGCATCTTCCTATCACGCTCCAGTGCAGGAAGTAAGGTGGGCACATTGTCTTTGTAGCGTGGATCCAGCAGGGTGGCAACCCAGTAGTCCGCACACGTTAAAATGTGGGCAACTCTGCTGTCGTTGTGCAGGCACTGCAGCATGTAGTCGCTCATGTGTGCCAGGCTGCCCAGGGGTAAGGACAAGCTGTCCTCTGTGGGAGGCGTATCGTCATCGTCCTGCCTTTCCCCTTTCACCAGTGATGGGCCCGAGCTGCGATGGGTGCCACCCCGCTGTGACCATGCTTCATCCTCATCCTCCTCCACCTCCTCCTCATCCTCGTCCTCCTTGTCCTTCAGTAGTGGGCCCTGGCTGGCCACATTTGTACCTGGCCTCTGCTGTTGCCAAAAACCTCCCTCTGAGTCACTTCGAAGAGACTGGCCTGAAAGTGCTAAAAATGACCCCTCTTCCTCCTCCTCCTCCTCCTCCTGGGCCACCTCCTCTTCCATCATCGCCCTAAGTGTTTTCTCAAGGAGACATAGAAGTGGTATTGTAACGCTGATAACGGCGTCATCGCCACTGGCCATGTTGGTGGAGTACTCGAAACAGCGCAACAGGGCACACAGGTCTCGCATGGAGGCCCAGTCATTGGTGGTGAAGTGGTGCTGTTCTGTAGTGCGACTGACCCATGCGTGCTGCAGCTGAAACTCCACTATGGCCTGCTGCTGCTCGCACAGTCTGTCCAGCATGTGCAAGGTGGAGTTCCACCTGGTGGGCACGTCGCATATGAGGCGGTGAGCGGGAAGGCCGAAGTTACGCTGTAGCGCAGACAGGCGAGCAGCAGCAGGATGTGAACGCCGGAAGCGCGAACAGACGGCCCGCACTTTATGCAGCAGCTCTGACATGTCGGGGTAGTTGTGTATGAACTTCTGCACCACCAAATTCAGCACATGCGCCAAGCAAGGGATGTGCGTCAAATTGGCTAGTCCCAGAGCTGCAACGAGATTTCGCCCATTATCACACACCACCAGGCCGGGCTTGAGGCTCACCGGCAGCAACCACTCGTCGGTCTGTTGTTCTATACCCCGCCACAACTCCTGTGCGGTGCGGGGCCTGTCCCTCAAACATATGAGTTTCAGAATGGACTGCTGACGTTTACCCCGGGCTGTGCTGAAGTTGGTGGTGAAGGTGTGTGGCTGACTGGATGAGCAGGTGGAAGAAGAGGAGGAGGAAGCCGAGAAGGAGGAGGTGGCAACAGGAGGCAAAGAATGTTGCCCTGCGATCCTTGGCGGCGGAAGGACGTGCGCCAAACAGCTCTCCGCCTGGGGCCCAGCTGCCACTACATTTACCCAGTGTGCAGTTAGGGAGATATAGCGTCCCTGGCCGTGCTTACTGGTCCACGTATCTGTGGTTAGGTGGACCTTGCTACAGATGGCGTTGCGCAGTGCACACTTGATTTTATCGGATACTTGGTTGTGCAGGGAAGGCACGGCTCTCTTGGAGAAGTAGTGGCGGCTGGGAACAACATACTGTGGGACAGCAAGCGACATGAGCTGTTTGAAGCTGTCTGTGTCCACCAGCCTAAATGACAGCATTTCATAGGCCAGTAGTTTAGAAATGCTGGCATTCAGGGCAATGGATCGAGGGTGGCTAGGTGGGAATTTACGCTTTCTCTCAAATGTTTGTGAGATGGAGAGCTGAACGCTGCCGTGTGACATGGTTGAGACGCTTGGTGACGGAGGTGGTGGTGGTGTTGGTGGTACATCCCCTGTTTGCTGGGCGGCAGGTGCCAACGTTCCTCCAGAGGCGGAGGAAAAGGCTGAGGCGGCAGCAGCAGAAGAGGTAGCAGGGGGAGCCTGAGTGACTTCCTTGGTTTTAAGGTGTTTACTCCACTGCAGTTCATGCTTTGCATGCAGGTGCCTGGTCATGCAGGTTGTGCTCAGGTTCAGAACGTTAATGCCTCGCTTCAGGCTCTGATGGCACAGCGTGCAAACCACTCGGGTCTTGTAGTCAGCACATTGTTTGAAGAAGTGCCATGCCAGGGAACTCCTTGAAGCTGCCTTTGGGGTGCTCGGTCCCAGATGGCGGCGGTCAGTAGCAGGTGGAGTCTCTTGGCGGCGGGTGTTCTGCTTTTGCCCACTGCTCCCTCTTTTGCTACGCTGTTGGCTCGTCTCACCACTGCCTCTTCCTCCGAACTGAGAAAGTCAGTGGCACAACCTTCATTCCATGTGGGGTCTAGGACCTCATCGTCCCCTGCATTGTCTTCCAC
Organism: Bufo gargarizans; assembly: GCF_014858855.1. NCBI lineage: Eukaryota > Metazoa > Chordata > Amphibia > Anura > Bufonidae > Bufo > Bufo gargarizans. Next base: position 413,221,647 of record NC_058082.1, on the reverse strand, counting down.
CCAGTCTTGATCCCTGACCTCCTGTTCAGTCTGCACACTGCAGAAAGACGCAGCAGTTGGCACCTGTGTTTCGTCATCATCAGAGACATGCTGAGGTGGTATTCCCATGTCCTCATCATCAGGAAACATAAGTGGATGTGCGTCAGTGCATTCTATGTCTTTCACTGCTGGTGAAGGGCTAGGTGGATGCCCTTGGGAAACCCTGCCAGCGGAGTCTTCAAACAGCATAAGAGACTGCTGCATAACTTGAGGCTGAGACAGTTTCCCTGGTATGCATGGGGGTGATGTGACAGACTGATGGGGTTGGTTTTCAGGCGCCATCTGTGTGCTTTCTGCAGAAGACTGGGTGGGAGATAATGTGAACGTGCTGGATCCACTGTCGGCCACCCAATTGACTAATGCCTGTACCTGCTCAGGCCTTACCATCCTTAGAACGGCATTGGGCCCCACCATATATCGCTGTAAATTCTGGCGGCTACTGGGACCTGAGGTAGTTGGTACACTAGGACGTGTGGATGTGGCAGAACGGCCACGTCCTCTCCCAGCACAGAGGGTCCACTAACACCACCACGACCATGTCCACGTCCGCGTCCCTTACTAGATGTTTTCCTCATTGTTATGGTTCACCACAACAACAAAAATATTATTTGGCCCAATGTATTGTATTCAAATTCAGCGGGATATAAATTTGAGGCCTAGTATTTAGGCGCTGGGTGACCGGTATGGATTTAGTGACAGAATTAGACTTGGAAATGCACAGTAGCGTGTGTGTGAAGTTATTCTGAATGACCCCATGTGCACCTTGAATATTATATACCCTTTTAGGGATAGATTTCAAATAGCTCTGATATAGCAGAAACCACTAAATTATGAAATTGCTAAATTGGGAATTGTATTTCAACCCAGAACAAAAAATGTGCTTTGACGGACACTAAATAACTTGCCCATCCACAACAGGACAGCGGTAACGACAGATTTAGCGGGATATAAATTTGAGGCCTACTATTTAGGCGCTGGGTGACCGGTATGGATTTAGTGACAGAATTAGACTTGGAAATGCACAGTAGCGTGTGTGTGAAGTTATTCTGAATGACCCCATGTGCACCTTGAATATTATATACCCTTTTAGGGATAGATTTCAAATAGCTCTGATATAGCAGAAACCACTAAATTATGAAATTGCTAAATTGGGAATTGTATTTCAACCCAGAACAAAAAATGTGCTTTGACGGACACTAAATAACTTGCCCATCCACAACAGGACAGCGGTAACAACAGATTTAGCGGGATATAAATTTGAGGCCTACTATTTAGGCGCTGGGTGACCGGTATGGATTTAGTGACAGAATTAGACTTGGAAATGCACAGTAGCGTGTGTGTGAAGTTATTCTGAATGACCCCATGTGCACCTTGAATATTATATACCCTTTTAGGGATAGATTTCAAATAGCTCTGATATAGCAGAAACCACTAAATTATGAAATTGCTAAATTGGGAATTGTATTTCAACCCAGAACAAAAAATGTGCTTTGACGGACACTAAATAACTTGCCCATCCACAACAGGACAGCGGTAACGACAGATTTAGCGGGATATAAATTTGAGGCCTACTATTTAGGCGCTGGGTGACCGGTATGGATTTAGTGACAGAATTAGACTTGGAAATGCACAGTAGCGTGTGTGTGAAGTTATTCTGAATGACCCCATGTGCACCTTGAATATTATATACCCTTTTAGGGATAGATTTCAAATAGCTCTGATATAGCAGAAACCACTAAATTATGAAATTGCTAAATTGGGAATTGTATTTCAACCCAGAACAAAAAATGTGCTTTGACGGACACTAAATAACTTGCCCATCCACAACAGGACAGCGGTAACAACAGATTTAGCGGGATATAAATTTGAGGCCTAGTATTTAGGTGCTGGGTGACCGGTATGGATTTAGTGACAGAATTAGACTTGGAAATGCACAGTAGCGTGTGTGTGAAGTTATTCTGAATGACCCTATGTGCACCTTGAATATTATATACCCTTTTAGGGATAGATTTCAAATAGCTCTGATATAGCAGAAACCACTAAATTATGAAATTGCTAAATTGGGAATTGTATTTCAACCCAGAACAAAAAATGTGCTTTGACGGAAACTAAATAACTTGCCCATCCACAACAGGACAGCGGTAACGACAGATTTAGCGGGATATAAATTTGAGGCCTAGTATTTAGGCGCTGGGTGACTGGTAAGGATTTAGTGACAGAATTGGACTTGGAAATGCACAGTAGCGTGTGTGTGAAGTTATTCTGAATGACCCTATGTGCACCTTGAATATTATATACCCTTTTAGGGATAGATTTCAAATAGCTCTGATATAGCAGAAACCACTAAATTATGAAATAGCTAAATTGGGAATTGTATTTCAACCCAGAACAAAAAATGTGCTTTTACGGACACTAAATAACTTGCCCAGCCACAACAGGACAGCGGAAACGACAGATGTAGCGGGATATAAATTTGAGGCCTAGTATTTAGGCGCTGGGTGACCGGTATGGATTTAGTGACAGAATTGGACTTGGAAATGCACAGTAGCGTGTGTGTGAAGTTATTCTGAATGACCCTATGTGCACCTTGAATATTATATACCCTTTCAGGGATAGATTTCAAATAGCTCTGATATAGCAGAAACCACTAAATTATGAAATTGCTAAATTGGGAATTGTATTTCAACCCAGAACAAAAAATGTGCTTTGACGGACACTAAATAACTTGCCCAGCCACAACAGTACAGCGGTAACGACAGATTTAGCGGGATATAAATTTGAGGCCTAGTATTTAGGCGCTGGGTGACCGGTATGGATTTAGTGACAGAATTAGACTGGGATATGGCCAAAAAATAACCACACTATTGCTGGTTAAATGCACTTGGTGTGACAGCTTGACCAACCACACTACTGAGGGTTAAATGCACTTGGTGACGGGCGCAGCTTGCCCCTGATGTAGTATATGGCCAAAAAATGAACAGACTATTGCTGGTTAAATGCACTTGGTGTGACAGCTTCACCCTGATGTAGGCTTTAGCCAAAAAACAACCACACCATTGAGGGTTAAATGCACTTGGTGACAGGCGCAGCTTGCCCCTGATGTAGTATATGGCCAAAAAATGAACAGACTATTGCTGGTTAAATGCACTTGGTGACGGGCGCAGCTTGCCCCTGATTTAGTATATGGCCAAAAAATTAACAGACTATTGCTGGTTAAATGCACTTGGTGTGACAGCTTCACCCTGATGTAGGCTTTAGCCAAAAAACAACCACACCATTGAGGGTTAAATGCACTTGGTGACAGGCGCAGCTTGCCCCTGATGTAGTATATGGCCAAAAAATGAACAGACTATTGCTGGTTAAATGCACTTGGTGTGACAGCTTGACCAACCTGTCATGGTCTTACCTCCTTGCTGTCCTCCTTCGTTTGACATGTGCTGGCGGCCATCTTGGTTTCTGGGTTTCTTGTAGCCTCCCACCCTGCGGCTCCTCCTTCCCACTGGGAGGAGCTGGATGCCTAGCTCATATATATAGGAGGTCTGTGGCTTCAGTTCCTTGCTTGGTCCTCCTGTGCTCACATGCTTCTAAGACTGCTGCTGCTTCTGGTTCCTGATCCTGGCTTCGTCTGACTACCCTGCTGATTCCTGATCCTGGCTTCGTCTGACTACCCTGCTGATTCCTGATCCTGGCTTCGTCTGACTACCCTTCTGGTTCCTGATCCCTGGTTTCGCAAGACCCTGCTTCGGTTTAGCCATCCGTTTGGACTTTTGCCTTACAGCTTTATTTTTAATAAGTGGCAAGGCCGATTTATTGGCCTGTATTTGTGGGAGGGGCGTCCTGGCCTATATCTATCTCACAGCTCCTCAGGTAGCACTGGACGGCAGCGATATTCCTGGTTCCAGCAAAGCTTCAGCGTTTCCTAGGCTACGTGACGTCACTTCCGGTTCGCGCTCCCTCCGGCGGTCCTGCGTCCTGGTGCGGCGGGTAAGTGACTGCTGCCTCAGCGCAGCATCGGCTCGATCAGTCCGGTCGGTGGGGTCGGTCCCTCTAAGGTAAGAGAGGGATATCCCCACACCGGAGCGGCAGTCTGGCAGCACGCCCCGCTCCCACGTGACTTGCACGCAGGTTGCAGGAGTCAGCGAGACTCCGATTTCTTGCAGGTTTTTCTCCTTTTAGGTCTGGTGAGGGTTTCAGAGGGTCAGTAATCGGCGGCACGGGGGAGAGGGGGGAGGAAGTGACCACAGCGAGGCGTAGTCGGTAAGGGAGTAAGTGGCAGCCGGCTCATGGGTCTAGCGAAGCACTGACATGCTTGTTACTTCTGTCTGCAGTCAGATAGTTTAGCACATGGTTGTGATGTTACTTGACCTGTGGTTTCGCTGGTGTGTAGTGTTGACAAGCCAGGGCAGGTGGAGCATGGGGGCTGGTAGGAACCACACAGCACCACTGTTTCACCTGCACGTAAGCCATCTCCGAGGGACGGTTTCATGACATCTTGAGCCTGGTTTATGGAGGCTATAAATGAAAAAAAAAAAAAAAAAAAAAAGGGTAAAGTCTGGCACGGGCCGCCGTGCTGTCAGTTAGGTAGGGGAAAAGAACAGAAAAAAAAAAAAAAAAGAGGGGGGGGGGCTCATGCCTTGCAATGTGGTGGTGAGGAGTGCTTGGGGGTCACACCCCGGTGACAAGAGCTCGATAACGGCGCACGCCAGACCCGGCACATTGCGTGGCATCTCATACGTGGTTCCACCACAGCTGGGTAGCTTCAGGTGCGATCACTCACCATTTCCTGCATAGTTTCTGGCACAGGCTCGTCAGCCATTCGGCCAATCTCGCGTTCACCACAGCACAGGCAGTCGTGACTCGCCGCCCAGTCCGGGCATCTGCGCAAAAAACAAAACAAAAAAAAAAACTCTTATTTTGTTCATTTATACGTACAGGTTTTCCTCGGTCGATCCTTTGTATTCTCCTTATTACAGCGTCTTGTCTGGTTTGGTAAGGTTGATTGCTCCTAATTTCGTCCACTGTCATACGTCCTCCCTCTTTTCTTACCTCAGGTGATCACCAGGGTCAATTTCTTGCATGCTGAATTTGCAGTGGCGGTGGTGGTCTGAGCACGGGTGTTAGTCTGTCTTGGCTTCCCAACAGTGTTAGTGACAGTCCGTCAATTTTTGATTATTTCAACAGTCCGGTCATGTCTCACGGCTCAGACATCGTGGATGCTTCCGGCGAAGATCTGGGTTCTAGGGCATCGGAATCCGGCAGTATTCCTTCTCTGCGTAGCTGGACTGTGCCTAAACTCATGTCTGAGTTAGCCAGGAGGGGCGTTCCTTTCCCGGCTGGGGCCCGGAAAGCAGAGCTGTATAGGTTATCGGTGTCCAACCCCGCAGATCCGTTTCAGCAAGAGGTCTCCATGGCTACAGTACAGACCTCACTGTCCCAGCTTCATGTCATGCTGAACAGCCTTACCTCCTCCATGTCCGGGGTACAATCCAGGTTGGAGTCAGTAGAGGCCAGGGTCGCTGGCTTGTCCTCACCTGCAACTCCGTTGCCAGCCGTGGCGGCGCCAGTTGCCAGTACGTCAGGTAACTTTGTCACGGTACCCAACGTCACTCCAGCTCATTTCATTCCGGCCAACATCAAGAAGGATATCCTCGATGGTAGAGATGTGAACCTGGCCTCCCTCCTGATTGCCACTCGTGACTTATCGGACAATAGGGTCATTGCGTGCGGCGATGTTTCTGTTGTACTGAAGGGACGGGATCTTAGGCTCAGTAGGAAGTTGACAATCCCGGAGTTCGTGCTTGCCTTCAGTCTTTTTCGAAATGTCATCTGTTCGGTACGACCAGATAGGAGGGAAGAATTGGACCTGTATCTCTTCAGGGTCACGGAGTTGGGCTACAAGTACGGAGGCTTTGGCTTCTATGACTACCACTGCTCCTTTTCTGCCAAAGCCGCAGCTGCGCTCAGGCAATTCCAGTTTACCACCAATTGGGCTAATATTGACACAAAAATATTCTGCAGGCATTTCGCGGGGCTGAAGGCACCGGCTTGCTCTTCATGCCAGTCGATCTATCATACTGGAGAGTGGTGTCATAATGCCGCGAGTGCCCCGAGGTCCAATCCTTCTCCTCCTATTCCTGGTCCGTCGGCTGGCACCCAGCAGAATTCGGCGGTCGATAAACTCGGCCGACCGATTAAGTATCTGGGCAGATCGCAGATTTGCAACAACTACAATTTTGCAACTTGCAATTATAGTCAGTGTCGGTTGTTGCACATTTGCGCAAACTGTTTCCGAGCCCATCCGAAAGTCGCCTGCTCATTAAAAACCGATAAACATTGCATGAGCGTGGTAAATGTAGAACTGTTAGAGTCATACTTACAGGGGCACGAGGACGCCTCCTTCTGCGACTTCCTGGTGTCAGGTTTCACCCATGGTTTTCATACAGGTCTGGTGGCATTACCGGAAGACACCCATGAGTGTAGGAACTTGCAGTCAGCATCCCTCAGCCCCGGGTCCATAGATAGACTTCTCCAGGCAGAGCTTGACAAGGGGTACATCATCGGCCCCTTCTTGTCATCCCCATTCGAACGCTGGAGGGTCAGCCCTATAGGGGTAGTTACGGGGAAGTTCAGCCACAAAGAGAGGCTGATATTCGACTTGTCAGCGCCGCACGGGTTATCCACCCCCAGCGTGAATTCACTCATTCCAGCGGAGGAGGTCAGCATGGTGTACGCCTCCATCGATCAAGCCATTGCACTCATCCTTGCCACAGGCCCGGGGGCGATCTTGTCTAAAGCAGACATATCAGACGCCTTCAAGTTAATACCAATCAGGCCAGAACTTTGGCGGTGGCACGGGATCAAGTGGAATTCGCTTTACTATTTTGCGGTCAAGTTGACTTTCGGATCCCGCAGCAGCCCGTGGATTTTCGATCAACTGGCGAAAGCCTTGCACTGGATTCTAGAGAACAGGTTTGGTTGCGAACACGTCATACATTACTTGGACGATTTTTTGTTGATCGAATCTCCACAGGGCTCGGCCAAGGATCTTCAGAGCTTGTTAGCATGTTTCGCCCAACTAGGGGTCCCCGTTTCCCCCAAAAAGGTGGATGGTCCGGCTACCGCCATCACTTTCCTGGGCATCGTGCTGGACACGCAAAGCATGTCAGCCAGATTGCCAGAAGACAAATTGGCTAGGGTCCAGGCAGTCATTCACAGTTTTGTCACCAGGAGGGTCGCCACCAATGTTGAGCTACAGTCATTATTAGGCATGTTAAACTTTGCCATGCGCGTTATTCCCCAGGGCAGGTCATTTGTAGGTAGGTTACTACCACTCCTCTCAGCAGCTCCCTGTCAGGACAGCCCAGTTTTCCTGGACAGTCAAGCGCAAGCAGACTTGGGCATGTGGGACCACTTCTTGCGTCACTGGAATGGCGTATCCATGTTTGTCCCGGCGGTCTCGCATGACTCCCCCGTCATATTCTCCAGCAGCGGGATCAGCACTGGATTCGCTGCCATATTTGGCTCCCATTGGCTGAACGGGGCGTGGCCAGGGGAGGTATGCGAGACCGCAGGAACCTCTCAGACAACGGAGGCCAGGGACTTGTATCCCATAGTAGCGGCAGCTCGCGCTTGGGGTAACCTGTGGACAGGCCGCACCGTGGTCTTTGCTTCTGCTAGTCCTGCCTCCTTGGCCATCCTCGACAGTGGCAAATCCAGATCTCAGCTAGTTATGGCATTGATGAGACGTCTGGTGCAGTTGTCACTGTCACACAACTTCTTATTTTGTGGTACCCTCATAGGTGGTTCGCAAGTGGCAGCAGTTAACGCTTTAGCTGAGATGAATTACTTTCTATTTTCTCAGGTTTGCCCCGAAGCCGACGCATCGAGAACCCCGTCTCCTCGTCCGGCCGCACTCTTTCTCAGTTAGACCGGTACCTGAACACGGCCCAGGGGCTGTTTGCCAGGTCGCTCTCAGCCAACACCACCAGGGCGTACAACACTGGCTGGCGGTTGTACCTCAAGTTCCAACAGGAACACCCCCCAGGAGACCTGGGCCACATAGACTTCATATTGGCATTCATCGGGTACTGTCACGAGCACATGCACCTTTCTCCCGGCACCGTGAAAACTTATCTGGCCGGGGTCCAGCACCATTTGTCTCGCTCACAGCCAGAAAGAATGTCGTTGTTCTCCAGTCACGTGGTCAAGGCCACGTTGAAAGGTCTACAGAATTGCACCCCAGGTGTCAACCCCCGTAGACAGCCCGTGTCCGGCCCCACGTTCAGGGGCATGTCCGATCTGTTGGACCTCAGGCCTTTCGGGGTTCTGCAAAGTTTGGTGCTCAAAGCCGCCATCTATTTGGCCTTTTACGGCTTCATGAGGCCAGGTGAGTTTACGTCACTGTCGCTCCACGGCCCCTTCCTATCCCGCCGACAGTTGGTTCCCAGCCCAGACGGCTTTGTCCTATCCTTACCTGTCACCAAGACTTCCCAGTCAGGTCCCCCTACCCTCATTAGGTTCTTCCCCACCTATCACAAGTGGTGTCCGGTCCACGTTCTATGGGAACTGTCAGAAGCACTAGCCAGTCACGGGGCTGACTCCCCACTGTTACCCTTCGGGGCAGCTGCATTGTCCACGTCCCAATTCGTAGCACACGCGCGCTTGCTAGCGGCCAATTTGGGTTTAGACCCCCTCTCAGTTTCAGGACATTCGTTCAGAATAGGGGCAGCCTCTGCCGCCTCCAAGAATCAAGTACCAGCTCACATTATCCGCAAGTTGGGCCGATGGCGGTCCTCATGTTACAGCCGGTATGTGCCGAATCCTGTCAGTGAGATTCAAGGTGCCTTTCAGAATTTGGCGTTGTAAATGTGTCAATAAATATGTGTGTATTTTCATGCTGGACTTTTTGGCCTCTTTCAGGTATACTCTCGTCGGTAGCGGTTATGCCACAACTCAAGCCGCCAGTTTAGTTAGGGGAATTTCAGGGCGGTAGGTTCTTTCACACATAGCCCCGACCACAAGTGGCAAGGCCGATTTATTGGCCTGTATTTGTGGGAGGGGCGTCCTGGCCTATATCTATCTCATAGCTCCTCAGGTAGCACTGGACGGCAGCGATATTCCCCTCCCAGCCCGCCCCATTCTCTTCACCCTCCCATAGGGTATACCCTCTTTCAGGTATACTCTCGTCGGTAGCGGTTATGCCACAACTCAAGCCGCCAGTTTAGTTAGGGGAATTTCAGGGCGGTAGGTTCTTTCACACATAGCCCCGACCACAAAGCCTTCTTATTTCCACTCATCTCTTGTTGTACGTCTGGTTCATGGTTCCATGACATTAGGACCAAGCCATGAATTCTGACGGTACAGGGCCATCCTCGCTACCTACGCTGGTTGCCAGACTTGATCAGCAGGATCACCTGTTGGGTCGGTTCGCTGTGGCGTTGCAAACCCTGCTTGAACGCACGGCTCATTTAGCTTCCGTTGCCGATGGGTCGGTTGTCGCTCCTGGGCCCGCTCCTACTGCCGCTCCGGTTGTTGCGCCAGAGTCTACCCCGACACCTGTTGCTGCGCCTGCGGTGTTTCGGGGTATGACCGGTTCTGCCCCCCTTCCACAGAGCTTTGGGGGAGAGCCAACTCAGTGCCGAGGTTTCCTTAACCAGGTGGGCATTTACTTCGAGTTGCTGCCACATGCCTTTCCTACTGAGAGATCAAAGGTGGGCTTCTTGATCTCGCTGCTCTCGGACAAGGCCTTGGCCTGGGCCAGCCCTTTATGGGAGAACAACAATCCGGTGGTTGCCGAGTTTTCTGGTTTTGTTGCTTCTCTTCGGAAGGTATTCGATGTGCCGGCTCGTGCTGCCTCTGCTGCGAAGCTCCTTATGTCCATCAGACAGGGTTCACGATCCGTAGCTGAATACGCCATTGAGTTTCGTACCCTGGCAGCAGAGGTGGGCTGGAATAATGAGGCTCTGGTCGCTGCTTTCTCTCATGGTCTCTCGGATGCCTTGAAGGATGAGGTTGCAGCTAAGGACCTACCAGTGGAGCTCGAGTCTCTTATTTCTTTCCTGATTTTGATTGACACCAGACTCAGGGAGAGACCTTCCTTTAAGGAGAGCCTGCGGAGGTCTTCTAACAGATTGGCGCCTACGTTTGCTGTCCCACCCGTGCCTCCCTCTCCTCCCACGCCTCCTGGGGATGACTTGTCTGGGGGTGAACCCATGCAGCTGGGGTTTGCTCGCCTGTCCGAGGGGGAGAGGGTACTCCGGAGACGCGAGGGCCGATGCATGTACTGTGGTCTCGGTGGGCATTTTCGGTTGGCATGCCCGAACCGTCCGGGAAACGCTCGCACCTGAGATCCTGTCGGGGGCAGATCTTGGGTGGAGTCTCCTCGTCCCCGGTTTCCCGTGTTGACAAACCACTGATTACTGTTGTCCTCTCCTGGGTCGGGGGCTCGGTGACGACCCAGGCGTTGGTGGACTCTGGTGCTGGTGGTTTGTTCATTGATAGTGTGTTCGCTGCCGCCAATTCCATTCCTCTGCAGCCTTGAGGTTCCCCACTGGCTCTTGAGGCGATAGACGGCAGACCCCTTCTGCCGCCACACCTGACTTATGAGACCCTTCCAGTGGGGATGGCCATTGGTGCCGTTCACAGAGAGTCGGTCTGTCTCCAGGTTATTTCGTCTCCACACTACTCGGTGGTCTTGGGGTACCCCTGGCTCCAGAAGCATAATCCGACTTTCGATTGGAAATCGGCCGAGATCCTCTCGTGGTCACCGCAGTGTGGGGCTAGTTGCATCCATGGGCCTGTCAGTTGCTGTGTACTTCCTCGGACTCTCTGTTGCCTCCTGAATACCAGGAGTACCGGGATGTATTCGATAAGGTGCGTGCGGTTGCTCTACCTCCGCACCGCCCATACAATTGTGCCATAGAGTTACAATCTGGTGCCGTTCCGCCTTGTGGCAAAGTCTATCCACTGTCGGTAGCGGAGAATGAGGCCATGGAGGAGTACGTGAGGGAGGCGCTTTCACGCGGACACATTCGCAAATCCTCGTCCCCGGCAGGGGCTGGATTTTTCTTTGTGAAAAAGAAGGGCGGTGAGTTGAGGCCTTGCATCGATTACAGGGGTCTCAATCGCATCACGATCAAGAACGCTTACCCGATACCCTTGATTTCCGAGCTGTTCGATCGCCTCAAAGGGGCCACAGTCTTTACCAAACTCGACCTGAGGGCGGCATATAACCTGGTAAGGATCAAGGCGGGCGATGAGTGGAAGACCGCGTTTAACACCAGGACCGGTCATTATGAATCCTTGGTTATGCCCTTTGGGTTGTGCAATGCGCCCGCAGTCTTCCAGGAATTCATCAACGATGTTTTCCGTGACCTGTTGCAGCAGTGTGTGGTGGTCTATTTGGATGACATCTTGGTATATTCTGAATCCATGGAGGCCCACATTTTGGATGTCAGACGAGTGTTGCAACGGTTACGAGAGAACAAGCTGTTCGGTAAGCTTGAGAAATGCGAATTTCACCGATCCCAGGTAACCTTCTTAGGTTACATCATTTCCGCTGAGGGGTTCTCCATGGATCCTGAGAAGGTTTCGGCTGTCTTACAGTGGCCCCAGCCCAGTGGTCTTCGTGCCCTGCAGCGCTTTTTGGGCTTCGCCAATTATTATCGGAAGTTCATCAGGGACTTTTCCATGCTAGCCAAGCCTCTCACGGATCTGACCAAGAAGGGCAGTAATCCCCAGGTCTGGCCGCCCGAGGCCATCCGAGCTTTTGAGGCTCTAAAGTCCGCCTTTGTGTCGGCTCCGATTCTGTCGCATCCCAACCCTGGGTTGCCGTTTGTCCTCGAGGTGGACGCGTCTGAGACGGGAGTAGGCGCCCTCCTGTCTCAGCGTAGAACACCAGAGGGTCCTCTGCTTCCTTGTGGGTTTTACTCCCGGAAACTGTCTTCCGCGGAGTGCAACTACCAGATTGGTGACAGGGAGTTATTGGCCATCGTGCAGGCCCTTAAAGAATGGAGGCACTTGCTCGAGGGCTCGGTGGTTCCGGTTCTCATCCTGACGGACCACAAGAATCTGACCTACCTCTCTGAGGCCAAGAGATTGACACCACGTCAGGCCAGATGGGCTCTGTTCTTGTCACGTTTTAATTACGTGGTCTCCTACCTACCCGGTTCCAAGAACATCAGAGCGGATGCCTTATCACGGCAGTACTCCGAGCTGTCCGGGGAGGAGTCGATTCCGACTTCGGTCATACCTCCGAATCAGATCCTGGCCGCCATTCGCACCAGCCTGACCTCTCCCCTGGGTGAGCAGATTTTGGCGGCTCAATCTGGTGCTCCCTCTGGGAGACCCAACGGCAGGTGTTTTGTGCCTGAGGAGTTGCGCACTCGGTTGTTGCGAACCTACCATAACTCCAAGGCCGCGGGGCATCCTGGAAAGAATCAGCTGTCCTGGGCTGTTTCACGTCTGTTCTGGTGGCCTTCTCTACGTTCCGACATCGCCGCATATGTAGCGGCATGCTCCGTTTGTGCCCAGAGTAAGTCCCCTCGGCACCTTCCGTTGGGCCTTTTGCAACCCATAGCCACCGGGGAGCGTCCATGGTCACACCTGGGGATGGATTTCATTGTGGACCTCCCTGCATCCCGAGGCCATACGGTCATTCTCATGATAGTGGATCGGTTTTCCAAAATGTGCCACTGTGTTCCTCTTAAGAAGTTACCCTCTGCACAAGAGTTGGCCTCGATTTTTGCCAGGGAGGTCTTCCGGTTGCACGGTTTGCCCAAGGAGATTGTGTCGGATCGGGGGAGTCAGTTTGTGTCCAGGTTCTGGCGCGCCTTTTGCTCCCAGTTGGGGATTCATCTCTCTTTCTCCTCGGCCTACCACCTTCAGTCCAATGGGGCCGCAGAATGATCCAATCAGGCCTTGGAGCAATTCCTTCGTTGCTATGTCTCCGATCACCAAGACAATTGGGTTGACCTCCTGCCTTGGGCTGAGTTTGCCAGGAACACGGCGGTGAACTCTTCCTCTGGGACGTCTCCCTTCATGGCCAATTATGGGTTCCAACCTGCCGTGTTACCGGAGGTATTCTCTCCCCAGGATATTCCGGCTGTGGAGGATCACCTTTCCGTCCTACGTGCTTCTTGGGTACAGATCCAGAGGTCCCTTGAGGTCTCTGCGCAGCGCCAGAGACTCCAGGCTGATCGCAGACGAGCGCCCGCTCCTTCCTACCAGGTCGGAGACCGCGTATGGTTGTCCACCCGCAACCTCAACCTTCGAGTGCCCACTCCCAAGCTGGCGCCTCGCTTTGTTGGTCCCTTCCGAGTGCTTCGCAGGGTAAACCCGGTAGCCTATGCCCTTGCGCTTCCTCCTGGCATGCGGATCTCCAACGTGTTTCATGTCTCCCTGTTGAAGCCACTGGTGTGTAATCGTTTCACTTCCTCGATTCCTCGGCCTCGTCCGATCCAAGTGGGCAATCGTGAGGAGTATGAGGTGAGCAATATCCTGGACTCACGCCTGGTCCGCGGCCGGGTGCAGTTTTTGGTCCATTGGCGTGGTTATGGTCCAGAGGAGCGTTCCTGGGTTCCCTCCGCAGATGTCCATGCTCCTGCCTTGCTCCGTGCCTTCCACGCACGCTTCCCTCAGAAACCGTTCCTTACTCCGCGGAGGAGGGGCCCTTGAGGGGGAGGTACTGTCATGGTCTTACCTCCTTGCTGTCCTCCTTCGTTTGACATGTGCTGGCGGCCATCTTGGTTTCTGGGTTTCTTGTAGCCTCCCACCCTGCGGCTCCTCCTTCCCACTGGGAGGAGCTGGATGCCTAGCTCATATATATAGGAGGTCTGTGGCTTCAGTTCCTTGCTTGGTCCTCCTGTGCTCACATGCTTCTAAGACTGCTGCTGCTTCTGGTTCCTGATCCTGGCTTCGTCTGACTACCCTGCTGATTCCTGATCCTGGCTTCGTCTGACTACCCTGCTGATTCCTGATCCTGGCTTCGTCTGACTACCCTTCTGGTTCCTGATCCCTGGTTTCGCAAGACCCTGCTTCGGTTTAGCCATCCGTTTGGACTTTTGCCTTACAGCTTTATTTTCAATAAAGCCTTCTTATTTCCACTGATCTCTTGTTGTACGTCTGGTTCATGGTTCCATGACACAACCACACTACCGAGGGTTAAATGCACTTGGTGATGGGCGCAGCTTGCCCCTGATGTAGTATATGGCCAAAAAATGAACAGACTATTGCTGGTTAAATGCACTTGGTGTCACAGCTTGACCAACCACACTACTGAGGGTTAAATGCACTTGGTGACGGGCACAGCTTTCCCCTGATGTAGTATATGGCCAAAAAATGAACAGACTATTGCTGGTTAAATGCACTTGGTGACGGGCGCAGCTTGCCCCTGATTTAGTATATGGCCAAAAAATGAACAGACTATTGCTGGTTAAATGCACTTGGTGTGACAGCTTCACCCTGATGTAGGCTTTAGCCAAAAAACAACCACACCATTGAGGGTTAAATGCACTTGGTGACAGGCGCAGCTTGCCCCTGATGTAGTATATGGCCAAAAAATGAACAGACTATTGCTGGTTAAATGCACTTGGTGTGACAGCTTGACCAACCACACTACTGAGGGTTAAATGCACTTGGTGATGGGCGCAGCTTGCCCCTGATGTAGTATATGGCCAAAAAATGAACAGACTATTGCTGGTTAAATGCACTTGGTGTCACAGCTTGACCAACCACACTACTGAGGGTTAAATGCACTTGGTGACGGGCGCAGCTTGCCCCTGATGTAGTATATGGCCAAAAAATGAACAGACTATTGCTGGTTAAATGCACTTGGTGACGGGCGCAGCTTGCCCCTGATTTAGTATATGGCCAAAAAATGAACAGACTATTGCTGGTTAAATGCACTTGGTGTGACAGCTTCACCCTGATGTAGGCTTTAGCCAAAAAACAACCACACCATTGAGGGTTAAATGCACTTGGTGACAGGCGCAGCTTGCCCCTGATGTAGTATATGGCCAAAAAATGAACAGACTATTGCCGGTTAAATGCACTTGGTGTGACAGCTTGACATGTATGGTCCCGAACATGGAGCACTCACACTGAAAGGGAAGATCATATGATCTGGTTCCGATCATGTGATCGCAGCTCGCCGGCAGCAAGCAACAACCTGGTTGCTGGGTAACCAGGACGCTAGTGGCCGCACTGGTGTGCTGCAGAGACTAGCGCAGCAGAGTCAGAAGTAGAAATAACTTCAGGGAAGGGAGGTGGAGTGGGTCCTGCAGGTAAAGGGAAGTCTATGATATGATATATATTATTAATATCAAAGGGAGGAGGACTTTATTGGTATGGCCAAGAGGGATAAATAATTAAATTGAAAATTCATATATATATATATATATATATATATATATACAGTATATATATATATATATATATATATATATATATATACAATACAGACCAAAAGTTTGGACACACCTTCTCATTCAAAGAGTTTTCTGTAGATTCACACTGAAGGCATCAAAACTATGAATTAACTCATGTGGAATTATATACATAACAAAAAAGTGTGAAACAACTGAAAATATGTCATATTCTAGGTTCTTCAAAGTAGCCACCTTTTGCTTTGATTACTGCTTTGCACACTCTTGGCATTCTCTTGCTGAGCTTCAAGAGATAGTCACCTAAAATGGTTTTCACTTCACAGGTGTGCCCTGTCAGGTTTAATAAGTGGGATTTCTTGCCTTATAAATGGGGTTGGGACCATCAGTTGCCTTGTGGAGAAGTCAGGTGGATACACAGCTGATAGTCCTACTGAATAGACTGTTAGAATTTGTATTATGACAAGAAAAAAGCAGCTAAGTAAAGTAAAACAAATGGCCATCATTACTTTAAGAAATGAAGGTAGGTCAGTCCGAAAAATTGGGAAAACTTTGAAAGTGTCCCCAAGTGCAGTCACAAAAACCATCAAGCGCTACAAAGGAAACTGGCTCACATGCGGACCGCCCCAGGAAAGGAAGACCAAGAGTCACCTCTGCTGCGGAGGATAAGTTCATCCGAGTCACCAGCCTCTGAAATCACAGGTTAACAGCAGCTCAGATTAGAGACCAGGTCAATGCCACACAGAGTTCTAGCAGCAGAAACATCTCTAGAACAACTGTTAAGAAGAGACTGTGTGAATCAGGCCTTCATGGTAGAATATCTGCTAGGAAACCACTGCTAAGGACAGGCAACAAGCAGAAGAGACTTGTTTGGGCTAAAGGACACAAGGAATGGACATTAGACCAGTGGAAATATGTGCTTTGGTCTGATGAGTCCAAATTTGAGATCTTTGGTTCTAACCACCATGTCTTTGTGCGACGCAGAAAAGGTGAACGGATGGACTCTACATGCCTGGTTCCCACCCTGAAGCATGAAGGAGGAGGTGTGATGGTGTGGGGGTGCTTTGCTGGTGACACTGTTGGGGATTTATTCAAAATTTAAGGCATACTGAACCAGCATGGCTACCACAGCCTCTTGCAGCGGCATGCTATTCCATCCGGTTTGCGTTTAGTTGGACCATCATTTATTTTTCAACAGGACAATGACCCCAAACACACCTCCAGGCTGTGTAAGGGCTATTTGACCACGAAGGAGAGTGATGGGGTGCTGCACCATATGACCTTGCCTCCACAGTCACCGGACCTGAACCCAATCGAGATGGTTTGGGGTGAGCTGGACTGAGTGAAGGCAAAAGGGCAAAAAAGTGCTAAGCATCTCTAGGAACTCCTTCAAGACTGTTGGAAGACCATTTCAGGTGACTACCTCTTGAAGCTCATCAAGAGAATGCCAAGAATGTGCAAAGCAGTAATCAAAGCAAAAGGTGGCTACTTTGAAGAACCTAGAATATGACATATTTTCAGTTGTTTCACACTTTTTTGTTATGTATATAATTCCACATGAGTTAATTCATAGTTTTGATGCCTTCAGTGTGAATCTACAATTTTCATAGTCATGAAAATAAATACATCTCTTTGAATGAGAAGGTGTGTCCAAACTTTTGGTCTGTACTGTATACAGTGGGATGCGAAAGTTGGGCAACCTTATTAATCGTCATGAGTTTCCTGCATAAATCGTTGGTTGTTACGATAAAAAATTTCAGTTAAATATATCATATAGGAGACACAGACAGTGATATTTAAGAAGTGAAATGGAGTTTATTGGATTTACAGAAAGTGTGCTATAATTGTTTAAACAAAATTAGGCAGGTGCATAAATTTGGGCACTGTTGTCATTTTATTGATTCCAAAACCTTTAGAACTAATTATTGGAACTCAAATTGGCTTGGTAAGCTCAGTGACCCCTGACTTACATACACAGGTGAATCCAATTATGAGAGAGTATTTAAGGGGGTCAATTGTAAGTTTCCCTCCTCTTTTAATTTTCTCTGAAGAGTAGCAACATGGGGGTCTCAAAACAACTCTCAAATGACCTGAAGACAAAGATTGTTCACTATCATGGTTTAGGGGAAGGATACAGAAAGCTGTCCCAGAGATTTCAGCTGTCTGTTTCCACAGTTAGGAACATATTGAGGAAATGGAAGACCACAGGCTCAGTTCAAGTTAAGGCTCGAAGTGGCAGACCAAGAAAAATCTCAGATAGACAGAAGCGACGAATGGTGAGAACAGTCAGAGTCAACCCACAGACCAGCACCAAAGACCTACAACATCATCTTGCTGCAGATGGAGTCACTGTGCATCGTTCAACCATTCGGCACACTTTACACAAGGAGATGCTGTATGCGAGAGTGATGCAAAGGAAGCCTTTTCTCCGGCCCACAGCACAAAAAGTGCCGCTTGAGGTGGGCTAAAGCACATTTGGACAAGCCAGCTTCATTTTGGAATAAGGTGCTGTGGACTGATGAAACTAAAATTGAGTTATTTGGCCATAACAAGGGGCGTTATGCAAGGTGGTAGTTCCATCATGCTGTGGGGCTGTGTGGCCAGTGCAGGGACTGGGAATCTTGTCAAAGTTGAGGGACGCATGGATTCCACTCAGTATCAGCAGATTCTGGAGACCAATGTCCAGGAATCAGAGACAAAGCTGAAGCTACACCGGGGCTGGATCTTTCATCAAGACAATGACCCTAAACACTGCTCAAAATCCACTAAGGCATTTATGCAGGAACAAGTACAACGTTCTGGAATGGCCATCTCAGTCCCCAGACCTGAATATAATTGAAAATCTGTGGTGTGACTTAAAGAGAGCTGTTCCTGCTCGGAAGCCATCAAACCTGAATGAACTAAAGATGGTTTGTAAAGAGGAATGGTCCAAAATACCTTCAACCAGAATCCAGACTCTCATTGGAACCTACAGAAAGCATTTAGAGGCTGTAATTTCTGCAAAAGGATGATCTACTAAATAATGATTTCATTTCTTTTTTGTGGTGCCCAAATTCATGCACCTGCCTAATTTTGTTTAAACAATTATAGAACACTTTCTGTAAATCCAATAAACTTAATTTCACTTCTCAAATTTCACTGTGTGTGTCTCCTATATAATATATTTAACTGACATTTTTTATCGTAACAACCAACGATTTATACAGGAAAATCATGACGATTAACAAGGTTGCCCAAACTTTCGCATCCCACTGTATATACTGTATATATAAAAATGTATTAAAAAAATGTATATTAATATATATAAATTTATTGATATATAGAAGAAAAAATTGATTAACAATAAAAAAAATGATAGGTAAATAAAAATTAGTATAAAGAAAAAGAGTATAAAGAAAAAAAAAAGTATTAATAAAAAAAGTGCCTCTTTCACATAATCCTCTTTATTTTGGATCACGATGCCCCCACCCTTGTCTGCTCCTCGGATAACAATCCCAGTCTTCTCTTGAAGGTGTTTCACTGCCAATTTCTCGCTGGGGTTTAAATAGCTGTTTAATATTGGTTTTTGGTGGACAGTCCAGAAATCCTCCAGAACTAGATTATAAAAGGTGTTGATAAAGTTACCCTTATGTTGAGTAGGGTAAAAATTGGATGGGGGCTTCAAACCGGTGGAGATGTATGTGGGGACTCCTGAGGTCGTCTGGATATCCAAGCGCTTCTCATCCGATGTTTTACTCGAATTCTCCAGGATGTTGAAGTGCCTTTTGAGAGTCAATTTTCTTGTAAAGTTGTGTATAGGGATGAGCGAACTCGAACTGTATAGTTCGGGTTCGTACCGAATTTTGGGGTGTCCGTGACACGGACCCGAACCCGGACATTTTCGTAAAAGTCCGGGTTCGGGTTCGGTGTTCGTCGCTTTCTTGGCGCTTTTGTGACGCTTTCTTGGCGCTTTTTGAAAGGCTGCAAAGCAGCCAATCAACAAGCGTCATACTACTTGCCCCAAGAGGCCATCACAGCCATGCCTACTATTGGCATGGCTGTGATTGGCCAGAGCACCATGTGACCCAGCCTCTATTTAAGCTGGAGTCACATAGCGCCGCCCGTCACTCTGCTCTGATTAGCGTAGGGAGAGGTTGCGGCTGCGACAGTAGGGCGAGATTAGGCAGATTAACTCCTCCAAAGGACTTGATTAACTGATCGATCTGCAGCTGTGGATCATTGAGCTGCTGATCCTCAATTGCTCACTGTTTTTAGGCTGCCCAGACCGTTTGTCAGTCACATTTTTCTGGGGTGATCGGCGGCCATTTTGTGTCTTGTGGTGCGCCAGCACAAGCTGCGACCAAGTGCATTTAACCCTCAATGGTGTGGTTGTTTTTTGGCTAAAGCCTACATCAGGGTGAAGCTGTCACACCAAGTGCATTTAACCAGCAATAGTCTGTTCATTTTTTGGCCATATACAAAATCAGGGGCAAGCTGCGCCTGTCACCAAGTGCATTTAACCCTCAATGGTGTGGTTGTTTTTTGGCTAAAGCCTACATCAGGGTGAAGCTGTCACACCAAGTGCATTTAACCAGCAATAGTCTGTTCATTTTTTGGCCATATACAAAATCAGGGGCAAGCTGCGCCTGTCACCAAGTGCATTTAACCCTCAATGGTGTGGTTGTTTTTTGGCTAAAGCCTACATCAGGGTGAAGCTGTCACACCAAGTGCATTTAACCAGCAATAGTCTGTTCATTTTTTGGCCATATACAAAATCAGGGGCAAGCTGCGCCTGTCACCAAGTGCATTTAACCCTCAATGGTGTGGTTGTTTTTTGGCTAAAGCCTACATCAGGGTGAAGCTGTCACACCAAGTGCATTTAACCAGCAATAGTCTGTTCATTTTTTGGCCATATACAAAATCAGGGGCAAGCTGCGCCTGTCACCAAGTGCATTTAACCCTCAATGGTGTGGTTGTTTTCTGGCTAAAGCCTACATCAGGGTGAAGCTGTCACACCAAGTGCATTTAACCAGCAATAGTCTGTTTATTTTTTGGCCATATACTACATCAGGGGCAAGCTGCGCCCGTCACCAAGTGCATTTAACCCTCAGTAGTGTGGTTGGTCAAGCTGTGACACCAAGTGCATTTAACCAGCAATAGTCTGTTCATTTTTTGGCCATATACTACATCAGGGGCAAGCTGCGCCCGTCACCAAGTGCATTTAACCAGCAATAGTGTGGTTATTTTTTGGCCATATCCCAGTCTAATTCTGTCACTAAATCCATACCGGTCACCCAGCGCCTAAATACTAGGCCTCAAATTTATATCCCGCTAAATCTCTCGTTACCGCTGTCCTGTTGTAGCTGGGAAAGTTATTTAGTGTCCGTCAAAGCACATTTTTTGTTCTGGGTTGAAGTACAATTCCCAATTTAGCAATTTCATAATTTAGTGGTTTCTGCTATATCAGAGCTATTTGAAATCTATCCCTAAAAGGGTATATAATATTCAAGGTGCACATTGGGTCATTCAGAATAACTTCACACACACCCGCTACTGTGTATTTTCAAGTCTAATTCTGTCACTAAACCCATACCTGTCACCCAGCGCCTAAATACTAGGCCTCAAATTTATATCCTGCTAAATCTCTCGTTACCGCTGTCCTGTTGTAGCTGGGAAAGTTATTTAGTGTCCGTCAAAGCACATTTTTTGTTCTGGGTTGAAGTACAATTCCCAATTTAGCAATTTCATAATTTAGTGGTTTCTGCTATATCAGAGCTATTTGAAATCTATCCCTAAAAGGGTATATAATATTCAAGGTGCACATTGGGTCATTCAGAATAACTTCACACACACCCGCTACTGTGTATTTTCAAGTCTAATTCTGTCACTAAACCCATACCTGTCACCCAGCGCCTAAATACTAGGCCTTAAATTTATATCCTGCTAAATCTCTCGTTACCGCTGTCCTGTTGTAGCTGGGAAAGTTATTTAGTGTCCGTCAAAGCACATTTTTTGTTCTGGGTTGAAATACAATTCCCAATTTAGCAATTTCATAATTTAGTGGTTTCTGCTATATCAGAGCTATTTGAAATCTATCCCTAAAAGGGTAGATCATATTGAAGGTGCACATAGGGTCATTCAGAATAACTTCACACACACCCGCTACTGTGTATTTCCAAGTCTAATTCTGTCACTAAACCCATACCTGTCACCCAGCGCCTAAATACTAGGCCTCAAATTTATATCCCGCTAAATCTCTCGTTACCGCTGTCCTGTTGTAGCTGGGAAAGTTATTTAGTGTCCGTCAAAGCACATTTTTTGTTCTGGGTTGAAGTACAATTCCCAATTTAGCAATTTCATAATTTAGTGGTTTCTGCTATATCAGAGCTATTTGAAATCTATCCCTAAAAGGGTATATAATATTCAAGGTGCACATTGGGTCATTCAGAATAACTTCACACACACCCGCTACTGTGTATTTCCAAGTCTAATTCTGTCACTAAACCCATACCTGTCACCCAGCGCCTAAATACTAGGCCTCAAATTTATATCCTGCTAAATCTCTCGTTACCGCTGTACTGTTGTTGCTTGGAAAGATATTTAGTGTCCGTCAAAGCACATTTTTTGTTCTGGGTTGAAGTACAATTCCCAATTTAGCAATTTCATAATTTAGTGGTTTCTGCTATATCAGAGCTATTTGAAATCTATCCCTAAAAGGGTATATAATATTCAAGGTGCACATTGGGTCATTCAGAATAACTTCACACACACCCGCTACTGTGTATTTTCAAGTCTAATTCTGTCACTAAACCCATACCTGTCACCCAGCGCCTAAATACTAGGCCTCAAATTTATATCCTGCTAAATCTCTCGTTACCGCTGTCCTGTTGTAGCTGGGAAAGTTATTTAGTGTCCGTCAAAGCACATTTTTTCTTCTGGGTTGAAATACAATTCCCAATTTAGCAATTTCATAATTTAGTGGTTCCTGCTATATCAGAGCTATTTGAAATCTATCCCAAAAAGGGTATATAATATTCAAGGTGCACATAGGGTCATTCAGAATAACTTCACACACACGCTTCTGTGCATTTCCAAGTCTAATTCTGTCACTAAATCCATACCGGTCACCCAGCGCCTAAATACTAGGCCTCAAATTTATATCCCGCTGAATTTGAATACAATACATTGGGCCAAATAATATATTTGTTGTTGTGGTGAACCATAACAATGAGAAAAACATCTAGTAAGGGACGCGGACGTGGACATGGTCGTGGTGGTGTTAGTGGACCCTCTGGTGCTGGGAGAGGACGTGGCCGTTCTGCCACATCCACACGTCCTAGTGTACCAACTACCTCAGGTCCCAGTAGCCGCCAGAATTTACAGCGATATATGGTGGGGCCCAATGCCGTTCTAAGGATGGTAAGGCCTGAGCAGGTACAGGCATTAGTCAATTGGGTGGCCGACAGTGGATCCAGCACGTTCACATTATCTCCCACCCAGTCTTCTGCAGAAAGCGCACAGATGGCGCCTGAAAACCAACCCCATCAGTCTGTCACATCACCCCCATGCATACCAGGGAAACTGTCTCAGCCTCAAGTTATGCAGCAGTCTCTTATGCTGTTTGAAGACTCCGCTGGCAGGGTTTCCCAAGGGCATCCACCTAGCCCTTCCCCAGCGGTGAAAGACATAGAATGCACTGACGCACAACCACTTATGTTTCCTGATGATGAGGACATGGGAATACCACCTCAGCATGTCTCTGATGATGACGAAACACAGGTGCCAACTGCTGCGTCTTTCTGCAGTGTGCAGACTGAACAGGAGGTCAGGGATCAAGACTGGGTGGAAGACGATGCAGGGGACGATGAGGTCCTAGACCCCACATGGAATGAAGGTCGTGCCACTGACTTTCACAGTTCGGAGGAAGAGGCAGTGGTGAGACCGAGCCAACAGCGTAGCAAAAGAGGGAGCAGTGGGCAAAAGCAGAACACCCGCCGCCAAGAGACTCCGCCTGCTACTGACCGCCGCCATCTGGGACCGAGCACCCCAAAGGCAGCTTCAAGGAGTTCCCTGGCATGGCACTTCTTCAAACAATGTGCTGACGACAAGACCCGAGTGGTTTGCACGCTGTGCCATCAGAGCCTGAAGCGAGGCATTAACGTTCTGAACCTGAGCACAACCTGCATGACCAGGCACCTGCATGCAAAGCATGAACTGCAGTGGAGTAAACACCTTAAAACCAAGGAAGTCACTCAGGCTCCCCCTGCTACCTCTTCTGCTGCTGCCGCCTCGGCCTATTCTGCTGCTGCCGCCTCGGCCTCTTCCTCCGCCTCTGGAGGAACGTTGGCACCTGCCGCCCAGCAAACAGGGGATGTACCACCAACACCACCACCACCACCTCCGTCACCAAGCGTCTCAACCATGTCACACGCCAGCGTTCAGCTCTCCATCTCACAAACATTTGATAGAAAGCGTAAATTCCCACCTAGCCACCCTCGATCCCTGGCCCTGAATGCCAGCATTTCTAAACTACTGGCCTATGAAATGCTGTCATTTAGGCTGGTGGACACAGACAGCTTCAAACAGCTCATGTCGCTTGCTGTCCCACAGTATGTTGTTCCCAGCCGGCACTACTTCTCCAAGAGAGCCGTGCCTTCCCTGCACAACCAAGTATCCGATAAAATCAAGTGTGCACTGCGCAACGCCATCTGTAGGCAAGGTCCACCTAACCACAGATACGTGGACCAGTAAGCACGGCCAGGGACGCTATATCTCCCTAACTGCACACTGGGTAAATGTAGTGGCAGCTGGGCCCCAGGCGGAGAGCTGTTTGGCGCACGTCCTTCCGCCGCCAAGGATCGCAGGGCAACATTCTTTGCCTCCTGTTGCCACCTCCTCCTTCTCGGCTTCCTCCTCCTCTTCTTCCACCTGCTCATCCAGTCAGCCACACACCTTCACCACCAACTTCAGCACAGCCCGGGGTAAACGTCAGCAGGCCATTCTGAAACTCATATGTTTGGGGGACAGGCCCCACACCGCACAGGAGTTGTGGCGGGGTATTGAACAACAGACCGACGAGTGGTTGCTGCCGGTGAGCCTCAAGCCCGGCCTGGTGGTGTGTGATAATGGGCGAAATCTCGTTGCAGCTCTGGGACTAGCCAATTTGACGCACATCCCTTGCTTGGCGCATGTGCTGAATTTGGTGGTGCAGAAGTTCATTCACAACTACCCCGACATGTCAGAGCTGCTGCATAAAGTGCGGGCCGTCTGTTCGCGCTTCCGGCGTTCACATCCTGCCGCTGCTCGCCTGTCTGCGCTACAGCGTAACTTCGGCCTTCCCGCTCACCGCCTCATATGCGACGTGCCCACCAGGTGGAACTCCACCTTGCACATGCTGGACAGACTGTGCGAGCAGCAGCAGGCCATAGTGGAGTTTCAGCTGCAGCACGCACGGGTCAGTCGCACTACAGAACAGCACCACTTCACCACCAATGACTGGGCCTCCATGCGAGACCTGTGTGCCCTGTTGCGCTGTTTCGAGTACTCCACCAACATGGCCAGTGGCGATGACACCGTTATCAGCGTTACAATACCACTTCTATGTCTCCTTGAGAAAACACTTAGGGCGATGATGGAAGAGGAGGTGGCCCAGGAGGAGGAGGAGGAGGAGGAGGAAGAGGGGTCATTTTTAGCACTTTCAGGCCAGTCTCTTCGAAGTGACTCAGAGGGAGGTTTTTGGCAACAGCAGAGGCCAGGTACAAATGTGGCCAGCCAGGGCCCACTACTGGAGGACGAGGAGGACGAGGATGAGGAGGAGGTGGAGGAGGATGAGGATGAAGCATGGTCACAGCGGGGTGGCACCCAACGCAGCTCGGGTCCATCACTGGTGCGTGGCTGGGGGGAAAGGCAGGACGATGACGATACGCCTCCCACAGAGGACAGCTTGTCCTTACCCCTGGGCAGCCTGGCACACATGAGCGACTACATGCTGCAGTGCCTGCGCAACGACAGCAGAGTTGCCCACATTTTAACCTGTGCGGACTACTGGGTTGCCACCCTGCTGGATCCACGCTACAAAGACAATGTGCCCACCTTACTTCCTGCACTGGAGCGTGATAGGAAGATGCGCGAGTACAAGCGCACGTTGGTAGACGCGCTACTGAGAGCATTCCCAAATGTCACAGGGGAACAAGTGGAAGCCCAAGGCCAAGGCAGAGGAGGAGCAAGAGGTCGCCAAGGCAGCTGTGTCACGGCCAGCTCCTCTGAGGGCAGGGTTAGCATGGCAGAGATGTGGAAAACTTTTGTCAACACGCCACAGCTAACTGCACCACCACCTGATACGCAACGTGTTAGCAGGAGGCAACATTTCACTAACATGGTGGAACAGTACGTGTGCACACCCCTCCACGTACTGACTGATGGTTCGGCCCCATTCAACTTCTGGGTCTCTAAATTGTCCACGTGGCCAGAGCTAGCCTTTTATGCCTTGGAGGTGCTGGCCTGCCCGGCAGCCAGCGTTTTGTCTGAACGTGTATTCAGCACGGCAGGGGGCGTCATTACAGACAAACGCAGCCGCCTGTCTACAGCCAATGTGGACAAGCTGACGTTCATAAAAATGAACCAGGCATGGATCCCACAGGACCTGTCCGTCCCTTGTCCAGATTAGACATTAACTACCTCCCCATAACCATATATTATTGGACTCCAGGGCACTTCCTCATTCAATCCTATTTTTATTTTCATTTTACCATTATATTGCAAGGCTACCCAAAGTTGAATGAACCTCTCCTCTGCCTGTGTGCTAGGCCTAAATATATGCCAATGGATTGTTGCAGTGGTGGCTGACGTGAAGCCTCATTCTCTGCTATGACATGCAGACTGATTCTCTGGTGACATGAAGCCAGATTGTCTGTTACGGGACCTCTCTCCTCTGCCTGGGTGCTGGGCCTGAATTTATGACAATGGACTGTTGCAGTGGTGGCTGACGTGAAGCCTGATTCTCTGCTATGACATGCAGACTGATTCTCTGCTGACATGAAGCCAGATCCTCTGTTGCGGGACCTCTCTCCTCTGCCTGGGTGCTGGGCCTAAATTTATGAAAATGGACTGTTGCAGTGGTGGGTGACGTGAAGCCTCATTCTCTGCTATGACATGCAGACTGATTCTCTGCTGACATGAAGCCAGATCGTCTGTTACGGGACCTCTCTCCTCTGCCTGGGTGCTGGGCCTAAATTTATGAAAATGGACTCTTACAGTGGTGGGTGACGTGAAGCCTGATTCTCTGCTATGACATGAAGACTGATTCTCTGCTGACATGAAGCCAGATTGTCTGTTACGGGACCTCTCTCCTCTGCCTGGGTGCTGGGCCTAAATATCTGACAATGGACTGTTGCATTGGTGGCTGACGTGAAGCCTGATTCTCTGCTATGATATGAAGACTGATTCTCTGCTGACATGAAGCCAGATTGTCTGTTACGGGACCTCTCTCCTCTGCCTGTGTGCTAGGCCTAAATATATGCCAATGGATTGTTGCAGTGGTGGCTGACGTGAAGCCTGATTCTCTGCTATGACATGCAGACTGATTCTCTGGTGACATGAAGCCAGATCCTCTGTTACGGGACCTCTCTCCTCTGCCTGGGTGCTGGGCCTAAATTTATGAAAATGGACTGTTGCAGTGGTGGGTGACGTGAAGCCTGATTCTCTGCTATGACATGCAGACTGATTCTCTGGTGACATGAAGCCAGATCCTCTGTTACGGGACCTCTCTCCTCTGCCTGGGTGCTGGGCCTAAATTTATGAAAATGGACTGTTGCAGTGGTGGGTGACGTGAAGCCTCATTCTCTGCTATGACATGCAGACTGATTCTCTGCTGACATGAAGCCAGATTGTCTGTTACGGGACCTCTCTCCTCTGCCTGGGTGCTGGGCCTGAATTTATGACAATGGACTGTTGCAGTGGTGGCTGACGTGAAGCCTGATTCTCTGCTATGATATGAAGACTGATTCTCTGCTGACATGAAGCCAGATTGTCTGTTACGGGACCTCTCTCCTCTGCCTGGGTGCCGGGGCCTA
Source organism: Bufo gargarizans (assembly GCF_014858855.1). Lineage (NCBI taxonomy): Eukaryota > Metazoa > Chordata > Amphibia > Anura > Bufonidae > Bufo > Bufo gargarizans. The sequence continues at coordinate 413,194,178 of NC_058082.1, read as the reverse complement.
AATATCTGAGAATGGACTGTTCCAGTGGTGGGTAACGGGAAGCCAGATTCTCTGCTATGATATGAAGACTGATTCTCTGCTGACATGAAGCCAGATTGTCTGTTACGGGACCTCTCTCCTCTGCCTGGGTGCTGGGCCTAAATTTATGAAAATGGACTCTTACAGTGGTGGGTGACGTGAAGCCTGATTCTCTGCTATGACATGAAGACTGATTCTCTGCTGACATGAAGCCAGATTGTCTGTTACGGGACCTCTCTCCTCTGCCTGGGTGCCGGGGCCTAAATATCTGAGAATGGACTGTTCCAGTGGTGGGTGACGGGAAGCCAGATTCTCTGCTATGGAACCTCTCTCCAATTGATTTTGGTTAATTTTTATTTATTTAATTTTTATTTTAATTAATTTCCCTATCCACATTTGTTTGCAGGGGATTTACCTACATGTTGCTGCCTTTTGCAGCCCTCTAGCCCTTTCCTGGGCTGTTTTACAGCCGTTTTAGTGCCGAAAAGTTCGGGTCCCCATTGACTTCAATGGGGTTCGGGTTCGGGACGAAGTTCGGATCGGGTTCGGATCCCGAACCCGAACATTTCCGGGATGTTCGGCCGAACTTCTCGAACCCGAACATCCAGGTGTTCGCTCAACTCTAGTTGTGTAGGTCCCAAAAAGCTCAAAACCCTTGATGTTAGAAGAAGGGCAAAAAGATAGACCTCTAGATAGCAAAGCGGTCTCCTCAGGCCTAAGTGTGTATGTAATTAAATTGAAGATTCTAACTTCTGCTGCTACAGGATTTGGACATCCTATGTTTTGTGTTTTGTCCTTGCCTCCCCTTCAACCCCTTCTGTATTTTTTATTTTGGCTGTTCTTTTTTCCAGCGGATGAAAATAATTTGTGAGTGCGACTGTGCTGGGACTCTTTAATATGGGGTATAGGTTGGTGGGTGTGAGGGTGGGACGAAGGGATAAAAAAGAGACTGGGCTTGGGTGAGAGAGGCAAGTAGTGTTGGGTGTGGGGGTGAGCCTGGACTGATGTATTGGTGTTTGACGGGGGGAGGGACCGGCTGGGATGTTGGGACGGAGATGTGGTATGTAAAGAAATCAATGAGTCAAGTTCAAAATCTAGAGGGGTGGGCGGGGAGGAAGGAGTGGACAGTTGCAAAGGTAGTGGGGGTAGAGAAGGGTTGTGGAGGGAGGGAAAGAAGGTGGATGGAAGATTGAGAGGGGCACAGTTGGACAGTATGTCTGGATCAAAGATCCCTGTGGTGGTGGTAGGAAGTGCAGGGGAGATGTTGCCCAGGAGGGGGCATGGTGGGAGGGAGTGAGGGCCAGGCTTGGAACCTGGGATGATGGGTGGGGTGGATCTGGAGTTAGAGGTGTTGGCCAAAGTTGTGTAGAAGGCAATGTCAGGCGACGTAGGAGGGTTGGGGGTGGTGGCCCCAATGGGAGATTGTTGATGGGTTGGGTTTGAATGTGATCTTCTGGGAAAGACTGTCCTAGGAGCTGACGGTGGGGATGGTGCAACATGGGTATGGGGAGTTGCATGATGTTTGGTAGTATTGCGTCTATGGAATTTGGATTGGAAGGGGCCTGGCATGATGGTTTCAGATCTACGGGTAAAGGATTTGGTTAAGTGGAGAGTGGAGACCTGTGGCTCCACTCGGGTTGCATTGGTGGATGTAACTGATGAGGAGTGTGGTTTGGTAGTGGTGGGGTCTCTGAGCCAGAATTTGACATTGTTTGTAGTGAAGTCGCTCCTATCCCTTTTTAATTTGCCTGCTTTCTTGTTAAGGATTTCCTTCTCATGTGTCGTCACCCGTGAAGTGACCATCCGATCAAATTTATAGTAGGATTTGTGTTCTTTATGACACAGGAGATTTTTGTGACATGATGATATTTTAACATCAAGGTCTGATGCTAGGTTTTTCCTTTTTGTCAATAATTTAGTCATGAGTCCTCTGGCGCAATCCAAGAGATACTCATCCCAGTCCTTACAAAAAGTTGGATCGTCTGCAAAGGAATGTCTAAACCGTAGACGTAGATCCCTGGGGACCAAACCCTCAGCTAGGTAGATCTCCAGGAATCTTGCGTCCAGTTGGTGTTGAATTTCACTGACCATATAATGTTCAAGGTCATAAAAACATGAAAGTAAAGTCTTTTCATCAGACTCTTCCTCCTTGTTACAATCACTTAAGGAGATCAAGTGGGAAGATACCTACAGATTGATGACATTAGACGTCACGGCACTATATTCAAACATTGAACATGAATTGGGTATCAACTGTACCAAACAATATCTGGATAACAACCACCTCTTGCCCACCGACCAGAAATCCTTTATTCTTGAATCCATCAGGTTCATCCTCACGCACAACTTGTTTCGCTTCCAAGATCAACTTTACCTGCAAACCAGGGGGACCGCTATGGGCACACGTTTTGCGCCGAACTTTGCAAATCTCTTTATGGGGGCTTTTGAAAGCAGATTCTTATACAGCTGTAACTTTTGGGTTCAAAACATAATCTTTTATCGACGGTACATTGATGACCTGTTAATTGTTTGGAACGGTGATATTTGTTATATTAATAATTTTGTTTCACACCTCAACTCCACTGATTGGGGCATCAACTTGTCCGGGACCCACAGTCAGATGAAAATCGAGTACTTGGACCTGGAACTGAACGTCATCAATAATAAATTAGAAACACACACTTATTTTAAAAAGGTGGACTGTAACAGCTATCTGGACTTCACCAGTTCACACCACAAAAAATGGAAAACCAATATTCCCTTCGGCCAGTTCAAGCGAATTAGAAGGAATAGCTCCCTAGATAAAGACTTCATGACCCAGAGTGAAATCATCCGTAAGAAGTTTATACAAAAAGGTTATCCTCTCCCAATCATAGAAGCGGCCTTCAACAAAGCAAAAAACCCCACACAAGAAAACTGCCTACCTGTTAATAATAAAAAAGAAAATACAGATGATATTGCTAAAAATATATAAAAAAAACAAGAAATTAGAAAATAAGCAGAGCACCAACTTTATCACTACATACAGCAACAATCATAAAGATATTAGGAGCATCCTATCCAAACACTGGCATATCCTAAGAAGTCACCTATTTTTATCAAAATCACTACCCATTCATCCTCCCTTGACGTTCAGGAGAGCGAAAACTTAAAAAAATGTATTAGCTCCACGTAAACTGCGTGCCGACAGATTAGATTACAAACCTTCCCCCACTAGAACTCATCACTCTGAACCACCTGGTAGTTTCAGATCCAACCAACCCAAATCTGCTGTACCGCTATACGGCTTTGACTTCTTTTCAAAGTAGATCTAATGGGGGAAATTTCTCCATTAGACAACATTTGGACTGTGGATCAAAGAATATTATCTACCTGCTAGAATGCCCCTGTGGACTGCAGTATGTGGGACGGACAATCAAAACCTTGCGCAACAGGATCAACAAACATCGGTCAAATATCAAAAAGGGTTTCCTACAGCACAGCGTGCCTAGACACGCAACCATTCGCCATGAGGGCCTTGCCACTGGTTTTTCCATTATGCCCATTGAACAAATAGGTTCTGATTGCCATAATGTTATGCAGACGATAAAAAGGCGCAAGATGTTTTGGATATACAAACTCAACTGTCTTAACCCATTTGGTCTTAACGAGGCCTTTGAGCTAAACCTCTGAAATACCCCTAGCTTAACTATGTTTCAGTCGTGACATTCCCTATTGCAAACAGCCAAAGTTGCTCCAAGTTTTGAGTTTGAGTTTTAATTTAATACATTATTTTAAGATGTGTATACCACCGCCATCCGGATTTGTGTACACATCTAAGCATGGCGTTTCATACTTTGGAGCATCATCATTTTACATTTTTTATTATTATTATTTATTTATTTTTTTATTAATTTTTTTTCTTTATACTCTTTTTCTTTATGCAAAAATATTTATTTCAATTTTTATTTACCTATCATTATTATTATTTTATTATTAATCAATTTTTTCTTCTATATATTAATATATTTATATATATTAATATATATTTTTTATACTTTTTTTAAATACATATATATATATATATATATATATATATGTATTTTTATATATATATGTATATTTAATCCCCTTAAATTAATACCATTTGAATTTAATTGTATCCCACTATAGCCTCCTATCAAATTATTAGTCCTTGATTGATTAATTGATAATCATTTTATATCTTTATTCCTCATTATTCATTTATTACCAATTATGTGTCAGTATTTCATCTATTACCATTATTACTGTCGATCATTGATTTTATTGTTTTTCATCATCAAAATTAATTGATAATCAATCCTTTTATATATTTACTCCCCACTATCTTTTTAGCACCAATTATGTTTATGTATTATTATCATTATTTCACCTGTTACTATCATTATTGTAGATCATTGTCTTTTCGATTTAATTATTTATCCCTCTTAGTCTCTCACCCGGCCATACCAATAATGTCCTCCCTTTGATAATAATAATATATATCATATCATACACTTCTCTTTCCCTGCAGGACCCACTCAACCTCCCTTCCCTGAAGTTATATCTACTTCAGACTCTGCTGTGCTGGTCTCCGCAGCATACCAGTGCGGCCACTAGCGTCCTGGTTACCCAGCAACCAGGTCGTTGTTTGCTGCCGGCGAGCTGCGATCACATGATAGGGACCAGATCACATGATCTTCCCTTTCAGTGTGAGCGCTCCGTGTTCAGGAGCATACATATCGATCAGAGCACATTAATCACATTACCTCTGTAATGATAATCAAAACTATTTTATATTATGATTATTAAATCAGCGCACATCTGCTGGGGATCCATCCCCATCAACCACTCCCCCTTTATTAGCCCCACCTACTTTTCTCTTTGGTGGTTTTTATGTGTGTATTTAAATGCTGTGTGTTTGTGTAATCTATATGCAGTGTTATGCACCTGATGAAGGGGAACTACTCCCGAAACACGTTGTACTTCTGCAATAAAAGTATCTTTTCACTATCACCATCTGGACTGGATTCTTGCACCCTGGTATATCTTATCTATTTACTTCTGTATGCGAATGTAATTGTCATGCAAAAATAGTTTTTACATACAAAGACATATCCGAAAACTTAAATTCCATAAACATAGATAAGAATATTAGTAAGATAACTTAATGAGCATGTGAGATAAAAATGTTCAATTTACTTACTATGATGAGGATATCTTCCTCAGCTTCTTTGAACTTGCTTGCCACCATCTTTCTAATCGCATCCATCTCCCAACTCGACTCAATTCACGCTGGATTCTAGATGAAACCGGTTACTTCCTGCCAGGAGTGACTCACGCGCATGCGCATGAGCATACGAACATTTCATTGCCATTTCAAAAATGTGTATTTTTACGAATATTCAATATATTGCTGATATATCTTAGGTTTTAGAATATTCGAAAACAATTATATATTAGAAAATCAAGAATATTCGTAAAAGACACATAGCTGATATAGTGCTTTAGAATATTTTTCAAATAGAGTAATTTTTTTTTTTCAAACTATTAAGTTGAGAAGAGAACCAAAAAACTACACTATAATAAAAAAGATTTTAGCACTCTTACTAAAATGTAAGTCTATTCTATTGGTGATTTTGACTAATATTGGCTATATTGCAATAACTTGTTTTTTTAGAATATTCGTCAGATTCTATATTGCAATATAGAGAATATTTGCAAATTACTAAAACCGTTCGCAAACATAGGAAAGTCTTACTGTATACACTGAACACTTTAGAGATTAGAGACATTTAGGAAATCGTAAAACGCGAATAACAAATCACATATTAACCGCGTTAAATATAAATTAACGAATATTCGATTTTGGCGAATATAATACGAATAAGCAATCAAATATGCGTGAAATATCGCAAAATCGAATATGGCACCTCACGCTCATCACTGCAAATAAGCATGTTGATATAATGGAAGAGGAAGAGGGGGAGGAGAAAATTAATATTTAATCATTTACCCTTGTTTGTGGTGGAAGGGGTGCATGGGAATATAGTGCATTCAATATGCCATAAAAGCCACATTTAAAGTGCCTTGTTCATTTTTATAAGCGTTAACCTGCATTTTCAGTTGACAAGCAGAGACGCTTATCTCTTATAACGCCACCAGCAGCACTAAATACCCGCTTATTCAAAACACTGGCGGCAGGGCAGGCCAGCACCTCCAACGCATAGAGCGCCAGTTCGTGCCACATGTCCAGCTTGGACACCCAGTAGTTATAAGGCACTGAGGGATCATTGAGGACGCTGACATGGTCTGCTATGCACTCCTTTACCATCTTCCAAAATGTTTCCCACCTTGTGACACTAGGCCGCGCATCAGGGTGATAGTGCTGGCGGGGTGTCATGAAACTGTCCCAGGATTTTGAGAGTGTTGCCCTGCCTCTGTTGGAACTACTATGTGTTCCCCTTGTCTCCCCTCCTAAGTTGGCCAAGAGACTTTGGACGCTGCCGCCAGCGTTGTCAGAATAAAAATTTTGGAGCAATTTTTTTTTCTGGTATTGCACCGTTTTGCTCGTCCTCTCTATCAGAGAGAGATGAGAAGTTCTCTTTGTAGCGGGCGTCGAGAAGGGTGAACAAGCAGTAATCGCGTTGTCTAAAATGCGTATAAAGTAAGGAACGCTGAAAAGGCAGCCTAACATGAAGTCAGCCATGTATGCCAGAGTACCAACAGCAAGACTGCTGTCATCATCAGGAGGATCATTCTCAATCTCCTCATCCTCTTCCTCCTTTTCTGTCCACTCACGCTGAACAGATGGAATTAAACTTCCATGGGCAATACCCTCTGTAACGGAGGCAATGTCTCCTGCTCCTCTTCATCGGCAAATTTGCGCTGAGAAGACGAACTGAGGGTGGTCTGGCTTTCACCCTGTGTAATGTCTTCCCCCATTTCCACCTCTTCCACATGCAAAGTGTCGTCCTTAATTGTGAGCAGTGAGCGTCTCAGTAGACACAGAAGTAGAATGATTACACTGATAATAGCGTTATCGCCGCTCAATTTCAAGCGCTGCTGCAGCGTTGACAGACCGGCTGAAGCTGTCGGTGACTTACGGAAATGTGCACACACGCGGCTCACCTTCACCAGTAGCTCAGGCAAAATGGGGTAGGTTTTGAGACACCGCTGAACCACTAAGTTTAAGACGTGGGCTATGCATGGGACCTGTCTGAGCTTGCCGAGATCCAAACCTGCCACTAAGTTACAGCCATTATCAGACACAACCATGCCTGGTTCTAGGTTGAGTCTTCTACTTTCCTGGTTCTCTTATCCCCTGCCACAGATCTGCGGCAGTGTGTTGTTTGTCCCCTAAGCATATAAGGTTCAGCGCGGCCTGTTGCTGCTTCCCCACTGCAGTGCTACACTGCTTCCAGCTACCGACTGATGACTGTCTGGTGCTACATGCGGATAATTCAAAGGTGGAAGTGGAGGAGGAGGCGGAAGAGGAGAAGACGACAACAACAAAAAAAGGAAAAAAAACAAAAAACAACAGTTGCGCTCCCACTTTAATTAAATGATATTTCTCAATTTTTTTTCATTTACCTTCCCACAGAATTCCTGGACCTTTATACATGTCCATAATATATGGACATCGTCTACCCCTTCCTCCCCACATTTTTTACAGCTAAATTGTTTAGTTTTATAGTATTTCATTAAAATCTTAGTGGAATAATATAGACAATATAATATACTGACTTGAGTAATTGTGTGGGAGAAATCTTTTGATACCCTGTTTTTGGACTGTATTGCCTTTTCCCAAAATTCTTCCAGTTGCGGAATTAGGCCCTCTTGCCATCTATGGTTTAAAGTATTAACAGCTCTATTATTTGTCTTCTGATTTAACAGACTTCCATATATTTTGGAAATCAGTTTCGTCCCGGGTAAAGATATTAACTAAAGACCGTGGAAGGGGAGCAATTTGAGTTCCTTTTATTATCTCCGCACGCAGAGCTTGTTTTAATTGTAAATAAAAGATCTCTATTTCCCATTACATGTTCATTTTTTAAAGCTTGATAGGTTATAATGTCTCCCTCATTTCATACCTGACCCAGTTTGAGGACTCCATATTTCATCCAGAGTTTTTGTTCAATTGATTTTAATTCTCTTAATTGAATATTATCCCATAGCAAGGTGTCCAAATGTATTCCCTTCAAAGACCACAGTTCTTTTACCATTTTCCAAGATTTGGTCCACAGCTCAAATAAGGGTATTTTATTAACTTGTTTGGACAAAATGTCTGTTTCTACTAACTGGAAAATACTGCAATTTACCAGACTTTTATTAATCCCTGTTATAATCATCTTATATCTATATGATTTACTCCACATTATAATATTTTTAATTTGTCCAGAAATAAAATACAGTTCCAAATTTGGAACTGATAATCCGCCCTCTTTCTCATGAATATACAGTATCTGCGCTCTTATTCTCGTTTTTTTACCTCACCATATCAAATCTGATGTTAGGCTGGCTATTGTTTTAACGATTCTTTTAGGAATTATTATCGGTGCATTCCAAAAGATATACAGTGGGATGCGAAAGTTTGGGCAACCTTGTTAATCGTCATGATTTCCCTGTATAAATCATTGGTTGTTACGATAAAAAATGTCAGTTAAATATATCATATAGGAGACACACACAATGATATTTGAGAAGTGAAATGAAGTTTATTGGATTTACAAAAAGTGTGCTATAATTGTTTAAACAAAATTAGGCAGGTGCATAAATTTGGGCACGACAAAAAATAAATGAAATCAATATTTGCTAGATCCTCCTTTTGCAGAAATTGCATCCACTAAACTTCCTGTAGGTTCCAATGAGAGTCTAGATTCTGGTTGAAGGACCATTCCTCTTTACAAAAGATCTTTAGTTCATTCAGGTTTGATGGCTTCCGAGCATGGACAGCTCTCTTTAAGTCACACCACAGATTTTCAATTATATTCAGGTCTGGGGACTGAGATGACAATTCCAGAATGTTGTACTTGTTCCTCTGCATAAATGCCTTAGTGGATTTTGAGCAGTGTTTAGGGTCGTTGTCTTCTTGAAAGATCCAGCCCTGGCGCAGCTTCAGCTTTGTCACTGATTCCTGGACATTGGTCTCCAGAATCTCCTGATACTGAGTGGAATCCATGCGTCCCTCAACTTTGACAAGAGTCCCAGTCCCTGCACTGGCCACACAGCCCCACTGCATGATGGAACCACCACCATATTTTACTGTAGGTAGCAGTTGTTTTTCTTGGAATGCTGTGTTATTTTTCCTCCATGCATAACTCCCCTTGTTATGGCCAAATAACTCAATTTTAGTTTCATCAGTCCACAGCACCTTATTCCAAAATGAAGCTGGCTTGTCCAAATGTGCTTTAGCCCACCTCAAGTGGCACTTTTTGTGCTGTGGGCGGAGAAAAAGCTTCCTCTGCATCACTCTCGCATACAGCATCTCCTTGTGTAAAGTGTGCCGAATTGTTGAACGATGCACAGTGACTCCATCTTCAGCAAGATGATGTTGTAGGTCTTTGGTGCTGGTCTGTGGGTTGACTCTGACTGTTCTCATCATTCGTCACCTCTGTCTATCCAAGATTTTTCTTGGTCTGCGACTTCAAGCCTTAACTTGAACTGAGCCTGTGGTCTTCCATTTCCTTCATATGTTCCTAACTGTGGAAACAGACAGCTGAAATCTCTGAGACAGCTTTCTGTATCCTTCCCCTGAACCACGATGGTGAACAATCCTTGTCTTCAGGTCATTTGAGAGTTGTTTTGAGACCCCCATATTGCTACTCTTCAGAGAAAATTAAAAGAGGAGGGAAACTTACAATTGACCCCCTTAAATACTTTTTCTCATAATTGGATTCTCATAATTTTGTGCAGTCACAAAAACCATCAAGCGCTACAAAGAAACTGGCTCACATGTGGACCGCCCCAGGAAAGGAAGACCAAGAGTCACCTCTGCTGCGGAGGATCAGTTTATCCGAGTCACCAGCCTCAGAAATCGCAGGTTAACAGCAGCTCAGATTAGAGACCAGGTCAATGCCACACAGAGTTCTAGCAGCAGACACATCTCTAGAACAACTGTTAAGAGGAGACTGTGTGAATCAGGCCTTCATGGTAGAATATCTGCTAGGAAACCACTGCTAAGGACAGGCAACAAGCAGAAGAGACTTGTTTGGGCTAAAGAACACAAGGAATGGACATTAGACCAGTGGAAATCTGTGCTTGGTTCCCACCGTGAAGCATGGAGGAGGAAGTGTGATGGTGTGGGGGTGCTTTGCTGGTGACACTGTTGGGGATTTATTCAAAATTGAAGGCATACTGAACCAGCATGGCTACCACAGCATCTTGCAGCGGCATGCTATTCCATCCGGTTTGCGTTTAGTTGGACCATCATTTATTTTTCAACAGGACAATGACCCAAAACACACTTCCAGGCTGTGTAAGGGCTATTTGACCATGAAGGAGAGTGATGGGGTGCTGCGCCAGGTGACCTGGCCTCCACAGTCACCGGACCTGAACCCAATCGAGATGGTTTGGGGTGAGCTGGACCGCAGAGTGAAGGCAAAAAGGCCAACAAGTGCTAAGCATCTTTGGGAACTCCTTCAAGACTGTTGAAAGACCGTTTCAGGTGACTACCTCTTGAAGCTCATCAAGAGAATGCTAAGAGTGTGCAAAGCAGTAATCAAAGCAAAAGGTGGCTACTTTGAAGAACCTAGAATATGACATATTTTCAGTTGTTTCACACTTTTTTGTTATGTATATAATTACACATGTGTTAATTCATAGTTTTGATGCCTTCAGTGTGAATCTACAATTTTCATAGTCATGAAAATAAAGAAAACTCTTTGAATGAGAAGGTGTGTCCAAACTTTTGGTCTGTACTGTATATTTTATCTGAATATTCACCATTTAATATTACCCTTGTAGAGACCTCAGTGTATAATAACTTAACCTAGGATACAAAATTGTCTGCAAATCCCATTCTCCTCAATGTAGCGAATAGGAAAGGACATTATATCGTATCATAGGCTTTTTTTAATGCATCTATAGTTATTATCATGTGTTCACCACAATTCTTAGGTTCTAGCTGGGTATTCATAAAGTATCTAATTATATTATCAGTTGTTGTTTTATCTGACATGAAACCCGACTGATCCTCATGGATGATCCTGGGACCACTCTCCCAAGTCTATTTGCTAGAATCCTTGCCAATATCTTATTGTCAGTGTTGATTAATGATATAGGGCGGTATGACTCCGGGAACACTGGATCCTTCCCTGGTTTTAAAATAAGTGTTATCAAAGCTTTTCTTACAGAGTCTGGGAGTTTTCCTAAAGCCCTCGATGTCACAGATATTTTTTGGCTGCACACACTTTAAACTGGAGATGTGGCGCAGCTAATCTCACTGTCCGCAGCAGACACCGTCTATTCAAAAAGTACGCTGAATATCACAAATATTTTTTGGATGCTCATACTTTAAACTGGAGATGTGACACAGCTAATCTCACAGTCTGCAGCGGACACGGTCTACTGAAAAAGTACACTGGATGTCACATATATTTTTGGGATGCACACACTTTACACTGGAGATGTGGCGCAGCTAATGTGACTGTCCATAGCAGACAATGTGCATTGAAAAAGTACACTGGATGTCACAGATATTTTTTGAATGCGCACACTTTACACTGGAGATGTGGCGCAGCTTATGTCACTGTCTACAGCAGACACCGTCTATTGAAAAAGTACCCTGAATATCACAGATATTTTTTGGATGCTCATACTTTAAACTGGAGATGTGACGCAGCTAATCTCACAGCCTTAAATAGAAGGGTTTCTGTGGCTCACCAGACGGTCAGTATGGGTAGAGGTGCTCAATCACCGGTACACCTAAAACCGTGAGGATATATTAAAATAGAAAAGAATTGTGATGGCACACTCGCATTCAGATAAAATAGAGGGATGTTTAATGTTATATAAGGTAAAATATTTAATGTTATATAAGGTAAAATATTTGATTATATTTATTTAAATTACATAAAAATAGTCATATAAAAATATATATATATATATAATGGTCCTATATATAATATATATTATGATCAAGTAACTACTCGTAGTATTATTTGGTATAGAGTCTATATTTCAATGAGTATTATTAGACAGGGAATAGGATTCCCTAGAATCAAAAATAATGTCCACAAATGTTCAAAGAGTTCCCTAGAATCAAAAATAATGTCCACAAATGTTCAAAGAGTTCTTCAAGGTGGTCCTGGAATCAGTAAGTATATAGTCCAAAAAAAGGCTAAATAGTGTATGTTAGCTGTCCTTAGTTAAGTAGTGATGTTCTTGAGAAGTGTGCAATATATTCGCATATAGGATCCAATGAGTATAATAAGAAAAAAGTGCTGTTAAAGTTATTTTGTAATATACAAGTGTTCCTTAAAAATGTGTTCTTAAAAACGTGATTCATATACCATATAGGTAATCTTCATATATTATGATGCTGTAAAGTAGCTGCTTTTATGAATACAACAATATTGGGTCCTGTGTTCACCGGATTTTCAAGTGTTGGTGTCCGCCTTTTAAAGAGTATAATAAGAAAAAAGTGCTGTGCAAAAAATTTAAAATTTTTTGAAAAAGATGTGCTCAATTGAGTAAAATACGTTGTGCACAACAAAGTTATTTTGTAACATACAAGTGTTCCTTAAAAATGTGTTCTTAAAAATGTGATTCATATACCATATAGGTAATCTTCATATATTATGATGCTGTAAAGTAGCTGCTTTTATGAATACAACAATATTGGGTCCTGTGTTCACCGGATTTTCAAGTGTTGGTGTCCGCCTTTTAAAGAGAGAGTGACTCTCCTGGCAATTTTCCAACTCTCTTGAAATTAGATTTAGATTGTCCCGATATATTTATTGTATATCGCCGTTGTTGTGGGCAAAGTACATATATTGTATTGTGAAGGAATAGTAGGAGATGTAATTTACTTTACCCCTCTTCAGTCCGTTACGGCGTATTCCGTTCTGCAAGGACCTTCGTGGCGTCCCACGTGATCACTTGCCTTACCATGTGATGCTGCACGTGATGATGATGCAGCCTGACGTCACACGGTAGTTGATTCCTGATTGGCCAGTCTTCTTGGCTGCGGGAAATTTAAAAGAATATCGCTGTGGCAGATATTTTCTTCCGATGATTTTCAGCTCGATATCATTCATTTCCTTATGGTCCTCACTGCTTCCTCTGACCAGACGCGTTTCGGGACACTTTCTGGTCCCTTCCTCAGTGGTCACGTAGTGATGAGTCCGGAGCAAGTGAGGGTTTTATGTGCGGTCTTCTTTAAGGGGTGTTGCCCTAATTTCCTTGGGTTAATTATAAATCCTGGACTGGATTTTATCAGCAGCTAGGTAACTTTATGTCGGCATAGTTTGTTTTTAGAATATTTTAAAAATGATGTTCCATTAGGAATGTTTTAGTTATAGTGTGTATAGATTATGTTTCTATAAGAGAGGTCTCATCTATGAATTAATAAAGATCATTCAGTTCCACAAAAATGCATTATATGCTCCAGTGCGGTTTTTTTTTAAATATTAAAATATTATTATTTTGGGATAAGATCCTTTATATTGTGGATATAGATATGTTCCTGTCATGTTAGTCCATATCAATGAACTCTGGAATTTATAGTACAAATTTTATATTTCATGTTTTGTTATTTTTCTATGAATTTCTTATTTGGACATTGTTTGAATTTGTCTGATAATATGTATAACTTGTATTTTAGATGGTCTTTCACTATATGTTTTCCCACTTCAAGTTTAGCCTGGTAAATGGTTATTGTATTTCTTTTTTTGTTCGTTAAGTTGATCTAGTTGTTCTGATTGTGTGTGGAAGTGTTCCTGGGTTTCATAGTATAGATGGGATGTGTATATGGGGGAGGGGCCTAAATAGGAGAGGAGATACGGGTGCTGGTAAAACAGCCGGACCTCTATCTCTCTTTCCCAAAGAGGCACATCCCCATTTATAAAAATCCCAAAATTTCTAATTCGGCGTTTAAACCTGCGGGCATTAAGGTGTCAAATTCATAGATTCTCTTGGATTCATTTTGTGACATGTTGTTAATGTGGTTTCCTCCTCTCCAGGATTTGTTGATTTTTTCAAAGGCTATCAATTTAAGAGATGATGGGTCACTATTGTGGTGGATCCCATCTATACTATGAAACCCAGGAACACAAAGTGCATAATGTACTTCACCATATCTCTGGGCGATTTGCGATTTGCACACTGTCCCATGGGGAAGGAGAGGCAAAAAAAGCAAAACATAAAAAAAAATCACCGGTTAGCAAAAAAGTTTAAGTTCTGTTCCAAAAGTTCATAAAAGTTAATGTTCTGTTCGAATGTTATTAAATAAATTTTGTGCGTTGCGGCCTGGTTTTTTCTTTTTGCATTGCGCTGCTGTCAGATTACACAAAAGTCGGTGTATGCGGCGCTGCAAGATGGTATTTCTCCTCTGCAGTAAAAAAGATATGTTTGCCGAGGCTTATGTGCTGAGGGGCGGTGTTCATATGCTTTGGCAAACACTTTGTATATAAAAAACTAAACAAAAAAAAACAACCCGGCAATGATTTATTCATCCACATCGATTGATGTGAATGGAGATATCGCGTTTACCAGGGCATACGAGCTGAGTGGGTTTGGATGTTGGGCAGAGCTCCTATGTCCTGGCAGACACCTTTCCCCTCCTTTTTTTTTGGGCAGAGATTTTTTCATCCACATTGATCGATGCTGGCCATACATGTAATGATTGCGGAGACCCTCAAATGCCAGAGCAGTACAAACACCCCACAAATGACCCCATTTTGGAAATAAGACACCCTAAGGTATTCGCTGATGGGCATAGTGAGTTTATAGAAGTTTTTATTTTTTGTCACAAGTTAGTGGAAAATGATGGGTTTTTTTGTTTAGTTTTTTTCTTACAAAGTCTCATATTCCACTAACTTGTGACAAAAAAAAAAAAACTTCCACGAACTCACTATGCCCATCACGAAATAACTTGGGGTGTCTTCTTTCCAAAATGGGGTCACATGTGGGGTATTTATACTGCCCTGGCATCTTAGGGGCCCTAATGCGTGAGAAGTAGTTTGAAATCAAAATGTGTAAAAAAATGTCCTGTGAAATCCTAAAGGTGCTCTTTAGAATTTGTGCCCCTTTGCCCACCTAGGCTGCAAAAAAGTGTCACACATGTGGTATCGCCATACTCAGGAGAAGTTGGGCAATATGTTTTGGGGTGTCTTTTTACATATACCCATGCTGGGTGAGAGAAATATCTCTCTAAAATAACAACTTTGTATTAAAAAATGGGAAAAGTTGACTTTTAGAGAGATATTTCTCTCACGCAGCATGGGTATATGTAAAAATGCCCCGCAAAACACATTGCCCTACTTCTTCTGAGTACGGCGATACCACATGTGTGACACTTTTTTGCAGCCTAGGTGGGCAAAGGGGCCCAAATTCTAAAGAGCGCCTTTAGGATTTCACAGGGCATTTTTTACACATTAAGGGAGGGAGGGTGGGCAACTCTGCTTCCAGGGAAAAGAGGAAGTCTAGCAGGGAGAAGGGGGTATTATGCCCTCTAGATAGGAGGGGTTATCAAGGCACCCCCCCCCCTTAGGCAGGGCCCAGGAGATGTTTCAATAATTAACCCCCACATGCCCATAAAAACTGCATCAAAACTCACTATGGGCGCCATCTCTGCTCCAGAACCATGCTCAGGGAACGAAAGGGGAACCACCAGTCCTTAAGCACTCTCCCTAACCTGTCGGGCGCTTACCATATACACTACTCACAAAAAGTTACGAATATTTGACTTTCGGGTTAAATATATGGAAAATGTAAAAAGTTCACCCTACAGTGATATTATATCATGAAAGTAGGGTGTTTAAGTAAAAGCATGCAATGGTGATTTCCTCATCTCAAACTAATATTGAAATAAAAGCCAACAATTGTGGTGTGTACACCCTCACAAAACATGTGAATGTATCAATAACTTGTCATGTGACCTTGAGCATCAATTACAGCTTGACAATGAAGTCTCATGCTGTTCACAAGTTGACTTACTTTCTGCTGAGGCATGGCATCCTACTCTTCTTGAAAAGCGGCCCTCAGGTAATTGAGATTCTGGGGTACAGAGTTATGAACCTCTACATGGTGACTTTTCAATGGGACTTAGGTCTGGAGAAAGTACAGGCCACTCTATTGGAGACACCCCAGTCTCCAGCAGCCATGCCCTAATGATCCAACCTATATGAGCTGGCACATTTATGTCCATGAAGATGAAATTATGCCTGTTTTGTTCATGCAGAGGCACAATGACTGATTAACGAAGTTGTTCAAGTAGTATGGACTTGTTGTCACTGTACCATTCACAAAGTGTAGGGTAGTTCTGTATTGACTAGACACACCTGCCCACACTGTAACACCACCACCACCAAAGGCTTGTATGGTGATGACAGTGGCTAATGCATAGCGCTCACCTTGACGACTCCAACATCGTTGGTGACCATCATTTCTGCTCAGTGTGAATTGACTTTCATAAGTGAATAGCACTGAGGTCCGCTGGTCCCTCGTCCAGGTAGATGCTCCCTGGCCCATGCAAGATGATGACGCCTGTGGTCAGGTACCCTTGTAGGTTGTCTAGTATGCAGACCACGCTGATGTAAATGGTTTTAAATGATCTGACGAGACACTTGGGTGCCTCTCACCTCCCTTAAATGTGCCTGGAGTTGTGTGGCATCCATCGTCCGGTTCCGCAGAGCATTGTTCACAATGAAGTGGTCATCAGTGTGGGATGTGGCCAAAGGATATCCACTTCTATGCCTTTTTTGAGACTCTTTCAGTATTTTTGTTAAAACCTGCTGATGACACTCTGTGACACTCTAAGCTCAGTGGCCACTTCTGTCTGAGAACATCCTGCTTTAAGCCTTGCTATGGCGAGGTACTGTTGGTCAATTGTTATGTGTCGGTCTCATGATGTCAAAATGTGAATAGCATGATGAGGAGTACTGTTTAAATACCAATTCCAATTGAACTAAGAAATGTATTGAGCGATTCATGGATCAAACATCTCTGTTAGAGAACAGCAAGTTGTGCAAAAAGTACTGAAACACTGAACAGTTGCACATGTGCATTCAAAACTTTAGAGTCACATTATGTTCAGTGCATTATAGGTTAGAGTGCATTGTAGGTTCATGCTGAAATTTCACCCACAAGCCAAACATGCCTAACTTTTTTTGAGTAGTGTGTATGTCCTTTTGCAGCCAGTGGGTAAATGTGGTTCCAGTCCAGGCACACCAGCAACTTAGCCAGGTGATGGCAAAGAGACAACAGTATGCATGCACTCATCAAAAGGTGCAGAAACTGAACGTGCACCTAGCCAGGTTGTTGGAACTACAGTACTACACATTTCTACATATTTCAGATAACTGATGGCTTGTGCCCACCCAAGGTCCCACGCCAACATTACTTTTCCATAAAAGCTGTACCAGCCCTGCACACATACATTCATTAGAAGGTGGGCCAGTCCTTGGGCCTCTCAGTGTCTGATAGAGTTCACGTCAGCGCTGACGTATGGAGTTGTAACTAGGGTCAAGGAAAATATATGTCATTCACAGCCCACTAGGCAAATGTGGTTCTGGCCCAGGCAGTACAGCAACTTGGCCAGGTGATGGCAATGTTTTCCCTGCATGGAAATTGTGGGATTTCTGTGCCAATATCCTCCCCTTCCTCCTCATCCTCCACCTTGTCCTCAGCCACCCCTGTAGGCACAGTTCAGAGTGGTCATCCAGCATACCACCTATGCAAAGCACAGACGATTTCTTGATGATGCAGATGAACATGAATACTCCCTGGTGTAACTTTGATGTTAGACAGTTTCATGTGTGACACCTGCCGTTTGTTCAGGCCACTTTATTTGTCAGTCGCTAGGACTACGGCATGAATGATGTCATTCCACTCATTCACATCCTGGAGGGGATGCTGATAAATCTGCCTGGCGAGGGGACAGAAGACGTGGGGCCTACATCTCATGGCCATGTGAACCCTGTGGAGGCTGGAGGAGGAGGACATAAACGCCCAGAAATTCTATACCGACCTAGGTGGTTTATCTGACCAAGCAACAGGAGAGGATCATAAGGGCAATGACGATGACCCTGATAGACTGTGGCAGTATTGTCACGACTGTGACTGATCCAGACAGGTCTGGGAGGAGAAGGTTGCAGCGACTTGCTACTCGCTATAGCTTGTGAGTTTGCTCTGTGGTTCAGGGTATGTCATCAGGGTTTTGCCTTGTGAACCTTTTTGTCCTGACTGGGAGTTTGTAGGCATCCTTCTCAGGTGAGTCCTGTCTGCCACTCCCAGCTACTATATTAGTTTCAGTTTCACTTGCAGTCATTGCCAGATATAGTCCTTATTTCCAGTGCTATTCTGACCTTTGAAGGAGATCATTTGATGGTATTGCTGTGGAGCACTCGTCTGGTGTGGACTGTCGTTATTGGGATCACCTTCTCTGCTCGTGACTGGATAAGTCTATCTATGTTTGATTGTTTGTTGCTGTCTTCCCCTGTTGTTCTCCTAGACGTGAGTGATGGTGACTAGTGCTCCCATCTGCCTTTCCCCAGTCTAGTCTTGTTAGGGTGACTGAGGGTTTAGGCATCCTGCTCGCCGCACGGGTTCACACCCCGTCTAGGGTATCAGGGCAGACAGGTGCCAGCTTAGGGTTAGTCAGGGGTGACCGTTCTATTTCCCATCCGTAGATAAGGGTCCCCCTTCCCCTCCGTCTGGTGCGACACGACTGCTGCTGGGATAGCGGTCATGACAAGTATGCAGTGGAGCTGGAGGCAGGGATTCACTCCAAGTCCTTTGGGAAAATGGCCAGGTGCATGCTGAGTAGAGATAAGCGAATTTCTCAAAAATTTGATTCAGCCCATTCACTGAATCTTCTGAAAAGATTTGCTTCGTTCCGAATTTATTTGCGGTGAATTGCGTTAAAAAATGTCTATTTCCGGGCTGCAGAGAGCCTTTATAGGGGTGTAGAACACTGTGCCTTGCAGTAACACGCACTGTGCTGTGGTATTGAAATAATAATGTAAGCCACTATGACATTCAGATGACAGACGTCGCTCTTAGAATCACTGCACACTTCACTTATTTTGGAAGTCCCAGGGCCAAAACTGTCCAAATAACTCAAGTATGTGCTCAGCCCTAGTGATGGCCTTGCGGATCGCCCGGCGGTTGTTTCGCGGCGAACTTTGCTCGTTCGCGGTTCGCCAAACGGGGGAACATATGGCGATGTCCGCCAGCACCATATTCTTTTACATTGTGAAGAACTTTGACACCCATTGCACAACCATCAGGTGGTACAGAACATCCAATTGAGACGTTTCAGCACATGGACATATGCCCCACCTTATAAATAAACCCCATCTGACTGCCATTTTACATTCAGTCTTTTGCCAGTGTAGGAAGGGGTTGCTGTGTGGAGCAGGGACAGACTGTGAGGGACACCATTCGCTAGCTAATGGGGCCACAAAAGTTCTTTTAACATGGTTGACATGATTTGAAAAAAATGCACTTAATGTTTATTACTTGACCTATGACCTTCACCCTCCTATTCTTTATAAATAAATCTGTGGGGAAGACTGTTCACAGAGTTTCATTTATTAAAATTTATAGTAGGAAAGTCCTCCATCAGCTCCCCCATCATGTCTACACTTTATCGCTAACTGACAGTGAAGGGCTCAGCTCCCCCGTCACTCTCAGAGGCAGTGATACGTTCTGTCAGGCACCACTTTATTGCGGAGGCAGAGAGACACAGGGCACAGCTTCATTACACACCACTGTCCTCGCCCTATAAGCAGCCGCTCAGGTGTTGACAAGGAATGAGATCCCTGCTCACAGCCACTTCACCAAGATTCCTGGCCGACTGGCTCCTCAGAGTCTGCACAGAAGTCGGAGGTTATTGTCATTCTCATGGTGACTGTCAGGTCTGGTCAAACTTGATGCTGTGCTACCTGTGTCAGAGTGCCCATAAGATGCTGCTGTACAAGTATGTACAAGAAAAGATTAAAGGATCTTAACATGTATAGCTTGGAAGAAAGACGAGACAGAGGGGATATGATAGAAACTTTTAAATACATAAAGGAAATCAACACAGTAAAAGAGGAGAGAATGTTTAAAAGAAGAAAAACAGCTACAAGAGGACATAGGTTTAAAAGTAATATCAGGAAGTATTACTTTACTGAGAGAGTAGTGGATGCATGGAATAGCCTTCCTGCAGAAGTGGTAGCTGCAAATACAGTGAAGGAGTTTAAGCATGCATGGGATAGGCATAAGGTCATCCTTCATATAAGATAGGGCCAGGGGCTATTCATAGTATTCAGTATATTGGGCAGACTAGATGGACCAAATGGTTGTTATCTGCCGACACATTCTATGTTTCTATGGTATAGGTGTGCAATCGATAGGTGTGACTTACAGAGGGGTGTGATTGTTGTAGAAATATTAATAGTTGTAATCCGCTCTCCAATGTATTTGTGTAAGGAAAGGAAAAAATCTCAACTGCAGTCAGCCAAAGGTGTTTTCATGTTAAGTTTTGCTGAGCAACTGCCCCGCCCTGCTCAGTCTGTTCACTTTTATTTACTCACAAAAGGTGTAGTTATGGGCTGGCCCATAACAAGGATGCAGGAAGTGATGACATACAGGAAATGATGACATAGGAAGACAAGACACCATCATTTAGAATACCATAGCCAACAAACAGTTAATTTTATCTAGCCTTGCTCAGTGATCAATGCCAGATAAAGTTACTATGATCCTCATGCATGTTTATTTACAGGACAACGTCATTATCTCCAGCGGCTGATCAGGCGCACTAGAGACAACAAATCCACGTTCCTTTCGTTATATTGCTCTCTTAACAAATGCATCCACACCAAGCCAATAAATCTGCGTCTTGCGCTCGGGCCCTAGCCGGCGTCCATACATCAGCCAACAAAACACTGCTCTTCTGAACACATCAGTCTCCCCCGGCCCACAGCCCAGTGCTTAGCACATGGACCATTCGCCGACGGAGACCTCTGCGCCCAGCAGCTGTGACAGGACATACATGGGAAAATATCCACTCCAATGGTTTACCCTGACATGATGACAATACACAATATATTAAATACACATCCTAATAAAATTTCTACAACATGATATACTTATAATATACTTTCTAACATAGAAAGTATATTATAGTGGATTTGTATTGTGCAGCAGTTGTGTGCGTTTCTGCTGCGATACTGCAGCTATACAGAGGGGCAAATGCTCTTGAAACAAATAATTTCAACTGGTGTGTTATACCAGTTGCCCCCCCAAAAAAATTGATTGAGGCAGGGGTGTGATATACCAATAATTCAAACAAAAAACAAACATCCAGCTCAGTCTCGCAAAGGTTCAACTGTACATTATTTGCGTGGTTTAAAAATATACATCCAGTACAACCAGTCTTTGTCTACGCGTTTCGGGCTATCAGGTATGTAAGCCCTTACTCATGACATACTAAAGACACAACTGAAAGCAGCATATATAGTGGGTCAACACCTGTGCCCCTGATTGGGCTATCACGTGACCCAAAAGAGATGCTGCTGTTCACATGCATCAAATCTTCAATTTTGTTTGCAAGTTACAGGAGCTACATACAATGCGGGAGGACCTTGAATTAACTAACTCTTCACCTTGTTTCAACACCACAAACTGGGATTTTTATCCGATGCGGTCAAGGTCCCCCGCATTGGATCGATACCAAGAATTGCATGCAAGGGACTTGTTCTTGCTGGATAATAAAGTCAAGTCCATAGATAAGTGCCTCCATCACAATAATATGACCAAAGGAGAGTTTCAGGCGTTATGGGAGCTGAAAGACAGAGATGACGTAATTATTAAGCAGGCCGATAAGAAGGGAGTGGTAGTTACACTTGATGGTGGAATCTACAAATTGAAACCATGCTCAGTGACACAGATGTGTATGCTGTCCTGAGAGATAACCCGCTCCCCACCTTTCAGAAGGAAATGATGGAATTATTATCCTTAGGTCTGAAATCTGGTTTCCTTGCACTCCCCAAAACGCATAAAGATGTTTTTCTCCTCCACTTAGACCAATAGTAGAAGGAATTGGATAATTTTCTGAAAGACTGTCGCAATGGGTGGATTCACATCTTCAACCTGTAGTTCCACATATACCAGGCATCCTTAGGGATACTAGATCAGTCCTACAGGCATTTAATACTATTGAATGGTCTGAATATTACATATGGATCACAGTGGACGTAGTTTCACAATGTACGAATATAATGCATGATTTGGCTCTGAGGTCCCTCTCATGGTTTCTGGAGACATATAGTAATTTCACTAAAGGATTGCAAGAATACATAGCTTTGGTGGTGGACTTCCTCCTCAGGCACAATTTCTTCATGTTCAATGACAGTTTTTATTTCCAGGTATCAGGGGTGTCAATGTGGGCTAAGTTGTCTCCTTCCATAGCCAATATCTTTATGGCATGGTGGGAGAGGGGCTTCCTCCTCATCGACACCCATCCGTTTTGGGATTGCATAAGGTGTTATGGTCGCTACATCAATGACCTGTTATTTACTTGGTCGGGGATGTGGCGGCCATACCACCTTTCGCCCAATACCTCAATTCTTGTTTGGAAACTATCTCCTTCAGTGTTCATCATGAACCACACAAGATATCATTTTTGGACTTGCCCTATATGCACAGGGGGCATACTCTCGAAAACATGTTACTAGTAGTACACAACGGATACTAGACATGGAAAGAAACCTGTTGGTTTATCCTAAATTAAAACAAGGATCTATTAAGATGCAAATGTCGTCGGACAAGACCCCTCAGAGCACCTTTGTGACACAATTCAGTGTGGAATACTCTGAAGTTTGTAGGATTGTTAGACAACATCTTCCAGTTTTGGCACATGATAAGCAATGGGCAACTATAGCAGCTGGAGGTGTAATGTGTGCGGCCCGTAGAGCTCCCACAGTGGCTACTTATATAAGCCCCAGTCTGTACCAGGATAAGAAAATATTATATACTATATAATTATAGTATACTATAACCACAATATGTTGGTTGCACCACTAATGCCATTAAGGTAAGAATTCGCAAGGACATCTCGAACATGCTGCACTATGTCAGTGTGTCTGTGGCTAGCTTACACTTTGCGATTGTCCATTGTGGAGACACGTCCGGTATGCAAGTACAAGGGATTGAGAGTGTTAAAGCACCAACTAGAGGAGGACACCATAGGAGGAAACTTCTTAACAGGGAGTCTTTTTTGATTTTTCAGTTGAGCAGCCGTCAGCCTGAGGGGCTTAATAAAAGATTGGATCTGATATTACAGCAATAGTGCAATATGATGCAGTGATGTATATTTCCCATTTCAGATGTTCTTTTGTGTCGAACATGGATATGTTTTTAGTAAATAATGTGTATAACTTTTTAATTGAAGATTTAATGCATGTGAACAGCAGCATCTATTTTGGGTCACGTGATAGCCCAATCAGGAGCACAGGTGTTGACCCACTAAGGGCTTACATACCTGATAGGCCAAAACGCATAGACAAAGACTGGTTGTACTGGATGTATATTTTTAAACCGCACAAATAAAGTACCATTGAACCTTTGCGAGACTAAGCTGGATGTTCGCTTTTTGTTTGGATTCCAAGTTATCCGTATCCAAGTGCAGAGAAGAGGCAGGTGAGAGCCGAATTATTAACCTGTTTTGTGTGACATACCAATAATATACTTTCTATATAGTGTCCTCCGAGAAACATTGGTACCTTACCATAAGGTTCTTCTACCACCTCTACACATAAAATTGGGATTGATGAAGCAATTAGTTAAATTACTCCCAAGAGATGGAGAATGCTTCAAATACTCGGTCACCAAGTTTCCAGGCCTGTCGGAGGCAAAATTGAAGGAAGGTGTGTTCGTCAGACCAGAAATTAGAAGGCTTATAGTTGATCACGAGTTTGTCAATACCATGACAGATCCCCAAAAAGAAGGGTGGATTGCATTTAAAGAAGTCGTACAGAGTTTTTTGGGCAATAACAAAGACCCTCACTACAAAAAGATTGTCAGACGAATGCTGAAAGCATTTCAAGCTTTAGGTTGCCTGATGAGTTTGAAAGTGCATTTCCTCCAGTCTCACCTTGACTACTTTCCTGAAAATTTCGGAGCTGTGAGTGAGGAAGAAGGTGAACGATTCCACCAAGACATTAAAGAGATGGAAAGGAGATACCAGTGAAGATGGAGCATTACATTGATAGCAGACTACTGTTGGATGCTTCAGAGAGACATTCCAGATGCTACTCACAAGTGTAAATGCACCAAGAGGAGCCTCACAGGGAAGAATAATCGAGTTTAGTGTGTGTAGGTGAGCTAATTTCAGTTAAAAAAAGGATTTTCATGAAAAAAATTGCAATAAAACTTTAATTTCAATTTATTTTGAGGTATTGCCTTATTTAACATAGTTATCTAAATTGTCAGTAAACGTGTTGTCCTATGAAAAAATAGAGGTCATTTTCGGATTCAGGGCTGTCAGAATGCACCACTTCCAGGCCTTGCTTCAAGAAATGCTGCATTTTGCTTTTGTGGGTGCTGGCAGAGGAATTTCCACTCACAGAGAAACAGTTGCGGGTACCAATCCAACAGCGCATGCAAGAAGAGGGCGATTTGAAGATGTGTTGGTCACTTCGGATATAAGATCATTCTTGCAGCCAACCCATCGACAGCCTCCCTCTGGATTCAGCCTCAGGGAACGCCTAGACCGACAGGTGTCCGACTACATCGGGTTAACGGCCGATGTGGATGTTCTGAGAAGTGAGGAACCCCTGGACTACTAAGTGTGCAGGCTTGACCTGTGGCCAGAGCTGGCACAATTTGCCATGGAACTCTTGGCTTCCCCCTCGTCTAAAAGGATGTTCAGCGCAGCAGGGGGAATTGTGACCGATAAGCACACTCGCCTAGCTCACAACCGTGTGGACTACCTCACATTTCTAAAAATGAATGAGGCATGGATCTCAGAGGAATTTAACACCAGTGATGGCCAGTTCGCAGTGTTCATCGACGAACACATGCGATCTGCCATCTTTATTCCCAAGTCCGGCGCTGCAGAAGTAAGTCCTTACCTGTGCAAGCCGCTGTGAAACACATGCGGTCACCGGGAGAAGGCAGTTCCGAGAACAGCAGCCCAATGATGGCAGATCGCATGTGTTCCTCGGCAAACACTGCGAACTGGCCATCACTGTTTAACACCTGTGACGACCCGGTTTAATAGAATTTCACCATGCCAGCCCACACATATCTTACAACACCAAGAACAAAAAATGGTCCTGTCTTATGTAAATAATGAGTAGAGTTAAGCGGACACCTGGGTTTTCGGGTTCGAAGGGTTCGGCCGAACTTCGGAAAAAAGTTTGAGTTCAGGACCCGAACTTGACCCAAACTTTACCCCGAACACCATTGAAGTCAATAGGGACCCGAATTTTTGAGCACTAAAATGGCTGTAAAAATGTCATGGATAGGGCTAGAGGGCTGCAAATGGCATCAAAATGTGGTTACGAGCATGGCAAGTGCTCTGCAAAGAAATATGGATAGGGAAATGACTTTAAATAACATAAAATGGGTAAAAAATTAAAAATCTTGTCAGTCAGTTCGTGTAGGCGTGTGCAAACTTATTGCCCCACCATGTTGCACATCCCTGTGATGTTCACAATCAAATTTAATATCTGCTCTATCAACTTTCGATGTGCTTTTCTGCGCCTAACATGGTGATCACGGGTGGCGGGGAATCAGGGTTCCACGCCGGAGAGGGAGCGTGAGAAAGAGAGAGCACATCCAAGGAAGAATTCATTTTTTCAAATTTAAAATTAAAGAGTTTAATTATGGGGCAAATTAATAAAGCATAAAAGTCTGACAACTTTTTAAAGTTTAAGCATTGAATGAAAGGATGTGGCACGCATTAATTAATTTTATTCTCTGTCAACTATGGAGATCAGGGGTTTCTATCTGGAAAAATTTGAAAAATGTCACACGACAATGTAAAAATTCTGAAGCCCAAATGTGGGCCAGAAGAGGAAAGCAGAATTATGGGAAAAATTATTGAGGTAAAAAATTTGCACAAATTACAGAAGCCCAAATGTGGGCCAGAAGAGTAAAGTGGAAATGTGGGAAAAGCTGCTAAAGCACAAATGTGGTACACATTACAGAAGCCCAAATGTGGGCCAAAAGAGTAAAGCAGAAATGTGGGACAAAGTATTGAAGCACAAATGTTGGCCAAAAGCGTAAAGCAAAAATGTGGGACAAATTATTGAAGCGCAAATGTGGTACAACTTGTTAAAGTTTAAGCATCAATTAAAGAAGAATTTCAGAAATTGTATTCCCTGACACCTATGCAGAGCAGGGGTTTATTCAGGTCTAAAATTGTATAATGTCAACCCAAGAATGTAATAGAAAAATGTATTAACTTGTCTACCTGGTAGAACAGGGGTCTATGACAGAAAAAAATTGTTTATTGTCACCCGAAAAAGTAAAGAAAAATTATTGAAATTTATTAAGCTGTCAACTAGGTAGAAGAGGGGTATATTACACCCAAAAATTGTTGAATTTCACCAGAAAATGTACCTGACAATTTATACCGGTCTACTAAGTATAGCAATGGTACATCACATCCAAAAATCGTTAATTTCTAACGATAATTTGTTTTCCCTTAGTCCTAACAGCAGCACAGATGGGGGTTAACTGCCCCTGTGGACTGGTAGGACCCGCGGAATTTTAATGAGCCCAAGAACCAATAAACGATCTTCAGCTCCCTGAAAGGGAGGAGATCACCCCCCAGCCCACCGTGTTTTTAACAAGTATGATGTATTTAGGGTGGGATATTTGTGTGCTGCTGTTAGGACTAAGGGAAAACAAATTATCGTTAGAAATTAACGATTCCCTTACGTCCTACCAGCAGCACAGATGGGGAGATAGCAAGATGAAACCCCTAGGGAGGGTCCTCATGCCTGGCAGAACTAAGAACTGTCTGCCCAAAAGCCGAAAACTCTGCCATACTAGCATCTATCCTATAATGGGAGATGAAGGTTGACTCAGAGCTCCAGGAGGCCGCCTTTCAGATCAACTCTAAGGGGAGAAGGCTTCTTTCCGCAACCGAGGTGGAGACCGCCCTAGTAGAATGGGCTCTCACAAACTCGGGAGGATTTAAGGTTTGGGAGACAAAGGCTTCCCTAATGGCCTCCTTGATCCAGCGACTAATGGTGGCTTTAGACGCTTTACGGCCTTTAGACTTACCGGCAAACAGGATAAGGAGATTCTCATCTATCCTGAACTCTCTGGATCTATCACATAGATCTGGAGGCATCTAGAAATATCCAGCGGGTCTCTAGCTGGAGTATCAGAGGAGGAGGCTGTAAACAAAACTGGTAAAGAGATTACCTGGTTGATGTTTTGAAAGGTAGGCACCTTAGGCCTGAAGTATGGTAAAAACTTCAGGAGCACTCTGTCCTGTAAGAAAATAATGTATGGATGAATTGCAGAGAAAGCCTGCAATTCAGAGACTCTTTTGGCTGAAGCTATAGCCAGAAGAAAGACCATCTTTAAAGTTAAATATTTAAAATCTACCTCCTCCAAAGGCTCGAAGGGGGGAGATGCTAGCCCCCTGAGCACTACTGAAAGATCCCACTGGGAAATAGGTTTCAGTATAGTAGGCTTTAGTCTCTCCACTCCCTTCAGGAAGCATTTGATGAGTGGGTCCCGAGAATATGGCCTGTTGAGACAGGCCGAGATGGCACAAATTTGTACCTTCAAGGTAGCTGGAGATAGGCCTCTATCTAATCCATCTTGAAGGAATTGTAGTATCGCAGGAAGGGGCGGATCTGCAGACGCCACCTGTTTGGAATCACACCATACCACGAAGATTCTCATGATCCTGGAGTAGGCCTTCTTTGTAGACTCTGCTCGGGAATGCGACAAAGTTCTCAGGACCGACTCGGAAAGCCCTTCCATGTTGGGAAGGGACTGATCAACCTCCAGGCTGTCAGGTTGAACCTGTGCAGATCTTGGCAGAGGTGAGTGTCCCACGACACCAGGGTCTGCTCGGGGGGAGTCTCCAATATTGTCCCCGACTCATCTGAATGAGCTGGGTAAACCAGGATCTTCTGGGCCAAAACGGTATGATGGCTATTACCGAGGCCTGATCCTGACGGATTTTCATCAATACCCTCGGTATCATGGAAAACGGAGGGAAGATGTAAGCCAGCCTGAACCTCCACGGTATCGACAGAGCATCTATCGCCAGGGGGTTGTCTTCCCTGTACAGGGAACAGAACCTCAGCACCTTGGCGTTGAACCTGGTTGCCATGAGATCCACCTCTGGCATACCCCAACTGTGAACTAGCTGCCTGAAGACCTCCGGATGCACAGACCAGTCCATGGTCGGTAATCCTCGACTTAAGCGGGTCGCTATCATATTGAGGGAGCCTCGAATATGAACGGCAGATAAATGGGAAAGGTTCAACTCTGCCCACCGAAGGATCACCCCGATCTCTGATAGAAGGGGCAATGACCTTGTGCCTCCCTGCTTGTCTATATAGAGAACCGCAGTCATATTGTCTGACTGGACTTTCACCGCTTTGCCCCGAATCTGAGGGGTGAAGTGAAGGAGGGCTAGCCGGATAGCTCGCATCTCGCGAAGATTGGAAGAAAGATGCCGCTCCAGGGGGGACCAGGATCCCTGTACTGGGGATCCGTCCAGGTGAGCGCCCCAGCCTACAAGGGACGCGTCTGTAGTCAATATGACCCAAGTTGGTTGGGTCATAGACTTCCCTGCTGGCAGTCGAAACCACCATCTGAGGGAATTCCGGGTTTGACCGGACAGGGAGCACAGGGAATCTAGCCCCGCAGGGCTGCCGTTCCATAAGTGTAAGACCTCCGACTGAAGAGGACGGAGGTGCCATAGTGCCCAAGGGACTGCGTCCGCAGCCGCTGACATGAGCCCCAGCATCTTCATGAGAGTCCGGATAGAGACTCGACGAGGGGCATAAAGGACCTTTGCCAGGTCCTGAATCCGCGCTTTCCTTTCTAGAGTCAACCGGAGGGACATCTCCACAGAGTCGACCACGAATCATAAAATAATGTATTGAAGTCGATGTGCTCACATTTGACTTCTGCCAGTTGATAATCCAGCCTAGGCGGAGGAGAAAGAAGATTGCGATCTGAAGATGGTGGGTAAGGATCGGAACTGAAGAGGCTATGAAAAGCCAATCGTCCAGATAAGGAATAATAGTCAGACCTTGAAGTCTCAAAGCTGCCACCACCGACACCACCACCTTGGTGAAGATAAGGGGGGCAGAAGAGATTCCGAAGGGAAGCGCGGTGAACTGAAAGTGCCTGCGAATCCCTGAAATCTGGACCGCGATCCTGAGGAATTTCTGGGAAGCGGAATGGATCGGAATATGAAGATACGCACCTTTGAGGTCCAGAGTAGCCATGACATCCCCAAGGTTGAGGATATGGGCGACTGATCTTATGGTTTCCATGCAAAACCTTGTTTTCCTTATAAATCGATTGAGAAATCTCAAGTCGATGATAATTCGGAGGTCTCCCGTCTTCTTGGGAACCAGGAACACTGGTGAGTAAATGCGTAGGCCTCTCTCCCCTGCCGGCACCTCCTCTAGGGCTCCCTTGGAGATATAGTCCTGGATGTAAGATTCCAGGACCACTTGTTTGGCCGACCCGAAGTTTTGTGTGGCGATGAATCTCTCTGGGGGGAGAGAGATAAAGTCTACCCGGTACCCGACGGAGACTAAGTCCAGAACCCAAGGGTCTGCGATCAACTGACTCCAAGAGTCTTTGAAATGGGAGAGACGGCCCCCCACGGGAGTTTGGGGGAGTGGTACGGGAAAGTCTAGAGGAGACACTGCAGGGGCAGCAGGGCTTATCCAAGAGCCTCGAAGAGGCCCATAGTCAGGAGGGTTTTGCCTCCTTGGTGGGTTTACGGGAGTGCCTCGAATATTTACGAGACGGCCCCCCCAATCTCTGCGCCTAGACTGCTGCCCCGGACGTCCTTCGCGCTTCTTCTCCTGTCTGGGGCGTCCCCGAAAGGGCTGCTGGGGGAGGCTCTTCCCCTTTTTATCGGAGAGCCCCTCCATTATCTTGTCCAGTTCGGACCCGAACAGCCTATCCGGTTCGAAGGGGAGCCCACAAAGGTTGAACTTGGACGCGTTGTCCGCGATCCAAGGTTTCAGCCAAAGTGGTCTGCGGGCAGCCGAAACTAGGGCCATAGTTTTGGCGGCCAGCTTCAGCTGCATCTGGGTGGAGTCAACTAGGAAGTCCATAGCCAGGTTGGCTGATTTGAAGGCTGCCAGGATATCATCTCTGGATACGCTCTGGTCCACGTCTGTCTGGATCTGGTTGAGCCTAGAGCGTAAATAGGTGGCTACTTCAGTGGCCGCAATTGAAGTGGATGCGGAGGCAGCGGCCGCCGCATAACTCCTTCTAAGGGTGCACTCTGCCCTCCGGTTTAGAGGGTCCTGCAGACTAGACCCATCGTCTGCAGGGACTAGAGTGCACCGGGACAACTTGGCTATAGCCATGTCCACCTTGGGAACGGAACCCCACGATTCCACCAAGGGTTTAGCCATCGGGTACATGAGTTTAAACTTTCTGGTGAGAACTGGACCTTTCTCAGGCTTTCGCCACTCTGTGCGCATCACAGAGAGAAGGGTCTCATCCGCTCTGAAGACACGCTGTGTCCGTCCGGCGGGATCGGAGGACTCCCCCATGTCAACATCCTGGTCCCCCGACCTGATGGACTTAAGTAACTTCTGCGTCTTTTCTGGAGGGAAAAAGCAAGAAGTAATTTCTTCTTCCTCAGAAGAAGACCCAACCGGACAGGGGGTAGGTCTTTCGACTGGTGCGACCACATCCATGGGAGTCTGAGAGGGTCCTGGTAACCACGCACCACTCCCTTAATGAAATCATCCACGTATGTCTTCGTCCACTGAAACATTTCCTGCATCATGGGTTCCGTGGATGCCGTGCGACAACTCTCACATCTAGAGTAGGGACAGCCATCGTCTAAGGGCGTGTTGCATTCAAAACACGCCAAATGCTTCCTCTTGGCCCCAGCCTTTCGCTGATCCGGATCCCTAGGGGAAGCCATAGTCTGTAATTGGAAAGAAAAAACAGGTCATAACACCTACAAAAATTGGAGGTGGAGAAACAAGACCTTAAGGGGGCCCACCAGCACTAGAAGAAAAAGAGAGCTGCAGAAGAGGAACAACAAACCCAAGCCAAGCAATACTACAAGGATATCTCAAGGCACAGGGAACTCTGGAGCTAGCTTGTCAAAGCGATGCAACCAGAGCACTGACTGACAGGCTCTGGGCGCTTAAAAGAAGAAAGCCCCGCCCCCTGGGCGGGTCCTAGATCGTAAATAGCCCAGAGATATAAGAGAGCCAATACTGGCTCAACCTGCTGTAAGTAGCTCCCCCGGTTAATCCTGGATCCCAGGATGTATATAGGGGAACAATTTAATAAAGGAGGTGAGGATAGAACCTCAGATTGCGCTGCGAAAAAACCGGAAGTGACGTAGCGCACCTAGTGCGCGTCACTTCCGGAAGATGGCGGCGCCCATAGCGCCGCATGCATGTGGCGATAGGAAGAAACGGGACACCGCACAATACTGAAAGAAGAGGGGAGGGGGACACCCCGCTCCCCGACGGTACCCCAGGTACAAAAAACAATTATTTTTTATAATTTTTTTCCGGTCTACTAGGTATAGCAGTGGTACATCACACTAAAAAATTGGTGAATTTCACTGACAAAGTAGTGAAATGACATAAAATAAAATACATACAAATAAAATAAAAAAATTTGATTTATGAGGTGGAGTTCCATACGGAGTAGGAGTTTGAGGATGCGGTGGACGTAGCAGTGTAGTTGGAAGCGGTGGTGGAGGAGGCCGAGGTAGCCAACACAGGTTTTTTTTGTTTTGTTTTTTTAATTAGGGTACACTCTCAAAGAGCGTGAAATATCAAAAATACAACAATGAGCAATTCCGCTGCATTATAACAATGGTTGGTTAATGCCGGTATACATGTCTATTTTGCAAAAGGTACGGACAAGTCCTGTGGGATCCATACCTGGTTTATTTTAATTACCGTGAGCTTGTCCACATTGGCTGTGGACAGGCGGCTGCGCTTGTCTGTGATGGCGCCCCCTGCCGTGCTAAACACACATTTAGATAATACACTGGCTGCATGGCAGGCCAGCACCTCAAAGGCGTAAAAGGCAAGCTCAGGCCATGTGCCCAATTTGGAAACCCAAAAGTTGAAGGGGGCAGACCCGTCATTCAGTACGTGTAGGCGTGTGCACACATACTGCTCCACCATGTTGCTGAAATGCTGCCTCCTGCTAAGATGTTCCATATAAGCTGGTGGTTCTGGTTGTTGTGCCGTGCTGACAAAGTTTTTCCACATTTCGGCCATGCTAACCCTGCCTTCTGAGGTGCTGGCGGTGCCCCAGCTGCATTGGCAACCTATTCCTTGTCCTCTGCCATCGCCTTGTGCTTCCACTGTGCCCCCGCTGTCAGGTGGGAATGCCACCAGCAGCGTGTCTACCAGCGTGCGCTGGTACTCACACATCTTACGATCATGCTCTAGTGACGGTATTAAGGATGGTCCTTGTAAAGGGGATCCCGTAGCGTGGCCACCCAGTAATCAGCAAAAGTTAGAATGTGGGCAACTCAGCGGTCGCTGCGGAGACACTGCAGCATGTAATCGCTCATGTTTGCCATTCTGCTCAGAGGCAACGAAAAGCTGTCCTCTGTGGTAGGTGTATCGTCTGTGTCCTCTGTATCCCCCCGTCCAGGCACCAGTGATGGCCATGAGCTGGTCTGGGTGCCACCCTGCTGTGAACATGGTTCCTCCTCCTCCTCATCCTCCACCTCGTCATCCTGCAGAACTGTGCCTTCGCTGGACAATTGTGTACCTCGTGTTTGTGGGTGCAGGAACCCACCCTCGGAGCCACTTGTGAATGACTAGCCGGAAACCCTACGAAATGATCCCTCTTCCTCCTCCTTCTGTGCCACATCCTCTTCCATCATCGCCAGCAGCGTTTTTTCAACGAGGCATAGAAGTGGGATAGTTACGCTGAGAATGGCGTTATCGGCACTGGCCATGTTGGTGAAGCAGCTCTGACATATCAGGGTCATTTTTAAGGAATCTCTGCACCACTTTAGCACATGCGCCAGGCAAGGGATGTGCATCAACCTGGCTAGTCCCAGAGCTGCTACAAGATTTCGCCCATTATCGCACACCACCGGGCTTGAGGCTCACTGGCACCAACCACTCATCAGTCTGTTGTTCAAGGCCCGTCCACAGCTCCTGCGCGGTGGGGGGTTTGTCCCCCAAACAGATACGTTTTAAAACTGTCTGCTGTTGTTTACCCGTGGCTGTGCTGAAGTTGGTGGTGAAGGTGTTACACTGACCGGATGAGGAGCTGGTAGAGGATGAGGAAGCAGAGCAGGAGGAGGAAGCAACAGGAGGCAAACTGAAGCGCCCTGCAATCCTCGGTGGTGGAAGGACATGCACCAAACTGCTATCCGCCTCAGGCCCAGCCGCCGCTGCATTTACCCAGTGTGCTGTTATGGAGATATAACGTCCCTGACCGTGCTTACTGGTCCACGTATCCGTAGTGCGGTGCACCTTGCCACAGATGGCGTTGTGCAGTGCACACCTTATTTTGTCCCCTACTTGGTTGTGCAGGGAAGGGATGGCTCACCTGGAAAAATAGTGGTGGCTGGGCACGACAAACTGTGGGACAGAGACAGCCATAAGGCCCTTAAAACTATCCATCTCCACCAGACAGAATTACAGCATTTCAAAGGCTAGCAATTTTGAAGTGCTGGCATTCTGGGCTTGTGATCGTGGGTGGGTAGGGGGTACTTCCTCTTCCTCTCCAGCGTTTGGGAGATGGAGAGCTGAATGCTTCAGTGGGACATTGTGGAGATGCTTGGTGACCCAGGTGGTGGTGTTGCTGGAAGATCCTCTGTTTGTGGGGTGGCAGGTGACACTGTCACTCCAGAGGTGGATGAAGAGGCAGAGACTGCAGCAGAAGAGGAAGCAGGAGGAGCCAGAGACCTTTCTTGGTTTTTGAGGTGTCTACTCCACTGCAGCTCGTGCTTTGCATTTAAATGCCTGGTCATGCAGGTTGTGCTCAGGTTAAGAACATTTATGCCTCGCTTCAGGCTCTTATTGCACAGCGTGCAAACCACTCATGTCTTGTCATTAGCACATTGTCTGAAGAAATGCCACGCCAGGGAATTCCTTGGAGCTGGCTTTGGTGTGCTCGGTCCCTTGCTGCGGTGGGCAATAGCAGGCGTACTGTCTAGAGGACGGCTGCTCCGCTTTTCCACCCTGCTCCCTCTTCTGCTGTGCTGGTTGCTCTGTGCGACCACCGCCTCTTCCTCCGAACTACATAGGTCACTCGAATTACCTTGATTCCATGTGGGTCATGGAACCTCGTCGTCCTCCACGTCATCGTCCACCCAGTCTTCACCCCTGCCCTCCTTGTCGGTCTGCACTCTTTCGAAAACCCCAGCAGTTGACACTTGTGTTTCGTCATCATCCAAAACGTGCTGGGTCCTCCCATGTACTCATCTTGAAAGATAAGTGGTTGGGCATCAGTGCACTCAATCTCTTCCACTTCAGGGGCAGGGCTAGGTGGATGGCCCTGGGAAACCTTGCTAACAGAGTCATCAAAAAGCAGAAGAGACTGCTGCATGACTTAGGGCTCAGACTGCTTGGCTGATTTGCAAGGGGGTGAGGTGAGAGACTGATGGACATCGGCTGCAGGTGCCAACAGTGATCTTTCAGTATGTGAAGTAACTGGAACCACTGTCAGGAACCCAATCTACTATTGCCTGTACTTGTTCAGGCCTCACCATTGGTAGAGCAGCATTAGGCCCGACCAAATACCGCTGCAGGTTCTGTCGCCTGCTCACTCCTGAGGAAGGGCTTTCACTTGTGCGTGTAGCTGGCACAGATCGACCACGTCCCTTATTTGATGCTCTCCTCATATTTCTCAAATGTAGGATCTTGCCCTAAATGGGTGTTTAATTAATAGTAGAATAGAACGACTGTATGTGCAGGGTGTATCTCACACGCCCTGAACCAGACTAGGCCTCAATTAAATTTGTTTCCAAAAATGCCTGTATTTCAAATACCTGAATAAAAACCCTGTATTTAAAGAGTGTATCTCACAACCTTTGAACCAGACTAGGCCTTAATTACATTTGTTTGCCAACAATGCCTGTATTTCAAATACCTGAATAAAACACCTGTATTTAAAGGGTGTATCTCACACGCCCTGAACCAGACTAGGCCTCAATTAAACTTGTTTGCCAAAAATGGCTGTATTTCAAGTACCTGAATAAAACCACTGTATTTAAAGGGTGTATCTCACACGCCCTGAACCAGACTAGGCCTCAATTAAACTTGTTTGCGAAAAATGGCTGTATTTAAAATGCCCGAATAAAACCCATCTGTTTAAAGGCAATTTCAAAAGTCTTGATGATGTAAGGGCGCAACAATTTTGTATTTTGCCCCAAAAAGGGTGTTTTATTAATAGAAGAATATAAGCCCTGTATATGCAGGGTGTATCTCATATGGCCTGACCCACACTAGGCCTCAATTAAAGATTTGTGCACTTGCATACCGAACTGCTAGTGTGAAAGTACCCTAATCCACTGTTAAAATAATTTGCTAGCTAACAATGTCAGATTGCAATATTAATGTGTGTGACCGATAAGTGTCATTATATGAAAAAATCATATTCTGGGGCAGATTGACAATAGGGAAATTTCCTGGTGGGCCGATCCCTAGGAGGGCCACTCAAGCTCTCCTCACAGCAGCCAGCTGGGTCCATAAAAATGATTCTCTCCTATGCACCTGGCCAGTGTTCTCCACTATGGTATTGCTGGCCCTGCCTACATATGTTGTCCTTGCCTAATTATGTTGCCTTGCCTTCTGTCAATTTGGACCCACCTGCAACATGGGACCACCTTTTTTTTTTTTTCCAGGGCCATTTTTTATTCTCAATCCACCCCATATGTATCCCTTTTTGAAGAAAAGTTCACAACTGTCACATTTATATAAATGGGGTTTGCAAAAATCTATGTACTTATTGCAGGAACTACTCTTTCCACGTATCTGATATACAATTGCAAACATTTCTGCAACAAATCTAAGGTGAAATGTATAAAAAAATATATTTGAAGTGGCGACTAGGGATGAGCGAACTCGAACTGTATAGTTCGGGTTCGTACCGAATTTTGGGGTGTCCGTGACACGGACCCGAACCCGGACATTTTCGTAAAAGTCCGGGTTCGGGTTCGGTGTTCGTCGCTTTCTTGGCGCTTTTGTGACGCTTTCTTGGCGCTTTTTGAAAGGCTGCAAAGCAGCCAATCAACAAGCGTCATACTACTTGCCCCAAGAGGCCATCACAGCCATGCCTACTATTGGCATGGCTGTGATTGGCCAGAGCACCATGTGACCCAGCCTCTATTTAAGCTGGAGTCACATAGCGCCGCCCGTCACTCTGCTCTGATTAGCGTAGGGAGAGGTTGCGGCTGCGACAGTAGGGCGAGATTAGGCAGATTAACTCCTCCAAAGGACTTGATTAACTGATCGATCTGCAGCTGTGGATCATTGAGCTGCTGATCCTCAATTGCTCACTGTTTTTAGGCTGCCCAGACCGTTTGTCAGTCACATTTTTCTGGGGTGATCGGCGGCCATTTTGTGTCTTGTGGTGCGCCAGCACAAGCTGCGACCAAGTGCATTTAACCCTCAATGGTGTGGTTGTTTTTTGGCTAAAGCCTACATCAGGGTGAAGCTGTCACACCAAGTGCATTTAACCAGCAATAGTCTGTTCATTTTTTGGCCATATACAAAATCAGGGGCAAGCTGCGCCTGTCACCAAGTGCATTTAACCCTCAATGGTGTGGTTGTTTTTTGGCTAAAGCCTACATTAGGGTGAAGCTGTCACACCAAGTGCATTTAACCAGCAATAGTCTGTTCATTTTTTGGCCATATACTAAATCAGGGGCAAGCTGCGCCTGTCACCAAGTGCATTTAACCCTCAATGGTGTGGTTGTTTTTTGGCTAAAGCCTACATCAGGGTGAAGCTGTCACACCAAGTGCATTTAACCAGCAATAGTCTGTTTATTTTTTGGCCATATCCCAGTCTAATTCTGTCACTAAATCCATACCGGTCACCCAGCGCCTAAATACTAGGCCTCAAATTTATATCCCGCTAAATCTGTCCTTAGTGCTGTAGCTGGGCGAGTTATTTAGTGTCCGTTCAAGCACATTTCTTGTTCTGGGTTGAAATACAATTCCCAATTTAGCAATTTCATAATTTAGTGGTTTCTGCTATATCAGAAATATTTGAAATCTATCCCTAAAAGGGTATGTAATATTCAAGGTGCACATTGGGTCATTCAGAATAACTTCACACACACCCGCTACTGTGTATTTCCAAGTCTAATTCTGGCACTAAACCCATACCTGTCACCCAGCGCCTAAATACTAGGCCTCAAATTTATATCCAGCTAAATCTGTCCCTAGTGCTGTAGCTGGGCGAGTTATTTAGTGTCCGTTCAAGCACATTTCTTGTTCTGGGTTGAAATACAATTCCCAATTTAGCAATTTCATAATTTAGTGGTTTCTGCTATATCAGAGCTATTTGAAATCTATCCCTAAAAGGGTATATAATATTCAAGGTGCACATTGGGTCATTCAGAATAACTTCACACACACCCGCTACTGTGTATTTCCAAGTCTAATTCTGGCACTAAACCCATACCTGTCACCCAGCGCCTAAATACTAGGCCTCAAATTTATATCCCGCTAAATCTGTCCTTAGTGCTGTAGCTGGGCGAGTTATTTAGTGTCCGTTCAAGCACATTTCTTGTTCTGGGTTGAAATACAATTCCCAATTTAGCAATTTCATAATTTAGTGGTTTCTGCTATATCAGAGCTATTTGAAATCTATCCCTAAAAGGGTATATAATATTCAAGGTGCACATTGGGTCATTCAGAATAACTTCACACACACCCGCTACTGTGTATTTCCAAGTCTAATTCTGGCACTAAACCCATACCTGTCACCCAGCGCCTAAATACTAGGCCTCAAATTTATATCCCGCTAAATCTGTCCTTAGTGCTGTAGCTGGGCGAGTTATTTAGTGTCCGTTCAAGCACATTTCTTGTTCTGGGTTGAAATACAATTCCCAATTTAGCAATTTCATAATTTAGTGGTTTCTGCTATATCAGAGCTATTTGAAATCTATCCCTAAAAGGGTATATAATATTCAAGGTGCACATTGGGTCATTCAGAATAACTTCACACACACCCGCTACTGTGTATTTCCAAGTCTAATTCTGGCACTAAACCCATACCTGTCACCCAGCGCCTAAATACTAGGCCTCAAATTTATATCCCGCTAAATCTGTCCCTAGTGCTGTAGCTGGGCGAGTTATTTAGTGTCCGTTCAAGCACATTTCTTGTTCTGGGTTGAAATACAATTCCCAATTTAGCAATTTCATAATTTAGTGGTTTCTGCTATATCAGAGCTATTTGAAATCTATCCCTAAAAGGGTATATAATATTCAAGGTGCACATTGGGTCATTCAGAATAACTTCACACACACCCGCTACTGTGTATTTCCAAGTCTAATTCTGGCACTAAACCCATACCTGTCACCCAGCGCCTAAATACTAGGCCTCAAATTTATATCCCGCTAAATCTGTCCTTAGTGCTGTAGCTGGGCGAGTTATTTAGTGTCCGTTCAAGCACATTTCTTGTTCTGGGTTGAAATACAATTCCCAATTTAGCAATTTCATAATTTAGTGGTTTCTGCTATATCAGAGCTATTTGAAATCTATCCCTAAAAGGGTATATAATATTCAAGGTGCACATTGGGTCATTCAGAATAACTTCACACACACCCGCTACTGTGTATTTCCAAGTCTAATTCTGGCACTAAACCCATACCTGTCACCCAGCGCCTAAATACTAGGCCTCAAATTTATATCCCGCTAAATCTGTCCCTAGTGCTGTAGCTGGGCGAGTTATTTAGTGTCCGTTCAAGCACATTTCTTGTTCTGGATTGAAATACAATTCCCAATTTAGCAATTTCATAATTTAGTGGTTTCTGCTATATCAGAGCTATTTGAAATCTATCCCTAAAAGGGTATATAATATTCAAGGTGCACATTGGGTCATTCAGAATAACTTCACACACACCCGCTACTGTGTATTTCCAAGTCTAATTCTGGCACTAAACCCATACCTGTCACCCAGCGCCTAAATACTAGGCCTCAAATTTATATCCCGCTAAATCTGTCCTTAGTGCTGTAGCTGGGCGAGTTATTTAGTGTCCGTTCAAGCACATTTCTTGTTCTGGGTTGAAATACAATTCCCAATTTAGCAATTTCATAATTTAGTGGTTTCTGCTATATCAGAGCTATTTGAAATCTATCCCTAAAAGGGTATATAATATTCAAGGTGCACATTGGGTCATTCAGAATAACTTCACACACACCCGCTACTGTGTATTTCCAAGTCTAATTCTGGCACTAAACCCATACCTGTCACCCAGCGCCTAAATACTAGGCCTCAAATTTATATCCCGCTAAATCTGTCCTTAGTGCTGTAGCTGGGCGAGTTATTTAGTGTCCGTTCAAGCACATTTCTTGTTCTGGGTTGAAATACAATTCCCAATTTAGCAATTTCATAATTTAGTGGTTTCTGCTATATCAGAGCTATTTGAAATCTATCCCTAAAAGGGTATATAATATTCAAGGTGCACATTGGGTCATTCAGAATAACTTCACACACACCCGCTACTGTGTATTTCCAAGTCTAATTCTGGCACTAAACCCATACCTGTCACCCAGCGCCTAAATACTAGGCCTCAAATTTATATCCCGCTAAATCTGTCCCTAGTGCTGTAGCTGGGCGAGTTATTTAGTGTCCGTTCAAGCACATTTCTTGTTCTGGGTTGAAATACAATTCCCAATTTAGCAATTTCATAATTTAGTGGTTTCTGCTATATCAGAGCTATTTGAAATCTATCCCTAAAAGGGTATATAATATTCAAGGTGCACATTGGGTCATTCAGAATAACTTCACACACACCCGCTACTGTGTATTTCCAAGTCTAATTCTGGCACTAAACCCATACCTGTCACCCAGCGCCTAAATACTAGGCCTCAAATTTATATCCCGCTAA
Source organism: Bufo gargarizans (assembly GCF_014858855.1). Classification (NCBI taxonomy): domain Eukaryota; kingdom Metazoa; phylum Chordata; class Amphibia; order Anura; family Bufonidae; genus Bufo; species Bufo gargarizans. The sequence goes on along the minus strand of NC_058082.1, from coordinate 413,153,706 downwards.
ATCTGTCCTTAGTGCTGTAGCTGGGCGAGTTATTTAGTGTCCGTTCAAGCACATTTCTTGTTCTGGGTTGAAATACAATTCCCAATTTAGCAATTTCATAATTTAGTGGTTTCTGCTATATCAGAGCTATTTGAAATCTATCCCTAAAAGGGTATATAATATTCAAGGTGCACATTGGGTCATTCAGAATAACTTCACACACACCCGCTACTGTGTATTTCCAAGTCTAATTCTGGCACTAAACCCATACCTGTCACCCAGCGCCTAAATACTAGGCCTCAAATTTATATCCCGCTAAATCTGTCCCTAGTGCTGTAGCTGGGCGAGTTATTTAGTGTCCGTTCAAGCACATTTCTTGTTCTGGGTTGAAATACAATTCCCAATTTAGCAATTTCATAATTTAGTGGTTTCTGCTATATCAGAGCTATTTGAAATCTATCCCTAAAAGGGTATATAATATTCAAGGTGCACATAGGGTCATTCAGAATAACTTCACACACCCGCTACTGTGCATTTCCAAATCTAATTCTGTCACTAAACCCATACCTGTCACCCAGCGCCTAAATACTAGGCCTCAAATTTATATCCCGCTAAATCTCTCGTTACCGCTGTCCTGTTGTGGCTGGGAAAGTTATTTAGTGTCCGTCAAAGCACATTTTTTGTTCTGGGTTGAAATACAATTCCCAATTTAGCAATTTCATAATTTAGTCGTTTCTGCTATATCAGAGCTATTTGAAATCTATCCCTAAAAGGGTAGATCATATTGAAGGTGCACATAGGGTCATTCAGAATAACTTCACACACACGCTTCTGTGCATTTCCAAGTCTAATTCTGTCACTAAATCCATACCGGTCACCCAGCGCCTAAATACTAGGCCTCAAATTTATATCCCGCTGAATTTGAATACAATACATTGGGCCAAATAATATATTTGTTGTTGTGGTGAACCATAACAATGAGAAAAACATCTAGTAAGGGACGCGGACGTGGACATGGTCGTGGTGGTGTTAGTGGACCCTCTGGTGCTGGGAGAGGACGTGGCCGTTCTGCCACATCCACACGTCCTAGTGTACCAACTACCTCAGGTCCCAGTAGCCGCCAGACTTTACAGCGATATATGGTGGGGCCCAATGCCGTTCTAAGGATGGTAAGGCCTGAGCAGGTACAGGCATTAGTCAATTGGGTGGCCGACAGTGGATCCAGCACGTTCACATTATCTCCCACCCAGTCTTCTGCAGAAAGCGCACAGATGGCGCCTGAAAACCAACCCCATCAGTCTGTCACATCACCCCCATGCATACCAGGGAAACTGTCTCAGCCTCAAGTTATGCAGCAGTCTCTTATGCTGTTTGAAGACTCCGCTGGCAGGGTTTCCCAAGGGCATCCACCTAGCCCTTCCCCAGCGGTGAAAGACATAGAATGCACTGACGCACAACCACTTATGTTTCCTGATGATGAGGACATGGGAATACCACCTCAGCATGTCTCTGATGATGACGAAACACAGGTGCCAACTGCTGCGTCTTTCTGCAGTGTGCAGACTGAACAGGAGGTCAGGGATCAAGACTGGGTGGAAGACGATGCAGGGGACGATGAGGTCCTAGACCCCACATGGAATGAAGGTCGTGCCACTGACTTTCACAGTTCGGAGGAAGAGGCAGTGGTGAGACCGAGCCAACAGCGTAGCAAAAGAGGGAGCAGTGGGCAAAAGCAGAACACCCGCCGCCAAGAGACTCCGCCTGCTACTGACCGCCGCCATCTGGGACCGAGCACCCCAAAGGCAGCTTCAAGGAGTTCCCTGGCATGGCACTTCTTCAAACAATGTGCTGACGACAAGACCCGAGTGGTTTGCACGCTGTGCCATCAGAGCCTGAAGCGAGGCATTAACGTTCTGAACCTGAGCACAACCTGCATGACCAGGCACCTGCATGCAAAGCATGAACTGCAGTGGAGTAAACACCTTAAAACCAAGGAAGTCACTCAGGCTCCCCCTGCTACCTCTTCTGCTGCTGCCGCCTCGGCCTATTCTGCTGCTGCCGCCTCGGCCTCTTCCTCCGCCTCTGGAGGAACGTTGGCACCTGCCGCCCAGCAAACAGGGGATGTACCACCAACACCACCACCACCACCTCCGTCACCAAGCGTCTCAACCATGTCACACGCCAGCGTTCAGCTCTCCATCTCACAAACATTTGATAGAAAGCGTAAATTCCCACCTAGCCACCCTCGATCCCTGGCCCTGAATGCCAGCATTTCTAAACTACTGGCCTATGAAATGCTGTCATTTAGGCTGGTGGACACAGACAGCTTCAAACAGCTCATGTCGCTTGCTGTCCCACAGTATGTTGTTCCCAGCCGGCACTACTTCTCCAAGAGAGCCGTGCCTTCCCTGCACAACCAAGTATCCGATAAAATCAAGTGTGCACTGCGCAACGCCATCTGTGGCAAGGTCCACCTAACCACAGATACGTGGACCAGTAAGCACGGCCAGGGACGCTATATCTCCCTAACTGCACACTGGGTAAATGTAGTGGCAGCTGGGCCCCAGGCGGAGAGCTGTTTGGCGCACGTCCTTCCGCCGCCAAGGATCGCAGGGCAACATTCTTTGCCTCCTGTTGCCACCTCCTCCTTCTCGGCTTCCTCCTCCTCTTCTTCCACCTGCTCATCCAGTCAGCCACACACCTTCACCACCAACTTCAGCACAGCCCGGGGTAAACGTCAGCAGGCCATTCTGAAACTCATATGTTTGGGGGACAGGCCCCACACCGCACAGGAGTTGTGGCGGGGTATAGAACAACAGACCGACGAGTGGTTGCTGCCGGTGAGCCTCAAGCCCGGCCTGGTGGTGTGTGATAATGGGCGAAATCTCGTTGCAGCTCTGGGACTAGCCAATTTGACGCACATCCCTTGCTTGGCGCATGTGCTGAATTTGGTGGTGCAGAAGTTCATTCACAACTACCCCGACATGTCAGAGCTGCTGCATAAAGTGCGGGCCGTCTGTTCGCGCTTCCGGCGTTCACATCCTGCTGCTGCTCGCCTGTCTGCGCTACAGCGTAACTTCGGCCTTCCCGCTCACCGCCTCATATGCGACGTGCCCACCAGGTGGAACTCCACCTTGCACATGCTGGACAGACTGTGCGAGCAGCAGCAGGCCATAGTGGAGTTTCAGCTGCAGCACGCACGGGTCAGTCGCACTACAGAACAGCACCACTTCACCACCAATGACTGGGCCTCCATGCGAGACCTGTGTGCCCTGTTGCGCTGTTTCGAGTACTCCACCAACATGGCCAGTGGCGATGACACCGTTATCAGCGTTACAATACCACTTCTATGTCTCCTTGAGAAAACACTTAGGGCGATGATGGAAGAGGAGGTGGCCCAGGAGGAGGAGGAGGAGGAGGAAGAGGGGTCATTTTTAGCACTTTCAGGCCAGTCTCTTCGAAGTGACTCAGAGGGAGGTTTTTGGCAACAGCAGAGGCCAGGTACAAATGTGGCCAGCCAGGGCCCACTACTGGAGGACGAGGAGGACGAGGATGAGGAGGAGGTGGAGGAGGATGAGGATGAAGCATGGTCACAGCGGGGTGGCACCCAACGCAGCTCGGGTCCATCACTGGTGCGTGGCTGGGGGGAAAGGCAGGACGATGACGATACGCCTCCCACAGAGGACAGCTTGTCCTTACCCCTGGGCAGCCTGGCACACATGAGCGACTACATGCTGCAGTGCCTGCGCAACGACAGCAGAGTTGCCCACATTTTAACCTGTGCGGACTACTGGGTTGCCACCCTGCTGGATCCACGCTACAAAGACAATGTGCCCACCTTACTTCCTGCACTGGAGCGTGATAGGAAGATGCGCGAGTACAAGCGCACGTTGGTAGACGCGCTACTGAGAGCATTCCCAAATGTCACAGGGGAACAAGTGGAAGCCCAAGGCCAAGGCAGAGGAGGAGCAAGAGGTCGCCAAGGCAGCTGTGTCACGGCCAGCTCCTCTGAGGGCAGGGTTAGCATGGCAGAGATGTGGAAAACTTTTGTCAACACGCCACAGCTAACTGCACCACCACCTGATACGCAACGTGTTAGCAGGAGGCAACATTTCACTAACATGGTGGAACAGTACGTGTGCACACCCCTCCACGTACTGACTGATGGTTCGGCCCCATTCAACTTCTGGGTCTCTAAATTGTCCACGTGGCCAGAGCTAGCCTTTTATGCCTTGGAGGTGCTGGCCTGCCCGGCAGCCAGCGTTTTGTCTGAACGTGTATTCAGCACGGCAGGGGGCGTCATTACAGACAAACGCAGCCGCCTGTCTACAGCCAATGTGGACAAGCTGACGTTCATAAAAATGAACCAGGCATGGATCCCACAGGACCTGTCCGTCCCTTGTCCAGATTAGACATTAACTACCTCCCCATAACCATATATTATTGGACTCCAGGGCACTTCCTCATTCAATCCTATTTTTATTTTCATTTTACCATTATATTGCGAGGCTACCCAAAGTTGAATGAACCTCTCCTCTGCCTGTGTGCTAGGCCTAAATATATGCCAATGGACTGTTGCAGTGGTGGGTGACGTGAAGCCTCATTCTCTGCTATGACATGCAGACTAATTCTCTGCTGACATGAAGACAGATTCTCTGTTACGGGACCTCCCTCCTCTGCCTGGGTGCTGGGCCTAAATATATGCCAATGGACTGTTGCAGTGGTGGGTGACGTGAAGCCTGATTCTCTGCTATGACATGCAGACTAATTCTCTGCTGACATGAAGACAGATTCTCTGTTACGGGACCTCTCTCCTCTGCCTGTGTGTGTGCTGGGCCTAAATATATGCCAATGGACTGTTGCAGTGGTGGCTGACGTGAAGCCTCATTCTCTGCTATGACATGCAGACTAATTCTCTGCTGACATGAAGCCAGATTGTCTGTTACGGGACCTCTCTCCTCTGCCTGTGTGTGTGCTGGGCCTAAATATATGCCAATGGACTGTTGCAGTGGTGGCTGACGTGAAGCCTCATTCTCTGCTATGACATGCAGACTAATTCTCTGCTGACATGAAGACAGATTCTCTGTTACGGGACCTCTCTCCTCTGCCTGTGTGTGTGCTGGGCCTAAATATATGCCAATGGACTGTTGCAGTGGTGGCTGACGTGAAGCCTCATTCTCTGCTATGACATGCAGACTAATTCTCTGCTGACATGAAGCCAGATTGTCTGTTACGGGACCTCTCTCCTCTGCCTGTGTGTGTGCTGGGCCTAAATATATGCCAATGGACTGTTGCAGTGGTGGCTGACGTGAAGCCTCATTCTCTGCTATGACATGCAGACTAATTCTCTGCTGACATGAAGACAGATTCTCTGTTACGGGACCTCCCTCCTCTGCCTGGGTGCTGGGCCTAAATATATGCCAATGGACTGTTGCAGTGGTGGCTGACGTGAAGCCTCATTCTCTGCTATGACATGCAGACTAATTCTCTGCTGACATGAAGCCAGATTGTCTGTTACGGGACCTCTCTCCTCTGCCTGTGTGTGTGCTGGGCCTAAATATATGCCAATGGACTGTTGCAGTGGTGGCTGACGTGAAGCCTCATTCTCTGCTATGACATGCAGACTAATTCTCTGCTGACATGAAGACAGATTCTCTGTTACGGGACCTCCCTCCTCTGCCTGGGTGCTGGGCCTAAATATATGCCAATGGACTGTTGCAGTGGTGGCTGACGTGAAGCCTCATTCTCTGCTATGACATGCAGACTAATTCTCTGCTGACATGAAGACAGATTCTCTGTTACGGGACCTCCCTCCTCTGCCTGGGTGCTGGGCCTAAATATATGCCAATGGACTGTTGCAGTGGTGGGTGACGTGAAGCCTCATTCTCTGCTATGACATGCAGACTGATTCTCTGCTGACATGAAGCCAGATTGTCTGTTACGGGACCTCCCTCCTCTGCCTGGGTGCTGGGCCTAAATATATGCCAATGGACTGTTGCAGTGGTGGCTGACGTGAAGCCTCATTCTCTGCTATGACATGCAGACTGATTCTCTGCTGACATGAAGCCAGATTGTCTGTTACGGGACCTCTCTCCTCTGCCTGTGTGCTAGGCCTAAATATATGCCAATGGACTGTTGCAGTGGTGGCTGACGTGAAGCCTCATTCTCTGCTATGACATGCAGACTGATTCTCTGCTGACATGAAGCCAGATCGTCTGTTACGGGACCTCTCTGCTCTGCCTGTGTGCTAGGCCTAAATATATGCCAATGGACTGTTGCAGTGGTGGGTGACGTGAAGCCTCATTCTCTGCTATGACATGCAGACTGATTCTCTGCTGTCATGAAGCCAGATTGTCTGTTACGGGACCTCTCTGCTCTGCCTGTGTGCTAGGCCTAAATATATGCCAATGGACTGTTGCAGTGGTGGGTGACGTGAAGCCTCATTCTCTGCTATGACATGCAGACTGATTCTCTGCTGACATGAAGCCAGATTGTCTGTTACGGGACCTCTCTCCTCTGCCTGTGTGCTAGGCCTAAATATATGCCAATGGACTGTTGCAGTGGTGGCTGACGTGAAGCCTCATTCTCTGCTATGACATGCAGACTAATTCTCTGCTGACATGAAGCCAGATTGTCTGTTACGGGACCTCTCTCCTCTGCCTGGGTGCTGGGCCTAAATTTATGACAATGGACTGTTGCAGTGGTGGCTGACGTGAAGCCTGATTCTCTGCTATGACATGCAGACTGATTCTCTGCTGACATGAAGCCAGATCCTCTGTTACGGGACCTCTCTCCTCTGCCTGTGTGTGTGCTGGGCCTAAATATATGCCAATGGACTGTTGCAGTGGTGGCTGACGTGAAGCCTCATTCTCTGCTATGACATGCAGACTGATTCTCTGCTGACATGAAGCCAGATTCTCTGTTACGGGACCTCTCTCCTCTGCCTGTGTGTGTGCTGGGCCTAAATATATGCCAATGGACTGTTGCAGTGGTGGCTGACGTGAAGCCTCATTCTCTGCTATGACATGCAGACTAATTCTCTGCTGACATGAAGACAGATTCTCTGTTACGGGACCTCCCTCCTCTCCCTGGGTGCTGGGCCTAAATATATGCCAATGGACTGTTGCAGTGGTGGCTGACGTGAAGCCTCATTCTCTGCTATGACATGCAGACTAATTCTCTGCTGACATGAAGACAGATTCTCTGTTACGGGACCTCTCTCCTCTGCCTGGGTGCCGGGGCCTAAATATCTGAGAATGGACTGTTCCAGTGGTGGGTGACGGGAAGCCAGATTCTCTGCTATGGAACCTCTCTCCAATTGATTTTGGTTAATTTTTATTTATTTAATTTTTATTTTAATTCATTTCCCTATCCACATTTGTTTGCAGGGGATTTACCTACATGTTGCTGCCTTTTGCAGCCCTCTAGCTCTTTCCTGGGCTGTTTTACAGCCTTTTTAGTGCCGAAAAGTTCGGGTCCCCATTGACTTCAATGGGGTTCAGGTTCGGGACGAAGTTCGGATCGGGTTCGGATCCCGAACCCGAACATTTCCGGGATGTTCGGCCGAACTTCTCGAACCCGAACATCCAGGTGTTCGCTCAACTCTAGTGGCGACTATTTAAAACAGTTTAATGAAACAACCTAATTCTACCCTATACTGAATGATAACACATCCTTCATTTAGTCCATTAGTACCAACATGTTTCTGCATATATCATGTGTCTTTTCTCCAGTATTAAGCCTCATGCATACTGCCGTTGTGCGGCCGTTCCGTGCATTGGAGACTGCAATTTGCGGTCCCCAATGCACGGACAACGTCCTTGCGGCGGCCGGGATGGATTGAAACCCATTCAACTTGAATGGGACTGTGATCTGTCCACACTGTAAACAAATAGAAAATGTTCAATTTTTTTTGTGTTGCGGAGGCACGGACAAACACCACGGAAGCACTCCGTAGTGCTTCCGTTGGGTTCCGTGCCTACGTTCCACACTGCAGCTCTGGATTGCAGACCCATTCAAGTGATATGGCCACTGCTGGGCAACGGCCATGTGCATGAGGCTTTAATTTGCAGGCCTACAATGTCAGATTGAAATATTTGTGTTTCGAACAATAAAAAATCATCACATGAAAATATTGCATTTTTCACTTTTGGAACAATCCTTCAACATGTTAATATGGATATCGAAAGGCAATAAGGTAGCAGAAATGCTGTGGATTTTCTGGCCGGAATCTGCAGTGTATTACAGTAGCAGCAAACTGGATGAGATTTCAACAAATCTCATCTGCATGCTGGCAGAAAATATCCTGGTGTAAGGCCTCTTTCACAATTGCGTTGTCCGGATCCGGCGTGTACTCCATTTTCCAGAATTACACACCGGATCCGAAAAAACGCGAGTGAACTGAAAGCATTTGAAGATGGTCCCGGCAGCCATGGTAACCATTCAGAAAAAGCTAAACTTCGGATCCGGCAATGCACGGAAACGACATTTAGCTTAAGGCCGGATCCGGATTAATGCCTTTCAATGGGCATTAATTCCGGATCCGGCCTTGCGGCAAGTGTTCAGGATTTTTGGCCGGAGCAAAAAGCACAGCATGCTGCGGTATTTTCTCCGGCCAAAAAACTTTCCGGTCCTGAACTGAAGACATCCTGATGCATCGTGAACGGATTTCTCTCCATTCAGAATGCATTAGGATAAAACTGATCAGGATTCTTCCGGCATAGAGCCCCGACGACGGAACTGTATGCCAGAAGAAAAGAATGCAAGTGTGAAAGAGCCCTTAGTTGGCATGTGGTGCAGAAGTTTTCTGTTTTTCATTTTAACCATTGCAATGCATAGGGTATAACCACATGGTTAGATTTATGCATGTGGTTTTTGAAGCCAAAATTTTTATTATTATTATTCGTTGCACTAAGCATGAGCAAATTGCAGTCCCCAGCGCACAGGCACCGTCTGTGGGGCAGCCGCATGTGGATCACAGACCCATTCACTTGAATGGGTCCCCGATCCATCCGTTCCACAAAAAGATAGAGCAAGTTCTATCTTTTTGCGGTGTGGATGCACGGAACGGAACCCCAGAAAGCAATCCGTAGTGCTTCCGTAGTGTTCCGTTCCATACTTCCGTTCCGCACCGTTCCGCATCTCCGGATTTGCGAACCCATTGAACTGAGTGGGTCTGCATCCTTGATGCGAAATGCACACAGGACAGTGCCAATGTATTGCGGAACCGCAAATGCGGTCCACTATACGACAACGGGCAGCACACGTTCGTGTGATTGAGCACATTCAGTATTATTGTAGCTGGTCTCTATCTGCCTACCCTTGCTCTAGTTAGCTAGCTGCCTTTCTGATTTCCTTCCATATAAACGTCCTTTCAATTTAAATTATCCTTCCACTTGTTAAAGAATAGGAGTAGGAAACATTGAAATGAACTTTTATCCAATTAATTTTTTACAAGTTTTTGCTGTTGTCAACAATGATAGAAACTTATTTCTAGTACTATCAAATATTAATTTTGCAGCACATGCCTGAAATGGTTAGCCACATGCAAAGGAGATGTTATTGTCCCACTGCTACCTCTACAATAAGCTTCACTTCTCCCCTGGCACACACTCTCCATTATTTTGTTGGCAGCATTTGAATTCAGAGCTGGTTATGATTAACCTGTACAATGTGTTCCTCTTAATGCAACACTGTTTTCTTACCCCATTCAATTTGACAAAATGGAAAAAGGAAAGCATATAGCCTGAAGCCACATCAAACAATACTAGTGTCAAGCTTTAAAAAAAAACATATTTGCTTTGTGTCCTCCAAGGACAAATGATAGGCATGTAAAATGTTTTCTCTGTTCCTGTTTCAGGGAATATTTAGTTTAGATTTAACTTCTGTCAGAGAAAACATAATTTATTGTACCTGCCATATATCACATCTCACTATTTCTGATGTAGTGGTTAAAATCCTACACAATAGATGACATGTGCGATTACACGCTTGCAAAATCTGATTATGATTTTTTTCCCCTTACCATGTATAAAAAAATAATAACATATATATATATATATATATATATATATTATTATTTGTTTTTTTTAGAAGAGAACAACCCAGTACTTGCATACTTCAGTAAATAGGATATATATATATATATATATATATATATATGTATATATATATATGTATAACTTTGTCATTGTCTTCTGTCAAACACATGTACAAAGTAATAATTGAAGTAGCATAAATAAAAAAACTTTTAAAAGCAGTAGCTATAAAATGAAACAGCTGTAATAAAGCTCCCTTGAAATGTAAATTCAGCCATGTGGGACACACAAACCATTTTAGATGCATAGTATGTGATGTATAATAACGGAAATTTTTATATTCTACTTTAATTTTAAACATAGACCTTAGGCCCCTTTCACACGGGCGAGTATTCCGCGCAGTCGCAATGCGTGAAGTGAACACATTGCACCCACACTGAATCCTGACCCATTGATTTCTATGGGGCTGTTCACATGAGCAGTGATTTTCATGCATCACTTGTGCGTTGCATTAAAATCGCAGCATGCTCCTCTTTGTGCGTTTTTCACGCAACATAAGCCCCATAGAAGTGAATGGGGTTGCGTGAAAATCGCAAGCATTCGCAAGCAAGTGCAGATGCGGTGAGATTTTCACGCACTGTTGCTAGAAGACCATTGGGATGGAGACCCGATCATTATTATTTTCCCTTATAACATGGTTATAAGGGAAAATAATAGCATTCTGAATACAGAATGAATAGTAAGATAGCGCTGGAGGGGTTAAAAAAATAATAATAATAATAATTTAACTCACCTTAATCCACTTGCTCGCGCAGCCCGGCATCTCCTTCTGTCTTGATCTTAGCTCTGTGTAGCAACAAGGACCTTTGGTGACGTCACAGTCATCACATGATCCATCACATGATCTTTTACCATGGTGATGGATCATGTGATGACACCACAGGTCCTGTTGCTACACAAAGCTAAGATGAAGACAGAAGGAGATGCCGGCTACGCGAGCAAGTGGACTAAGGTGAGTTAAATTATTTTTTATTTATTTTTAACCCCTCCAGCGCTATTCTGTATTCAGAATGCTATTATATTCCCTTATAACCATGTTATAAGGGAAAATAATACAATCTACAGAACACCGATCCCAAGCCCGAACTTCTGTGAAGAAGTTCAGGTTTGGGTACCAAACACGCGCAAATTTTCTCACGCGAGTGTAAAACGCATTACAATGTTCCACTCACGTGGAAAAATCGCGGGTGTTCCCGCAAAGCACCCGCACATTTTCCCGCAATGCCCGTCTGAAAGAGGCCTTAGTCCTTGGCAACAAATGTGTGTAGGCTACAAGACACCATTGAAAATGTAGTAGCACATGGCTCTTGTGGGACAATGACTTATGGCATGTCTGAAATAGCCCTAAATTGCTAACACATTTACTGTATATAACATGCACAGTATGAAACCTCATGCCCCCAATGTGTAGTCTTTGGTGTGCACAGAAAAGTATTTGCTTTGTATGTCTCTAGCAGTGTCAACAGCAAGATAGACGATAAAAAAAACAAAAACGGAGAGTTGAGATTCCTCAGTAGTTGATATCTTTTATTGGCAAACTGAAAATATGATGACATAGTTTCAAGCTTTCGAGACTACGTATTTAGGCCTCTTCCTTATGCATCTTTTAAGACGGTATCGGAAGATTCACATATTTCACCAAAGTACATAGTCCAGATTTCTGTTGTAAGTGATTACTAGAGGTACCTAATGGTTTTCTTCCTTTGTATAAAAGTAATGGTGGGTTTACACTAACGTTAGGGATTCCGCTATGGTTTTCCTTTATAACATGGTTATAATGGAAAATAACGGAATCCATAAGACAGAATGATGGATCCGTTCTTCTGTCCATAGACTTGTATTATGACAAAATGCTAAACGGAAGCCTTTAAATGGCATTCCGTTTGCTCTCTGTCCTAAAAGAAGTCTTTGAGAATCAAAACGGATCCATCTGGATCCCGTTATGCAAGACGGAAAACAAAGTGTTGTCGATGGGACTTTGTTTTCCGTCTTGCATAATGGGACCCAGACGGATCCGTTATGGTTTCCCATAGACTTCTATTAGGAAGGAAAGCAAACGGAATGCCTTTTAAAGGCTTCCGCTTTGCATTCTGTCTAGGCATTCCGTTATTTTCCGTTATAACCATGTTATAACGGAAAGCCATAACGGAATCCCTAACGCTAGTGTGAACCCACCCTAACATAGTTATTTGAAGGCTGTCATGATAGTGAAGACTGCATCACACAGCTTGCCTAATTAAATTGTATATGTGGTGATTGTGAGTCATGAGCTCATTAGTGATTGTGTGTTATTATTCACCTAAATATGTCATGTTTTAACAGTTCAATATCCCACAAAATAAATATTCTGCTTTCATTCCTTCAAATAATATGAGCGATAAATTAAATATTCACTGAAAGCTTTATGTTACCTATGTCGGCAGGCTTCACAATTATGAAAAAAATGTAAAGGTCACACATTCCATGCAGCATTAATTGGACACGAAGCTTTCAAATTTCAAAGAATTTTTTGACATTGTATTTCATAGCTAAATTTAATTTAACACTTTATGATCTGTATGGTTATAATATGGTTAAAAATGTGAAATGGGCATAATACACTGCTTGCACTTATGTGACTATGGTAGGGAAATTGTATATACAGTCAGGTCCATAAATATTAGGACATCGACACAATTCTAACATTTGTGGCTCTATACACCACCACAATGGATTGGAAATTAAATGAACAAGATGTGCTTTAACTACAGACTGTCAGCTTTAATTTGATGGTATTTACATCCAAATCAGGTGAACGGTGTAGGAATTACAACAGTTTGCATATGTGCCTCCCACTTTTTAAGGGACCAAAAGTACAGGGACATAATAATAATCATAAATCAAACTTTCACTTTTTAATACATGGTTGCAAATCCCTTGCAGTCAATTACAGCCTGAAGTCTGGAACGCATAGACATCACCAGTAGTGTTGAGTGTCAATATTCGAATAGCGAATATTTATCGCAAATATCGTAACTTCGAGAATTTGCGAAGATGTAGAATATGTGACAATAGATTCGTTAAAATGAATATTTGTTTCCTCTGAAGCTAAATAAATTCATAGAAAGATAATCGCTTAGGCCAAATGCATTTTGAAGAACGCGCATATTATATATTCTGTCTTTCTGAAAATGTAAATGAATAAAAACTTCTCCCAATTTTTAATTTTTCACGCGAATAATTTCAATTAAATAAGCTAATTTTTCCCGTTGCACCGGACAACTGTGGTTGGGTTGGTAATCGAATATGTCGAAAATAGCGCTAGATTCGACAATTACGAATAAAGCACTATATTCTCCATATTTGTAAATTCTAACTATCGAAGTTCCTTCAACATCTTTTTCTTGATTACTATTTACTGCATTACTCAAATGCCTTTTCCAACTCGAATCAAGCGCATAGTTAAAAATTTTCGCATAGATTAAAATAGAACCATCCTAATTTGTTTTCCATATGTAAGACATTTTAAGTATGAGATATTAAAAATGTTATCCTTAAGTATGCACTAAAATATAATAGCATAATGGCAATCCCAATCTGTATTTTTCAAATATAGTGCTATATTCTTAATTTACAAATATAGCACTATATTCTAAATATTTGTCAATTCAGCAAAGACCCGGCTCATTTTCACCTTTTCACCTTAAGGACCAGGCCATTTTTTGAAAATCTGACCAATGTCACTTTAAGTGGTGATAACTTTAAAACGTTTTAACTTATCCAGGCCATTCTGAGATAGTTTTTTCGGCACATATTGTACTTCATGACACTGGTAAAATGAATTTTAAAAAAAGAAATTTTTATTTATAAAAAAATTCCAAATTTACCAAAAATTTATAAAAAATTGCAAATTTCCAAGTTTCAATTTCTCTACTTCTATAATACATAGTAATACCTCCAAACATATTTATTACTTTACATTCCCCATATGTCTACTTCATGTTTGCATCATTTTGGGAATGATATTTTATATTTTGGGGATGTTACAAGGCTTAGAAGTTTGAAAGCAAATCTTGAAATTGTTCTGAACTTTTCAAAAACCCAATTTTTAGGGACCAGTTCAGGTCTGAAGTCACTTTGTGAGGCTTATATAATAGAAACCACCCTAAAATGACACTATTCTAGAAACTAAACCCCTCAAGGTATTCAAAACTGATTTTACAAACTTTTTTAACCCTTTAGGTGTTCCTCAAGGATTAATGGAATATACAGATACAATTTCAAAATTTCACTTTTTTGGTATATTTTCCATTTTATTTTTATTTTTTTCGAGTTACAAAGCAAGTGTTAACAGCCAAACAAAACTCATTATTTATGGCCCTGATTCTGTAGTTTACAGAAACACCCCATATGTGGTCGTAAACTGCTGTACGGGCACACGGCAGGGCACAGAAGGAAAGGAATGCCATACGGTTTTTGGAAGGCAGATTTTGCTAGACAATTTTGTTGGACACCATGTCCCATTTGAAGCCCCCCTGATGCACCCCTAGAGTAAAGACTCTCAAAAAGTGACCCCATTTTAGAAACTACGGGATAGGGTGGAAGTTTAGTTGGTACTAGTTTAGGGTACATATGATTTTTGGTTGCTTTATATTACACTTTTTGTGAGGCAAGGTAACAAGAAATTGCTTTTTTGGCACCGTTTTTTTTTTGTTATTTACAACATTCATCTGACAGGTTAGATCATGTGGTATTTTTATAGAGCAGGTTGTCACGGACGCGGCGATACCTAATATGTATCCAATTTTTTTATTTATGTAAGTTTTACACAAGGATTTCATTTTTGAAACAAAAATATATGTTTTAGTGTCTCCATAGTCTGAGAGCTATAGTTTTTTCAGTTTTTGGGCGAATATCTAAAGTAGGGTCTCATTTTTTGTGGGATGAGATGACAGTTTTATTGGCACTATTTTGAGGTGCATATGACTTTTTGATCGCTTGCTATTACACTTTTTGTAACATAAGATGACAAAAGATGGCTTTTTTTACACCGTTTTTATTTAAAGAATTTTACGGTGTTCACCTGAGGGGTTAGGTAATGTGATATTTTTATAGAGCCGGTCGATACGGACCCGGCGATACCTAATATGTACACTTTTTTTTTTTTTGTAAGTTTTACACAATGATTTCATTTTTGAAACAAAAAAAATAATGTTTTAGTGTTTCCATAGTGTAAGAACCATAGTTTTTTCAGTTTTTGGGCCATTATCTTGGGTAGGGTATGATTTTTGCGGGATGAGATGACAGTTTGATTGGCGCTATTTTAGGGTGCATATGATTTCTTGATCGCTTGCTATTACACTTTTTGTGATGTAAGGTGACAAAAAATTGTTTATTTAGCACAGTTTTTATTTTTAATTTTTTACGGTGTTCATCTGAGGGGTCAGCTCATGTGATATTATTATAGAGCTGGTCGATACGGATGCGGCGATACCTAATATGTATACTTTTTTTATTTATGTAAGTTTTACACAATAATATCATTTTTGAAACAAAAAAAAATCTTGTTATAGTGTCCCCATAGTTTTTTTTATTTTTTGGGCCATTGTCTCATGTAGGGGCTCACTTTTTGCGGGATGAGGTGACGTTTGATTGGTACTATTTTGGCGTACATGCGACTCTTTTGATCACTTTTATTACCATTTTTGGGGAAGTAAGTTGGGCAAAATTTCCTGACCAGTTTTTTTTTTTTTTTTTATAGCGTTTACCGTGCGGGGAAAGTAACATGGCCGTTTTATAGATCAGGTTGTTACGGACGCGGCGATACCTAATATGTGTAGTGTATTTTATTTTTTTTATTTTTATTCATTGATAAATGTGTTTTTATTACCTTTACTTTTTTCACTTTTTTTTTTTTTTTTTGACCCAGACCCACTTGGTTCTTGAAGATCCAGTGGGTCTGATGTCTGTATAATACAATACAGTACAATATATATTGTACTGCACTGTATTTTACTTACACTGAACAGATCTATGCTTTTAGCATAGATCTGTTCAGCACCATGGACAGCAGGACGCCTGAGAAGGCATCCTGTTACCATGGGAACCTTCCCCGTCTGCCACAACTGAGCAGACGGGGAAGGAGGGGAGCTCCCTCCCTCTGTCCCCCCCATCCATCTGGGGGCTGCAAAGGCACAGCAGCCCCCCGATGGCAGAGGGGGGGAGCTCCCTGACTAAACCCTTTCCATACTGCGGTCCGTATGGACCGCAGTATGGAAAGGGTGAAACGGCTGACATTGCAGCAATGTCAGCCGTTTATACCAGAGTGTCAGCAATGTGCTGACACTCTGGTACCACTGACCCACCAATGAAAATTTTGCGGGAGGCGGGCGGGGGATCGTGATCCCGCCTGCCGCACCGCCCGCCTCAAAAACTACATAAAGCGCTGCAAACCGCAGGTCTGAATTGACCTGTGGTTTGCAGCAATCGCCGATATGGGGGGGTCACAGGACCCCCCTCGGCAATGAGCCTGAGTGCCTGGCTGTGTGTAACAGCCGGCACTCAGCGCTGTCACCATGTCTGCAGACATGGTGACAGTTTAATGCCAGGACGAGTATACTCGTCCTGGAGCGCTAAGTACCGTTGCTCCAGGACGAGTATACTCGTCCAAGGTCCTGACGGGGTTAATGCTTGTGTGCAATCCGATCTACGCGCATATTCAAAAGACGATTTTTCGCAAAAGCTAAGCGACAAGCTAAGTGACAAGCAACCGTGCAGAGAATTCACTTGACATGTCAAAAACCATTCAGTATCTGTACTCATTTAATTTAACACTGTCAATATATTGTATTGTATGCGAAAATTCGCTGCTAGTACATTCAATAAAATCTTTTTGTGTAATGGTTTTCCTGCCTAAACTACTGTTAGCGAGTATTTCACAGATAGTGTATATTAAGAGAATAATCTGCACTTAAGTATTACCAGACATCCTATCATGTACTGACTGAGTGACCCTTGAAATACCATTTCATGTAGCATATTTTACAACGGTTCCTGTTATGCGAAAAATCGATCATTAAACATTTGCAGAATTCTATTTGTGTAAGGGCGTTAGGCTTGGGTGAATAGTAGAATATGGCAAAATATTCATAAAATTAATATTATTATCATTTTTTCTTGCTTATAGCCAATGAGAAGGCATTGTCACAGCTTAGCAACATCCCTAGCAACCAATCAGAAAGTAGTCTACCTCTCACTATATAAATCGAGGCACTCCCCGGCATCCATTTTGTTGGGTTGGTTTTTTGAGAGCTAGTAGCTGGTGGTTGTGTGCTCTGCGTTTTCATTGTTCAAGAAATTTGAATTCAAACTCTGATTTAGCTATTTAGTGTTAGGTAGGGATTAGGGAATAGCTTTTAGGGTCTGAAGTCTCTAACAAGATTAACTACTGACAGCCCGTGTAATGCCAGCCACAGGGCTGACGGCTTGGAAGATATCCGCTGACACTTGCCTGCCTTCAAGTGAACCAAAGGTGGGTACCTCATTCTCTCTCATGCTTCTATGGAACTACTCCTTGACAAGGGAGCCTGGTGCAGCATAGGTGAGATGTCTGAACCATACAAGGCCATGGAACTGATGGTCGGGTGCGACCACCCAGTGCACCCCTGGGGACCCGCCACCTTCTTCCGCAAGGAGTGGGAGACTTGACTCCCCTGGCAGGGCACACCAGCCCCTTGCCGGGTGAAATGGGGACTCGACAAGCCCAGCCGCTGGAACTTCGGGTCGGGTACACCTACCGGGTGCACCCTCCTTCACGGTCTGCTCTTTCTCAAAACAACACCGTTTGGCCCTTCTCTTTGCCAGCGGGAGGAGTGGGGGGCTCCTCCCGATCCCCTGGAACTGATGGTTGGGTAAAAAATCCAGATCCATTCTCATAACTGGTCCTCTCGCTCAAACCAACGTAGTCTACCTTCTCTGCCAGCGGGACGGGTGGGGGAATCCTGCCCAGGTCTGTGAACTGCTGGAGGGATGTGCCCACCAGGCTCACCCCCCAAGGCCTCTCTCGCTTCTTCCGGGAGGTGTTGGAAAGGGGGGCCCCCTCGCGTGTCACGCCACCCCTGTGACCGAGGTGTGGCGCGCCGGCCTGCCTAGCCCCTGGAACTGCTGGTCGGATAAAAAATCCAGATTCGTTCTCATAGCGGTCCTCTTGCTCAAACCAACAGATTCTACCTTCTCTGCCGGTGGAAGAAGTGAGGAACTCCTGCCCAGGCCCCTGAACTGCTTGGTGGGTTGCGCCCACCCAGTTCTCTCCCCAGGGCCTCTCTACCTTCTTCCGGGAGGTGTTTGGAAGGGGGGCCCCCTCACTGTCACGCCACCCCTGTGACCGAGGTGTGGCGCGCCAGGCTGCCCAGCCCCTGGAACTGCTGGTCGGATAGAAATTCCAAATCCATTCTCACAGCGGTCCTCTCGCTCAAACTGGCAGATTCTACATTCTCTGCCGGCGGGAGGAGTGAGGAACTCCTGCCCAGGCCCCTGAACTGCTTGGTGGGATTCGCCCACCCAGGTCTCTCCCCTGAGCCTCTCTACCTTCTTCCGGGAAGTGTTGGAACGGGGGACACCCCTCTGTGACCGAGGTGTGGTGTGCCGGCCTGCCCAGGCCCTGGAACTACTGGTCGGACAAAAAATCCAGATTCGTTCTCATAGCGGTTCTCTCACTCAAAACGGCACCTCTCATGGAAGTTCCACCCGGGGTCAAAGTCAGACTATGTTACACGATTACACTTCCATAAGCTCGGGCACATTTTTTACAAAGTCCCCCTCTTCCATGGAAGTACCACCCAGCGGCTTCTCTTGGAGCTAGGAAGCCCAGACTTGCAGGGCTCGTAGAGGGGGACTTGGGCTCCGAGAGGAGACCTCCAGCTTGTCTGTACCACCTTCCCTTCGGAAATGGCAGAGGGTCAAATTCGGACTGTTTTACCCGATTACACTTCCATAAGCCTGGGCACATTTTTTGCAAAGTCCCCCTCTACCATGGAAGTTCCACCCAGCAGCTTCCCTTGGAGCTAGGAAGCCCAGACTTGCAGGGCTCGTAAAGGGGGACTTGGGCTCCGAGAGGAGACCTCCAGCTTGTCTGTACCACCTTCCCTTCGGAAATGGCAGAGGGTCAAAGTCGGACTGTTTTACCCGATTACACTTCCATAAGCCTAGGCACATTTTTTGCAAAGTCCCCCTCTTCCATGGAAGTTCAACCCCAACGGCTTCCCTTGGAACTAGGAAGCCCAGACTTGCAGGGCTCGTAGAGGGGGACTTGGGCTCCGAGAGGAGACCTCCAGCTTGTCTGTACCACCTTCCCTTCGGAAATGGCAGAGGGTCAAAGTCAGAAATTCTCTGTGACCGAGGTGTGGTGTGCCGGCCTGCCCAAGCCCTGGAACTGCTGGTCGGATAAAAAAATCTAGATTCGTTCTCATAGCGGTCCTCTCACTCAAAACGGCACCTCTCATGGAAATTCCACCCGGGGTCAAAGTCAGACTATGTTACCCGATTACACTTCCATAAGCTCGGGCACATTTTTTACAAAGTCCCCCTCTTCCATGGAAGTACCACCCAGCGGCTTCTCTAGGAGCTAGGAAGCCCAGACTTGCAGGGCTCGTAGAGGGGGACTTGGGCTCCGAGAGGAGACCTCCAGCTTGTCTGTACCACCTTCCCTTCGGAAATGGCAGAGGGTCAAATTCGGACTGTTTTACACGATTACACTTCTATAAGCCTGGCACATTTTTTGCAAAGTCCCCCTCTTCCATGGAAGTTCCACCCAGCAGCTTCCCTTGGAGCTAGGAAGCCCAGACTTACAGGGCTCGTAGAGGGGGACTTGGGCTCCGAGAGGAGACCTCCAGCTTGTCTGTACCACCTTCCCTTCGGAAATGGCAGAGGGTCAAAGTCAGAAATTCTCTGTGACCGAGGTGTGGTGTGCCGGCCTGCCCAAGCCCTGGAACTGCTGGTCGGATAAAAAAATCTAGATTCGTTCTCATAGCGGTCCTCTCACTCAAAACGGCACCTCTCATGGAAATTCCACCCGGGGTCAAAGTCAGACTATGTTACCCGATTACACTTCCATAAGCTCGGGCACATTTTTTACAAAGTCCCCCTCTTCCATGGAAGTACCACCCAGCGGCTTCTCTTGGAGCTAGGAAGCCCAGACTTGCAGGGCTCGTAGAGGGGGACTTGGGCTCCGAGAGGAGACCTCCAGCTTGTCTGTACCACCTTCCCTTCGGAAATGGCAGAGGGTCAAATTCGGACTGTTTTACCCGATTACACTTCCATAAGCTCGGGCACATTTTTTGCAAAGTCCCCCTCTTCCATGGAAGTTCCACCCAGCGGCTTCCCTTGGAGCTAGGAAGCCCAGACTTGCAGGGCTCGTAGAGAGGGACTTGCGCTCCGAGAGGAGACCTCCAGCTTGTCTGTACCACCTTCCCTTCGGAAATGGCAGAGGGTCAAAGTCAGAAATTCTCTGTGACCGAGGTGTGGTGTGCCGGCCTGCCCAAGCCCTGGAACTGCTGGTCGGATAAAAAAATCTAGATTCGTTCTCATAGCGGTCCTCTCACTCAAAACGGCACCTCTCATGGAAATTCCACCCGGGGTCAAAGTCAGACTATGTTACCCGATTACACTTCCATAAGCTCGGGCACATTTTTTGCAAAGTCCCCCTCTTCCATGGAAGTTCCACCCAGCAGCTTCCCTTGGAGCTAGGAAGCCCAGACTTCCATGGCTCGTAGAGGGGGACTTGGGCTCCGAGACGAGACCTCCAGCTTGTCTGTACCACCTTCCCTTCGGAAATGGCAGAGGGTTTAAAGTCGGACTGTTTTACCCGATTACAGTTCCATAAGCCTAGGCACATTTTTTGCAAAGTCCCCCTCTTCCATGGAAGTTCAACCCCAACGGCTTCCCTTGGAACTAGGAAGCCCAGACTTGCAGGGCTCGTAGAGGGGGACTTGGGCTCCAAGAGGAGACCTCCAGCTTGTCTGTACCACCTTCCCTTCGGAAATGGCAGAGGGTCAAAGTCAGAAATTCTCTGTGACCGAGGTGTGGTGTGCCGGCCTGCCCAAGCCCTGGAACTGCTGGTCGGATAAAAAAAATCTAGATTCGTTCTCATAGCGGTCCTCTCACTCAAAACGGCACCTCTCATGGAAATTCCACCCGGGGTCAAAGTCAGACTATGTTACCCGATTACACTTCCATAAGCTCGGGCACATTTTTTGCAAAGTCCCCCTCTTCCATGGAAGTTCCACCCAGCGGCTTCCCTTGGAGCTAGGAAGCCCAGACTTGCAGGGCTCGTAGAGAGGGACTTGCGCTCCGAGAGGAGACCTCCAGCTTGTCTGTACCACCTTCCCTTCGGAAATGGCAGAGGGTCAAAGTCGGACTGTTTTACCCGATTACACTTCCATAAGCCTGGGCACATTTTTTGCAAAGTCCCCCTCTACCATGGAAGTTTCACCCAGCAGCTTCCCTTGGAGCTAGGAAGCCCAGACTTACAGGGCTCGTAGAGGGGGACTTGGGCTCCGAGAGGAGACCTCCAGCTTGTCTGTACCACCTTCCCTTCGGAAATGGCAGAGGGTCAAAGTCGGACTGTTTTACCCGATTACACTTCCATAAGCCTAGGCACATTTTTTGCAAAGTCCCCCTCTTCCATGGAAGTTCAACCCCAACGGCTTCCCTTGGAACTAGGAAGCCCAGACTTCCAGGGCTCGTAGAGGGGGACTTGGGCTCCGAGAGGAGACCTCCAGCTTGTCTGTACCACCTTCCCTTCAGAAATGGCAGAGGGTCAAAGTCAGAAATTCTCTGTGACCGAGGTGTGGTGTGCCGGCCTGCCCAAGCCCTGGAACTGCTGGTCGGATAAAAAAATCTAGATTCGTTCTCATAGCGGTCCTCTCACTCAAAACGGCACCTCTCATGGAAATTCCACCCGGGGTCAAAGTCAGACTATGTTACCCGATTACACTTCCATAAGCTCGGGCACAATTTTTACAAAGTCCCCCTCTTCCATGGAAGTACCACCCAGCGGCTTCTCTTGGAGCTAGGAAGCCCAGACTTGCAGGGCTCGTAGAGGGGGACTTGGGCTCCGAGAGGAGACCTCCAGCTTGTCTGTACCACCTTCCCTTCGGAAATGGCAGAGGGTCAAATTCGGACTGTTTTACACGATTACACTTCTATAAGCCTGGCACATTTTTTGCAAAGTCCCCCTCTTCCATGGAAGTTCCACCCAGCGGCTTCCCTTGGAGCTAGGAAGCCCAGACTTGCAGGGCTCGTAGAGAGGGACTTGCGCTCCGAGAGGAGACCTCCAGCTTGTCTGTACCACCTTCCCTTCGGAAATGGCAGAGGGTCAAAGTCAGACTGTTTTACCCGATTACACTTCCATAAGCCTGGGCACATTTTTTGCAAAGTCCCCCTCTACCATGGAAGTTCCACCCAGCAGCTTCCCTTGGAGCTAGGAAGCCCAGACCTGCAGGGCTCGTAGAGGGGGACTTGGGCTCCGAGAGGAGACCTCCAGCTTGTCTGTACCACCTTCCCTTCGGAAATGGCAGAGGGTCAAAGTCGGACTGTTTTACCCGATTACACTTCCATAAGCCTAGGCACATTTTTTGCAAAGTCCCCCTCTTCCATGGAAGTTCAACCCCAACGGCTTCCTTTGGAACTAGGAAGCCCAGACTTCCAGAGCTCGTAGAGGGGGACTTGGGCTCCGAGAGGAGACCTCCAGCTTGTCTGTACCACCTTCCCTTCGGAAATGGCAGAGGGTCAAAGTCAGAAATTCTCTGTGACCGAGGTGTGGTGTGCCGGCCTGCCCAAGCCCTGGAACTGCTGGTCGGATAAAAAAATCTAGATTCGTTCTCATAGCGGTCCTCTCACTCAAAACGGCACCTCTCATGGAAATTCCACCCGGGGTCAAAGTCAGACTATGTTACCCGATTACACTTCCATAAGCTCGGGCACATTTTTTACAAAGTCCCCCTCTTCCATGGAAGTACCACCCAGCGGCTTCTCTTGGAGCTAGGAAGCCCAGACTTGCAGGGCTCGTAGAGGGGGACTTGGGCTCCGAGAGGAGACCTCCAGCTTGTCTGTACCACCTTCCCTTTGGAAATGGCAGAGGGTCAAATTTGGACTGTTTTACATGATTACACTTCTATAAGCCTGGCACATTTTTTGCAAAGTCCCCCTCTTCCATGGAAGTTCCACCCAGCGGCTTCCCTTGGAGCTAGGAAGCCCAGACTTGCAGGGCTCGTAGAGGGGGACTTGGGCTCCGAGAGGAGACCTCCAGCTTGTCTGTACCACCTTCCCTTCGGAAATGGCAGAGGGTCAAAGTCAGAAATTCTCTGTGACCGAGGTGTGGTGTGCCGGCCTGCCCAAGCCCTGGAACTGCTGGTCGGATAAAAAAATCTAGATTCGTTCTCATAGCGGTCCTCCCACTCAAAACGGTACCTCTCATGGAAATTCCACCCGGGGTCAAAGTCAGACTATGTTACCCGATTACACTTCCATAAGCCTGGGCACATTTTTTGCAAAGTCCCCCTCTACCATGGAAGTTCCACCCAGCAGCTTCCCTTGGAGCTAGGAAGCCCAGACCTGCAGGGCTCGTAGAGGGGGACTTGGGCTCCGAGAGGAGACCTCCAGCTTGTCTGTACCACCTTCCCTTCGGAAATGGCAGAGGGTCAAAGTCGGACTGTTTTACCCGATTACACTTCCATAAGCCTAGGCACATTTTTTGCAAAGTCCCCCTCTTCTATGGAAGTTCAACCCCAACGGCTTCCCTTGGAGCTAGGAAGCCCAGACTTACAGGGCTCGTAGAGGGGGACTTGGGCTCCGAGAGGAGACCTCCAGCTTGTCTGTACCACCTTCCCTTCGGAAATGGCAGAGGGTCAAAGTCGGACTGTTTTACCCGATTACACTTCCATAAGCCTAGGCACATTTTTTGCAAAGTCCCCCTCTTCCATGGAAGTTCAACCCTAACGGCTTCCCTTGGAACTAGGAAGCCCAGACTTCCAGAGCTCGTAGAGGGGGACTTGGGCTCCGAGAGGAGACCTCCAGCTTGTCTGTACCACCTTCCCTTCGGAAATGGCAGAGGGTCAAAGTCAGAAATTCTCTGTGACCGAGGTGTGGTGTGCCGGCCTGCCCAAGCCCTGGAACTGCTGGTCGGATAAAAAAATCTAGATTCGTTCTCATAGCGGTCCTCTCACTCAAAACGTCACCTCTCATGGAAATTCCACCCGGGGTCAAAGTCAGACTATGTTACCCGATTACACTTCCATAAGCTCGGGCACATTTTTTACAAAGTCCCCCTCTTCCATGGAAGTACCACCCAGCGGCTTCTCTTGGAGCTAGGAAGCCCAGACTTGCAGGGCTCGTAGAGGGGGACTTGGGCTCCGAGAGGAGACCTCCAGCTTGTCTGTACCACCTTCCCTTCGGAAATAGCAGAGGGTCAAATTCGGACTGTTTTCCACGATTACACTTCTATAAGCCTGGCACATTTTTTGCAAAGTCCCCCTCTTCCATGGAAGTTCCACCCAGCGGCTTCCCTTGGAGCTAGGAAGCCCAGACTTACAGGGCTCGTAGAGGGGGACTTGGGCTCCGAGAGGAGACCTCCAGCTTGTCTGTACCACCTTCCCTTCAGAAATGGCAGAGGGTCAAAGTCGGACTGTTTTACCCGATTACACTTCCATAAGCCTAGGCACATTTTTTGCAAAGTCCCCCTCTTCCATGGAAGTTCAACCCCAACGGCTTCCCTTGGAACTAGGAAGCCCAGACTTGCAGGGCTCGTAGAGGGGGACTTGGGCTCCGAGAGGAGACCTCCAGCTTGTCTGTACCACCTTTCCTTCGGAAATGGCAGAGGGTCAAAGTCAGAAATTCTCTGTGACCGAGGTGTGGTGTGCCGGCCTGCCCAAGCCCTGGAACTGCTGGTCGGATAAAAAAATCTAGATTCGTTCTCATAGCGGTCCTCCCACTCAAAACGGTACCTCTCATGGAAATTCCACCCGGGGTCAAAGTCAGACTATGTTACCCGATTACACTTCCATAAGCCTGGGCACATTTTTTGCAAAGTCCCCCTCTACCATGGAAGTTCCACCCAGCAGCTTCCCTTGGAGCTAGGAAGCCCAGACCTGCAGGGCTCGTAGAGGGGGACTTGGGCTCCGAGAGGAGACCTCCAGCTTGTCTGTACCACCTTCCCTTCGGAAATGGCAGAGGGTCAAAGTCGGACTGTTTTACCCGATTACACTTCCATAAGCCTAGGCACATTTTTTGCAAAGTCCCCCTCTTCCATGGAAGTTCAACCCCAACGGCTTCCCTTGGAGCTAGGAAGCCCAGACTTACAGGGCTCGTAGAGGGGGACTTGGGCTCCGAGAGGAGACCTCCAGCTTGTCTGTACCACCTTCCCTTCGGAAATGGCAGAGGGTCAAAGTCAGAAATTCTCTGTGACCGAGGTGTGGTGTGCCGGCCTGCCCAAGCCCTGGAACTGCTGGTCGGATAAAAAAATCTAGATTCGTTCTCATAGCGGTCCTCTCACTCAAAACGTCACCTCTCATGGAAATTCCACCCGGGGTCAAAGTCAGACTATGTTACCCGATTACACTTCCATAAGCTCGGGCACATTTTTTACAAAGTCCCCCTCTTCCATGGAAGTACCACCCAGCGGCTTCTCTTGGAGCTAGGAAGCCCAGACTTGCAGGGCTCGTAGAGGGGGACTTGGGCTCCGAGAGGAGACCTCCAGCTTGTCTGTACCACCTTCCCTTCGGAAATAGCAGAGGGTCAAATTCGGACTGTTTTCCATGATTACACTTCTATAAGCCTGGCACATTTTTTGCAAAGTCCCCCTCTTCCATGGAAGTTCCACCCAGCGGCTTCCCTTGGAGCTAGGAAGCCCAGACTTGCAGGGCTCGTAGAGGGGGACTTGGGCTCCGAGAGGAGACCTCCAGCTTGTCTGTACCACCTTCCCTTCGGAAATGGCAGAGGGTCAAAGTCGGACTGTTTTACCCGATTACACTTCCATAAGCCTGGGCAAATTTTTTGCAAAGTCCCCCTCTTCCATGGAAGTTCCACCCAGCAGCTTCCCTTGGAGCTAGGGAGCCCAGACTTGCAGGGCTCGTAGAGGGGGACTTGGGCTCCAAGAGGAGACCTCCAGCTTGTCTGTACCACCTTCCCTTCGGAAATGGCAGAGGGTCAAAGTCGGACTGTTTTACTCGATTACACTTCCATAAGCCTGGGCACATTTTTTCAAAGTCCCCCTCTTCCATGGAAGTTCCACCCAGCGGCTTCCCTTGGAGCTAGGAAGCCCAGACTTACAGGGCTCGTAGAGGGGGACTTGGGCTCCGAGAGGAGACCTCCAGCTTGTCTGTACCACCTTCCCTTTGGAAATTGCAGAGGGTCAAATTCGGACTGTTTTACACGATTACACTTCCATAAGCCTAGGCACATTTTTTGCAAAGTCCCCCTCTTCCATGGAAGTTCCACCCAGCAGCTTCCCTTGGAGCTAGGGAGCCCAGACTTGCAGGGCTCGTAGAGGGGGACTTGGGCTCCAAGAGGAGACCTCCAGCTTGTCTGTACCACCTTCCCTTCGGAAATGGCAGAGGGTCAAAGTCGGACTGTTTTACTCGATTACACTTCCATAAGCCTGGGCACATTTTTTCAAAGTCCCCCTCTTCCATGGAAGTTCCACCCAGCGGCTTCCCTTGGAGCTAGGAAGCCCAGACTTACAGGGCTCGTAGAGGGGGACTTGGGCTCCGAGAGGAGACCTCCAGCTTGTCTGTACCACCTTCCCTTCGGAAATGGCAGAGGGTCAAAGTCGGACTGTTTTACCCGATTACACTTCCATAAGCCTAGGCACATTTTTTGCAAAGTCCCCCTCTTCCATGGAAGTTCAACCCCAACGGCTTCCCTTGGAACTAGGAAGCCCAGACTTGCAGGGCTCGTAGAGGGGGACTTGGGCTCCGAGAGGAGACCTCCAGCTTGTCTGTACCACCTTCCCTTCGGAAATGGCAGAGGGTCAAATTCAGAAATTGTTTTACACGTTTACACTTCTATAAGCCTGGCACATTTTTTGCAAAGTCCCCCTCTTCCATGGAAGTTCCACCCAGCAGCTTCCCTTGGAGCTAGGAAGCCCAGACTTACAGGGCTCGTAGAGGGGGACTTGGGCTCCGAGAGGAGACCTCCAGCTTGTCTGTACCACCTTCCCTTCGGAAATGGCAGAGGGTCAAAGTCGGACTGTTTTACCGATTACACTTCCATAAGCCTAGGCACATTTTTTGCAAAGTCCCCCTCTTCCATGGAAGTTCAACCCCAACGGCTTCCCTTGGAACTAGGAAGCCCAGACTTCCAGAGCTCGTAGAGGGGGACTTGGGCTCCGAGAGGAGACCTCCAGCTTGTCTGTACCACCTTCCCTTCGGAAATGGCAGAGGGTCAAAGTCAGAAATTCTCTGTGACCGAGGTGTGGTGTGCCGGCCTGCCCAAGCCCTGGAACTGCTGGTCGGATAAAAAAATCTAGATTCGTTCTCATAGCGGTCCTCCCACTCAAAACGGTACCTCTCATGGAAATTCCACCCGGGGTCAAAGTCAGACTATGTTACCCGATTACACTTCCATAAGCTCGGGCACTTTTTTTGCAAAGTCCCCCTCTTCCATGGAAGTTCCACCCAGCGGCTTCCCTTGGAGCTAGGAAGCCCAGACTTGCAGGGCTCGTAGAGAGGGACTTGCGCTCCGAGAGGAGACCTCCAGCTTGTCTGTACCACCTTCCCTTCGGAAATGGCAAAGGGTCAAAGTCGGACTGTTTTACCCGATTACACTTCCATAAGCCTTGGCACATTTTTTGCAAAGTCCCCTTCTACCATGGAAGTTCCACCCAGCAGCTTCCCTTGGAGCTAGGAAGCCCAGACCTGCTGGGCTCGTAGAGGGGGACTTGGGCTCCGAGAGGAGACCTCCAGCTTGTCTGTACCACCTTCCCTTCGGAAATGGCAGAGGGTCAAAGTCGGACTGTTTTACCCGTTTACACTTCCATAAGCCTAGGCACATTTTTGCAAAGTCCGCCTCTTCCATGGAAGTTCAACCCCAACGGCTTCCCTTGGAACTAGGAAGCCCAGACTTGCAGGGCTCGTAGAGGTGGACTTGGGCTCCGAGAGGAGACCTCCAGCTTGTCTGTACCACCTTCCCTTCGGAAATGGCAGAGGGTCAAAGTCAGAATTCTCTGTGACCGAGGTGTGGTGTGCCGGCCTGCCCAAGCCCTGGAACTGCTGGTCGGATAAAAAAATCTAGATTCGTTCTCATAGCGGTCCTCTCACTCAAAACGGCACCTCTCATGGAAATTCCACCCGGGGTCAAAGTCAGACTATGTTACCCGATTACACTTTCATAAGCTCGGGCACATTTTTTACAAAGTCCCCCTCTTCCATGGAAGTACCACCCAGCGGCTTCTCTTGGAGCTAGGAATCCCAGACTTGCAGGGCTCGTAGAGGGGGACTTGGGCTCCGAGAGGAGACCTCCAGCTTGTCTGTACCACCTTTTCTTCGGAAATGGCAGAGGGTCAAATTCGGACTGTTTTACACGATTACACTTCTATAAGCCTGGCACATTTTTTGCAAAGTCCCACTCTTCCATGGAAGTTCCACCCCAGCGGCTTCCCTTGGAGCTAGGAAGCCCAGACTTGCAGGGCTCGTAGAGGGGGACTTGGGCTCCGAGAGGAGACCTCCAGCTTGTCTGTACCACCTTCCCTTCGGAAATGGCAGAGGGTCAAAGTCGGACTGTTTTACCCGATTACACTTCCATAAGCCTGGGCAAATTTTTTGCAAAGTCCCCCTCTTCCATGGAAGTTCCACCAACCAGCTTCCCTTGGAGCTAGGAAGCCCAGACTTGCAGGGCTCGTAGAGGGGGACTTGGGCTCCAAGAGGAGACCTCCAGCTTGTCTGTACCACCTTCCCTTCGGAAATGGAAGAGGGTCAAAGTCGGACTGTTTTACTCGATTACACTTCCATAAGCCTGGGCACATTTTTTCAAAGTCCCCCTCTTCCATGGAAGTTCCACCCAGCGGCTTCCCTTGGAGCTAGGAAGCCCAGACTTACAGGGCTCGTAGAGGGGGACTTGGGCTCCGAGAGGAGACCTCCAGCTTGTCTGTACCACCTTCCCTTCGAGAATGGCAGAGGGTCAAAGTCGACTGTTTTACCCGATTACACTTCCATAAGCCTAGGCACATTTTTGCAAAGTCCCCCTCTTCCATGGGAAGTGTCAAACCCCAACGGCTTCCCTTGGAACTAGGAAGCCCAGACTTGCAGGGCTCGTAGAGGGGGACTTGGGGCTCCGAGAGGAGACCTACCAGCTTATCTGTACCACCTTACCTTCGGAAATGGCAGAGGGTCAAAATCAGAAATTCCTCTGTGACCGAGGTGTGGTGTGCCGGCCTGCCCAAGCCCTGGAACTGCTGGTCGATAAAAAAAAATCTAGATTCGTTCTCATAGCGGTCCTCTCACTCAAAACGGCACCTCTCATGGAAAATTTCCACGCGGGGTCAAAGTCAGACTATGTTACCCGTTACACTTCCATAAGCTCGGGCACATTTTTTGCAAAGTCCCCCTCTTCCATGGAAGTTCCACCCAGCAGCTTCCCTTGGAGCTAGGAAGCCCAGACTTCCATGGCTCGTAGAGGGGGACTTGGGCTCCGAGACGAGACCTCCAGCTTGTCTGTACCACCTTCCCTTCGGAAATGGCAGAGGGTTTAAAGTCGGACTGTTTTAACCCGATTACAGTTCCATAAGCCTAGGCACATTTTTGCAAAGTCCCCCTCTTCCATGGAAGTTCAACCCCAACGGCTTCCCTTGGAACTAGGAAGCCCAGACTTGCAGGGCTCGTAGAGGGGGACTTGGGCTCCAAGAGGAGACCTCCAGCTTGTCTGTACCACCTTCCCTTCGGAAATGGCAGAGGGTCAAAGTCAGAAAATTCTCTGTGACCGAGGTGTGGTGTGCCGGCCTGCCCAAGCCCTGGAACTGCTGGTCGGATAAAAAAAATCTAGATTCGTTCTCATAGCGGTCCTCTCACTCAAAACGGCACCTCTCATGAAATTCCACCCGGGGTCAAAGTCAGACTATGTTACCCGATTACACTTCCATAAGCTTCGGGCACATTTTTTACAAAGTCCCCCTCTTCCATGGAAGTACCACCCAGCGGCTTCTCTTGGAGCTAGGAAGCTCAGACTTGCAGGGCTCGTAGAGGGGGACTTGCGCTCCGAGAGGAGACCTCCAGCTTGTCTGTACCACCTTCCCTTCGGAAATGGCAGAGGGTCAAATTCGGACTGTTTTAGAACACGATTACACTTCTATAAGCCTGGCACATTTTTTGCAAAGTCCCCCTCTTCCATGGAAGTTCCACCCAGCGGCTTCCCTTGGAGCTAGGAAGCCCAGACTTGCAGGGCTCGTAGAGAGGGACTTGCGCTCCGAGAGGAGACCTCCAGCTTGTCTGTACCACCTTCCCTTCGGAAATGGAAGAGGGTCAAAGTCGGACTGTTTTACCCGATTACACTTCCATAAGCCTGGGCACATTTTTTGCAAAGTCCCCCTCTACCATGGAAGTTCACCCAGCAGCTTCCCTTGAGCTAGGGAAGCCTAGACCTGCAGGGCTCGTAGAGGGGGACTTGGCTCCGAGAGGAGACCTCCAGCTTGTCTGTACCACCTTCCCTTCGGAAATGGCAGAGGGTCAAAGTCGGACTGTTTTACCCGATTACACTTCCATAAGCCTAGGCAACATTTTTTGCAAAGTCACCCACTCTTCCATGGAAGTTCAACCCCAACGGCTTCCCTTGGAACTAGGAAGCCCAGACTTGCAGGGCTCGTAGAGGGGACTTGGGCTCCGAGAGGAGACCTCCAGCTTGTCTGTACCACCTTCCCTTCGGAAATGGCAGAGGGTCAAAGTCAGAAATTCTCTGTGACCGAGGTGTGGTGTGCCGGCCTGCCCAAGCCCTGGAACTGCTGGTCGGATAAAAAAATCTAGATTCGTTCTCATAGCGGTCCTCTCACTCAAAAACGGCACCTCTCATGGAAATTCCAACCCGGGGTCAAAGTCAGACTATGTTACCCGATTACACTTCCATAAGCTCGGGCACATTTTTTACAAAGTCCCCCTCTTCCATGGAAGTACCACCCAGCGGCTTCTCTTGAGCTAGGAAGCCCAGACTTGCAGGGCTTGTAGAGGGGGGACTTGGGCTCGCGAGAGGAGACCTCCAGCTTGTCTGTACCACCTTCCCTCGGAAATAGCAGAGGGTCAAATTCGGACTGTTTACACGATTACACTTCTATAAAGCCTGGCACATTTTTTGCAAAGTCCCCCTCTTCCATGGAAGTTCCACCCAGCAGCTTCCCTTGGAGCTAGGAATCCCAGACTTGCAGGGCTCGTAGAGGGGGACTTGGCTCCGAGAGGAGACCTCCAGCTTGTCTGTACCACCTTTTCTTCGGAATGGCAGAGGGGTCAAATTCGGACTGTTTTACACGATTACACTTCTATAAGCCTGGCAGCATTTTTTGCAAAGGTCCCCTCTTCCATGGAAGTTCCACCCAGCGGCTTCCCTGGAGCTAGGAAGCCCAGACTTGCAGGGCTCGTAGAGGGGGACTTGGGCTCCGAGAGGAGACCTCCAGCTTGTCTGTACCACCTTCCCTTCGGAAATGGCAGAGGGTCAAAGTCGGACTGTTTTACCGATTACACTTCCATAAGCCTGGGCAAATTTTTGCAAAGTCCCCCTCTTCCATGGAAGTTCCACCCAGCAGCTTCCTTGGAGCTAGGAAGCCAGACTTGCAGGGCTCGTAGAGGGGGACTTGGGCTCCGAGAGGAGACCTCCAGCTTGTCTGTACCACCTTCCCTTCGGAAATGGCAGAGGGTCAAAGTCGGACTGTTTACTCGATTACACTTCCATAAGCCTGGGCACATTTTTTCAAAGTCCCCCTCTTCCATGGAAGTTCCACCCAGCGGCTTCCTTGGAGCTAGGAAGCCCGACTTACAGGGCTCGTAGAGGGGACTTGGGCTCCGAGAGGAGACCTCCAGCTTGTCTGTACCACCTTCCCTTCGGAAATGGCAGAGGGTCAAAGTCGGACTGTTTTACCCATTACACTTCCATAAGCCTAGGCACATTTTTTGCAAAGTCCCCCTCTTCCAGGAAGTTCAACCCAACGCTTCCCTTGGAACTAGGAAGCCCAGACTTGCAGGGCTCGTAGAGGGGGACTTGGGCTCCGAGAGGAGACCTCCAGCTTATCTGTACCACCTTCCCTTCGGAAATGGCAGAGGGTCAAAATCAGAAATTCTCTGTGACCGAGGTGTGGTGTGCCGGCCTGCCCAAGCCCTGGAACTGCTGGTCGGATAAAAAAATCTAGATTCGTTCTCATAGCGGTCCTCTCACTCAAAACGGCACCTCTCATGGAAATTCCACCCGGGGTCAAAGTCAGACTATTTACCGATTACACTTCCATAAGCTCGGGCACATTTTTTGCAAGTCCCCCTCTTCCATGGAAGTTCCACCCAGCAGCTTCCCTTGGAGCTAGGAAGCCCAGACTTCCATGGCTCGTAGAGGGGACTTGGGCTCCGAGACGAGACCTCCAGCTTGTCTGTACCACCTTCCCTTCGGAAATGGCAAGAGGGTTTTAAAGTCGGACTGTTTACCCGATTACAGTTCCTATAAGCCTAGGCACAATTTTTTGAAAGTCCCCCTCTTCCATGGAAGTTCAACCCCAACGGCTTCCCTTGGAACTAGGAAGGCCCAGACTTGGCAGGGCTCGTAGAGGGGGACTTGGGCTCCAAGAGGAGACCTCCAGCTTGTCTGTACACCTTCCTTCGAAATGGCAGAGGGTCAAAGTCAGAAATTCTCTGTGACCGAGGTGTGGTGTGCCGGCCTGCCCAAGCCTGGAACTGCTGGTCGGATAAAAAAATCTAGATTCGTTCTCATAGCGGTCCTCTCACTCAAAACGGCACCTCTCATGGAAATTCCACCCGGGGTCAAAGTCAGACTATGTTACCCGATTACACTTCCATAAGCTCGGCACATTTTTACAAAGTCCCCCTCTTCCATGGAAGTACCACCCAGCGGCTTCTCTTGGAGCTAGGAAGCCAGACTTGCAGAGCTCGTAGAGGGGGACTTGGGCTCCGAGAGGAGACTCCAGCTTGTCTGTACCACCTTCCCTTCGGAAATGGCAGAGGGTCAAATTCGGACTGTTTACACGATTACACTTCTATAAGCCTGGCACATTTTTTGCAAAGTCCCCCTCTTCCATGGAAGTTCCACCCAGCGGCTTCCCTTGGAGCTAGGAAGCCCAGACTTGCAGGGCTCGTAGAGAGGGACTTGCGCTCCGAGAGGAGACCTCCAGCTTGTCTGTACCACCTTCCCTTCGGAAATGGCAGAGGGTCAAAGTCGGACTGTTTTACCCGATTACACTTCCATAAGCCTGGGCACATTTTTTCAAAGTCCCCCTCTACCATGGAAGTTCACACCAGCTTCCCTTGGAGCTAGGAAGCCCAGACTGCAGGGCTCGTAGAGGGGGACTTGGGCTCCGAGAGGAGACCTCCAGCTTGTCTGTACCACCTTCCCTTCGGAAATGGCAGAGGGTCAAAGTCGGACTGTTTTACCCGATTACACTTCCATAAGCCTAGGCACATTTTTTGCAAAGTCCCCCTCTTCCATGGAAGTTCAACCCCAACGGCTTCCCTTGGAACTAGGAAGCCCAGACTTGCAGGGCTCGTAGAGGGGGACTTGGGCTCCGAGAGGAGACCTCCAGCTTGTCTGTACCACCTTCCCTTCGGAAATGGCAGAGGGTCAAAGTCAGAAATTCTCTGTGACCGAGGTGTGGTGTGCCGGCCTGCCCAAGCCCTGGAACTGCTGGTCGGATAAAAAAATCTAGATTCGTTCTCATAGCGGTCCTCTCAAAACGGCACCTCTCATGGAAATTCCACCCGGGGTCAAAGTCAGACTATGTTACCGATTACACTTCCATAAGCTCGGGCACATTTTTTACAAAGTCCCCCTCTTCCATGGAAGTACCACCCAGCGGCTTCTCTTGGAGCTAGGAAGCCCAGACTTGCAGGGCTCGTAGAGGGGGACTTGGGCTCCGAGAGGAGACCTCCAGCTTGTCTGTACCACCTTCCCTTCGGAAATAGCAGAGGGTCAAATTCGGACTGTTTTACACGATTACACTTCTATAAGCCTGGCACATTTTTTTGCAAAGTCCCCCTCTTCCATGGAAGTTCCACCCAGCAGCTTCCCTTGGAGCTAGGAAGCCCAGACTTACAGGGCTCGTAGAGGGGGACTTGGGCTCCGAGAGGAGACCTCCAGCTTGTCTGTACCACCTTCCCTTCGGAAATGGCAGAGGGTCAAAGTCGGACTGTTTTACCCGATTACACTTCCATAAGCCTAGGCACATTTTTTGCAAAGTCCCCCTCTTCCATGGAAGTTCAACCCCAACGGCTTCCCTTGGAACTAGGAAGCCCAGACTTCCAGGGCTCGTAGAGGGGGACTTGGGCTCCGAGAGGAGACCTCCAGCTTGTCTGTACCACCTTCCCTTCAGAAATGGCAGAGGGTCAAAGTCAGAAATTCTCTGTGACCGAGGTGTGGTGTGCCGGCCTGCCCAAGCCCTGGAAACTGCTGGTCGGATAAAAAAATCTAGATTCGTTCTCATAGCGGTCCTCTCACTCAAAACGGCACCTCTCATGGAAATTCCACCGGGGTCAAAGTCAGACTATGTTACCCGATTACACTTCCATAAGCTCGGGCACATTTTTTGCAAAGTCCCCCTCTTCCATGGAAGTTCCACCCAGCAGCTTCCCTTGGAGCTAGGAAGCCCAGACTTCAGGCTCGTAGAGGGGGACTTGGGCTCCGAGAAGACCTCCAGCTTGTCTGTACCACCTTCCCTTCGGAAATGGCAGAGGGTCAAAGTCGGACTGTGTTACCCGATTACAGTTCCATAAGCCTAGGCACATTTTTGCAAAGTCCCCCTTCCATGGAAGTTCAACCCCAACGGCTTCCCTTGGAACTAGGAAGCCCAGACTTGCAGGGCTCGTAGAGGGGGACTTGGGCTCCGAGAGGAGACCTCCAGCTTGTCTGTACCACCTTCCCTTCGGAAATGGCAGAGGGTCAAAGTCAGAAATTCTCTGTGACCGAGGTGTGGTGTGCCGGCCTGCCCAAGCCCTGGAACTGCTGGTCGGATAAAAAAATCTAGATTCGTTCTCATAGCGGTCCTCTCACTCAAAACGGCACCTCTCATGGAAATTCCACCCGGGGTCAAAGTCAGACTATGTTACCCGATTACACTTCCATAAGCTCGGGCACATTTTTTACAAAGTCCCCCTCTTCCATGGAAGTACCACCCAGCGGCTTCTCTTGGAGCTAGGAAGCCCAGACTTGCAGGGCTCGTAGAGGGGGACTTGGGCTCCGAGAGGAGACCTCCAGCTTGTCTGTACCACCTTCCCTTCGGAAATGGCAGAGGGTCAAATCGGACTGTTTTACACGATTACACTTCTAAGCCTGGCACATTTTTTGCAAAGTCCCCCTCTTCCATGGAAGTTCCACCCAGACGCTTCCCTTGGAGCTAGGAAGCCCAGACTTGCAGGGCTCGTAGAGGGGGACTTGGCTCCGAGAGGAGACCTCCAGCTTGTCTGTACCACCTTCCCTTCGGAAATGGCAGAGGGTCAAAGTCGGACTGTTTACCCGATTACACTTCCATAAGCCTGGGCACATTTTTTGCAAAGTCCCCCTCTTCCATGGAAGTTCCACCCAGCAGCTTCCCTTGGAGCTAGGAAGCCCAGACTTGCAGGGCTCGTAGAGGGGGACTTGGGCTCCGAGAGGAGACCTCCAGCTTGTCTGTACCACCTTCCCTTCGGAAATGGCAGAGGGTCAAAGTCGGACTGTTTTACCCGATTACACTTCCATAAGCCTAGGCACATTTTTTGCAAAGTCCCCCTCTTCCATGGAAGTTCAACCCCAACGGCTTCCCTTGGAACTAGGAAGCCCAGACTTGCAGGGCTCGTAGAGGGGGACTTGGGCTCCGAGAGGAGACCTCCAGCTTGTCTGTACCACCTTCCCTTCGGAAATGGCAGAGGGTCAAAGTCAGAAATTCTCTGTGACCGAGGTGTGGTGTGCCGGCCTGCCCAAGCCCTGGAACTGCTGGTCGGATAAAAAAATCTAGATTCGTTCTCATAGCGGTCCTCTCACTCAAAACGGCACCTCTCATGGAAATTCCACCCGGGGTCAAAGTCAGACTATGTTACCCGATTACACTTCCATAAGCTCGGGCACATTTTTTACAAAGTCCCCCTCTTCCATGGAAGTACCACCCAGCGGCTTCTCTTGGAGCTAGGAAGCCCAGACTTGCAGGGCTCGTAGAGGGGACTTGGGCTCCGAGAGGAGACCTCCAGCTTGTCTGTACCACCTTCCCTTCGGAAATGGCAGAGGGTCAAATTCGGACTGTTTTACACGATTACACTTCTATAAGCCTGGCACATTTTTTGCAAAGTCCCCCTCTTCCATGGAAGTTCCACCCAGCAGCTTCCCTTGGAGCTAGGAAGCCCAGACTTGCAGGGCTCGTAGAGGGGGACTTGGGCTCCGAGAGGAGACCTCCAGCTTGTCTGTACCACCTTCCCTTCGGAAATGGCAGAGGGTCAAAGTCGGACTGTTTTACCCGATTACACTTCCATAAGCCTGGGCACATTTTTTGCAAAGTCCCCTCTTCCATGGAAGTTCAACCCCAACGGCTTCCCTTGGAACTAGGAAGCCCAGACTTGCAGGGCTCGTAGAGGGGGACTTGGGCTCCGAGAGGAGACCTCCAGCTTGTCTGTACCACCTTCCCTTCGGAAATGGCAGAGGGTCAAAGTCAGAAATTCTCTGTGACCGAGGTGTGGTGTGCCGGCCTGCCCAAGCCCTGGAACTGCTGGTCGGATAAAAAAATCTAGATTCGTTCTCATAGCGGTCCTCTCACTCAAAACGGCACCTCTCATGGAAATTCCACCCGGGGTCAAAGTCAGACTATGTTACCCGATTACACTTCCATAAGCTCGGGCACATTTTTACAAAGTCCCCCTCTTCCATGGAAGTACCACCCAGCGGCTTCTCTTGGAGCTAGGAAGCCCAGACTTGCAGGGCTCGTAGAGGGGGACTTGGGCTCCGAGAGGAGACCTCCAGCTTGTCTGTACCACCTTCCCTTCGGAAATGGCAGAGGGTCAAATTCGGACTGTTTTACACGATTACACTTCTATAAGCCTGGCACATTTTTTGCAAAGTCCCCCTCTTCCATGGAAGTTCCACCCAGCGGCTTCCCTTGGAGCTAGGAAGCCCAGACTTGCAGGGCTCGTAGAGAGGGACTTGCGCTCCGAGAGGAGACCTCCAGCTTGTCTGTACCACCTTCCCTTCGGAAATGGCAGAGGGTCAAAGTCGGACTGTTTTACCGATTACACTTCCATAAGCCTGGGCACATTTTTTGCAAAGTCCCCCTCTTCCATGGAAGTTCCACCCAGCAGCTTCCCTTGGAGCTAGGAAGCCCAGACTTGCAGGGCTCGTAGAGGGGGACTTGGGCTCCGAGAGGAGACCTCCAGCTTGTCTGTACCACCTTCCCTTCGGAAATGGCAGAGGGTCAAAGTCGGACTGTTTTACCCGATTACACTTCCATAAGCCTAGGCACATTTTTTGCAAAGTCCCCCTCTTCCATGGAAGTTCAACCCCAACGGCTTCCCTTGGAACTAGGAAGCCCAGACTTGCAGGGCTCGTAGAGGGGGACTTGGGCTCCGAGAGGAGACCTCCAGCTTGTCTGTACCACCTTCCCTTCGGAAATGGCAGAGGGTCAAAGTCAGAAATTCTCTGTGACCGAGGTGTGGTGCCGGCCTGCCCAAGCCCTGGAAGCTGGTCGGATAAAAAAATCTAGATTCGTTCTCATAGCGGTCCTCTCACTCAAAACGGCACCTCTCATGGAAATTCCACCCGGGTCAAAGTCAGACTATGTTACCCGATTACACTTCCATAAGCTCGGGCACATTTTTACAAAGTCCCCCTCTTCCATGGAAGTACCACCCAGCGGCTTCTCTTGGAGCTAGGAAGCCCAGACTTGCAGGGCTCGTAGAGGGGGACTTGGGCTCCGAGAGGAGACCTCCAGCTTGTCTGTACCACCTTCCCTTCGGAAATGGCAGAGGGTCAAATTCGGACTGTTTTACACGATTACACTTCTATAAGCCTGGCACATTTTTTGCAAAGTCCCCCTCTTCCATGGAAGTTCCACCCAGCGGCTTCCCTTGGAGCTAGGAAGCCCAGACTTGCAGGGCTCGTAGAGGGGGACTTGGGCTCCGAGAGGAGACCTCCAGCTTGTCTGTACCACCTTCCCTTCGGAAATGGCAGAGGGTCAAAGTCGGACTGTTTTACTCGATTACACTTCCATAAGCCTGGGCACATTTTTTGCA